>NC_137643.1:4908917-5435357 GCF_963383615.2 Lipophrys pholis | reverse complement strand
GTTCGGTGTGAGACATTTTAAGATGTCGTCAGGAGGACTGGGGAGTCTGTAGTAGCCTGAACTGCTGCATCTTAAACAGCCGACCACCGGGGAAGATTTGAAGGGAGCTGCTGCGAGGCAACCCGGGAAACCCACGGAAACAAATCTGTGATCAGTGGCTCACTGGATGCAGTCAGTCTGATGAAAAGGGAGAGCCAGACAGGTTAAGTCCTTTTCTGTATCAGCAGGTGAGTCACCGGCAAAAGAATAATAAAAGACACACACTGTAACACACTTATCTGATATTTTACTGCTTAAAATCCCCGTAATTCTGTATTTTGGTTTGTGATATTCGTATGTTTTACATTGCTAAGAGACGTAGGAGAACTATTAGTGAATTTCAATGGACACAGTTACAATTATGAGAAGTCATGATGTTTCATGTGAGAAAAAACACGTTACGGGTCACGAGTCTGCTCTCAGAGTTTGATATGAAACTATGTAATCTGTTCTATCAAACTGACAGAGCAGACTGGCAGATTTATTAAAGGATTGCTCGTATAAAAATGGGTATAAACAGGATATTGTGCACACACTTGTTGAAGCTGATCACTAATACGATGTACAGACGCTATGCATTTAGTGCATTCACAGACGGGAATATTGGGCGTGTATGTCATTTCTGTGAATCACTTGAAATTATTTATGATCTACAGTAGCTGAAAACATTTGCGTTGTTTATGAATACATCATTTTTTTAAATGCATTTAAAGCATGTTCTCATCTGGCTTCCCGTGACTTTTAGCTACAGACTTTATTAAAAGTTATTTTTACATTGTGCCACTTTCGGAATCTCTAATTCTTTCCCATATTGCGTTTTTTCTTTTTCATAAAATTTCAGATTTAATCGTAGTGTAAAGTTTACAAGGTAATTAATACATTTTCAGGAAGTTGTTAAAATCCATTTACAATATTCATACAATTATTTACTTATATGTGTTCTGATATTTGTACACACATACATGTTAAAAATCTGAAATTTCAGATATGTTCACCTCAGTTAAAGCCTTTCTCAATGCTCATTGGTCAGTCATGACACATGGAAAAGTCTCATTTGATGACAGTAATCAGCAGTCGGTCGGTGTTACCATATAAGCGAGCAGACTTCTGCTTGTCCCGGATAAATGATAATGATAAATGAATTTCATTTACTATACTGTGTATTTTCACAGCCTCAACAGTCTTTACACTGTTCATCACACTCGCCCACGCGTCAGTGGCGACAGGTAGCGTTGAGGGTTCCTCCGCCTCCGCCGGGACCAATTTGGGGTTGAATGTGGTGCTCAAGGACACTTCAGCACATGAATAGTAGGATGAAGGATACATTTCTTACAATTAAAGTGTAAATAGCAGAAATTGGGTACTTCAAATATAATTGTAGCAATCAAAAGTACCAGCACAAGCATTAGAAAACTTCTATCCAACTTTGCTATTCATTGATTTCAAAAGCTAAATGATTAGCCTCATTGTATTTTTTTATTATTATTTATTATTTCATTCTTACCAGTGGTGTAATTTCAAATTCTAAATTAACAGCTTACAGCAAAAATAAAGTTTTAAATCAAGTTTATCTGCACACTTTTTAAAAAGTTCTGTTTTTGCACAAAAAGTTGGAAAAATGACTTTTATTTTGTCACAATGCCAAAAGTGACAGGACCATCGTCCGGCTCCTCAGAAAAATAGAAACCACCTCCTCTTTAGCGTGCCATTATGTGCACAGTTTTGACATTAATGAAAAAGAAAAACTCCCACAGACACTGGTGTGTGGAGGAGGTCCGTCCTCCAAATGTGAAATGCGATTTCTCCACAGATAGAAGCTTGCAGAAGCAAACTTCACTAAGAGGGTGTAGTCTCGCGGCTAAGAAGGCCATTCTAAACCTTAACATTGGCGAGCCACGGAGATGATGGTTAACATGCAGCTTCTCAGTTTCTCTGTGCTCATAACTAAGGAAATGTTAAGGCAAAACAACAATGAACCTTTCTACTGTTTAACAAACCAGTCACACACCAAACATGCTTTTGTGTTTGACTTAACAAGTTAACAAGGGAGAACAAGCAGATCCAATCTCAGGCCTCTTCGCTTTGAGGCACCATGTTAGCGAGTCTTGTTGATAATTTGAGTGTAGAAAGTATTACTCTGGAACGACTATTGAGGAATTGATGATGGAGCTGCAAAATAAACTAAGACCCCGTTTCCATGACATTTCCAAGTGAAAACACAAAACTTTTGTCGCATTTTGGTGGTCTGTTTACACGACAACGGTGCTCGGAGTCACTGAAAATGCATCTTTTTGAAAATGGCTTCCAAGGTGGCTCCCAGTCCATATTCTCCTGGGACTTGGTAGTTTTATAATTGACAGTCGGCGTAATAACAATCTGGTCTTCTGTCTATGTGAATGTCTGTGTACTCTCATTGTTAATGCTTATCGGGTATTTTTCTCTGTGTGAATGTGTGTGTGTGTGGTTTCATCACACAAACAAACAGCAGCACCCTCTAGTGGAAACATGTCATCATCATTTTCAGCGACCCTGCCGTTTTCACATAAACAGACATTGTTTTCAAAACTTTGCCGTGTAAATGCGAAACTTTTCTGAAACGAAAATGCAAAAAACAATGTGTTTTCACTTGAAACATCATTTAAAAGGGGCCGAACACGAGTTAAATCCAATGTCCTAAAGGTGAGCACAATTTTCTAACTTTGAGCCATCATGACGACAAATTGTCATGGGCGAAAAACAAAACACAAGCTCACACCAAAAATGCTCCAAAGCATGTTTTTGGACTGTGGGAGGAAGCCGGAATAAACAAAGAAAAAACACACGTTTAATAATAAAACAAAAAATGAAAAGTACCTGTAAACTCCAAAGACCCTAATAACCACTAAACCACCATGACCATTCATTTGACTTTACTTTTTGTTTAAACTGCAGAAAAAGTCAAACCATTATATATTAAAGGTGTTAAGACTCAGGCCCTAATTACTGATTTAAAGTTTTCTATATCTCTCATTCATATCAGCCACCTCCTGCTGATCCATTCATAAAGACCGAGCCTGTGGACAGTATTGGGGTCACGTTAGTACGGTGGGAATATAGAAGAGGGGGTTGATTGATGATAAAACACATTCATCCAAGGCTCGGCAGTCCTGTGGGAGCCGACGCAGCACATTTGACGCACGACGCTCGAGTTTGTGTAAATAACACATTTCTCCTGCACAAATGATGAATTGTTGCTTTTCAGGAGCCCACGAGAGCCGGGCACTGATGGCGCGCGACAATGAAACAAAATCAATACAATCTGAGGCGCGTGGCTCGGCCCTTTGAGCCGTGACTGTCTCGTAGAAGAAGAGAAGAGCTGCAGAAAGAAATACTGATAAAATATTGAAAACGGGGATGTTGTTTGATAGCGATGTGCTCGTGGTCTCTGGTCCAGAGCAGAATAATTATTTTATGCTTCGGACTCACAAAACAAATCCTGCTGACAAATAAGAAATTATTCATGCAACCGGAGCTTTGATTTTGCTGCGCAGCAAAAGCAAAAAGTATGTGGCCTTTTCAAGACGGGATGAAAATAGGCAGCGTATCAATGGAAACAGTCCTGTCCGTCTTTTGTCCACATAAAGATCTCTTCCATCGCTCACTGTTTCCTATTCTCTCTCTGTACATCCCTCATTTTCTGTAATTTCCCTTCTCGCTGTCATTCTCTTTGAATCTCTTGATTCTCTATTTCCTTTTGCTCCTTCCAAGTCCATCAATCTCCCTCTTCCTCCCCATCCTTCATTCTGTCTCGGTCCCGTCCCACAGGGGTTTTCATGGCGATGTGCATGGCTTGGCATTACATGTGTTTGGTTTTCTTTTTTTTTTTTGCCTTACATGGCCGGGACCAAACTGGAACAAGGCAGCGGAGGCAAAAAGTGACATATTCCGTCGTCTCCGAGCAGGGCCGTGCTCGAAACACAAAAAAGAAAACATGGAGGACATCGAGACGAGAGGCTTTGTGCGTTAACTAAAAAATTCATGACGATGAAAAATGTCTGCAAGTCGTGATCATGATGTAAAACCCTGGAGTGACAGTCAGAAATTGCAGGCCACTAGATCCATTAGGGGAATCTTAAAGGCACATATTCATGCGCATTACAAATGTTCCGCTCGCATGCTGCGTTGACTGCTGAAGCTCATCGCCACCTGTGACCACCAGTTGAAGAATAAAAGCCTTCACGTTGCCAGGAAAGCTTTTTGTCTGCACGACTTTGCAGCATATAATCACTCCTATTAGCAGCTCTCCATAAACTCAGTGCTCTCAGTGCTCGGTACAGTCGCTCTGTCGTTGCGCCGCTTCTCAGAACATATGCTACACTGTCAGAAAGCCAGACCCTGTAAGTTCGACATGATTAGTACTGTCGTAGTACTCCGGACCAGGTAGCCTTGGGAAGCTCTGGTCCTGGTCTACTGCACCACTACAAACTAGTATCTCACTGTGATGTATGTGTGATTTACTGAGTGTAAAATGCAATTGTGGGATGAACAAACAGAGCTGAGCAGGGAGGCTGTCAGTTCAGAAACATTTTTACAGTCTGACGAGACTAAAGTATATTAATTTACAAAACAAGATGAGAATATCAGAATTCTTATATATGTATAGCTTTACAAATACATTGTTTTGTGCTGATTCCACAACATTGAGAGGAAATACACAAAAAGCAATTATCTATTTTTCTTCTTGATGAATAACAGAGGATGTCCTTTATCAAGTGATTTTCCACCAGTGACCAATATATCTAATAACCTGCAACACAAAACTAAGAAATGCAAATTCTCCAGAGAAAAAAAGAAAATCAAAAACTGCCAACCACGATCCCCCAAAGATCTCATCCCACATATTGAATCAACTTCGAAGCTTGCATGGACATTATCCTTCGGCTGCTTTTTATATTTGAGCAGTTTCTTGTTTTCACGCCGTCTAAATCATTTAAGTTTGTTGTGGTTCAAAAAGTTTACTGACCAGGTTTTTCCCTGAGCCAGTCAGTTTCTCCACACTGCTCTCTGTGTATCTCTGATAACGTGCTGCTACCACCTCGTGCTTCAGCTCTGACCCACAAACTTCCCCATCAGCTATCTGACAATCAGCTTCAACACCGTCTTCTTCCCCACTTTACCCTGAGTCATCACTTTGAGAAGTCCCCATTATCCGCTGACGTTTACAAACTGAAAACATTTGGCCTACTTCAATCTCTTATATCCTCAGACAACATATCATATATTCTTTTTTCATTGTCAAGCGAAACAATGGTGCTTGGAGACTTTTTGAAAACAGCTACCAAGTTGGAACTTTTCGAAAATGCCAACATGGTGAACTCCAACTTGGTAGTTTTATAGTTGACAGTCACCGTAATAACAATCCAACTTGGTCGCCTGTCCATACGAATGTCTGCGTACTCCCATTGTTAATGTTTATAGCGTCTTTTCATATTGTGTGTGTGTGTGTGTTTGGTTTCATTATGAAAACCACCAACAGCACCCACTAGTGGCCCAACATGAAAACATTGTTTTCAGCGTTTCCGCCATTTCCGTTAAAATGGTCGTCATTTTCAAAACGTTGCCGTGTAAACATTTAACTTTTCTGAAACAAAAACACGAAAACAATGTTTCACTTGAAGGAGCCTTAATCAGCTTCTACCCTGATTTGGATAAAGAGGAATGGACAGTGAAGAATAGACGGTCGGATATAGGTTAGTGTAAAAGGTATAAAGCATTTCATCAATATTCATGGTATGTTTAGCAGTTTGATAGGCACTTTTTTCTATCATATAAATGTAAAGCTTTCAAAATTAAAAGGGACCATCTATACTTCATTTCAGTCAAAATACTAATGTAGACGATCTCCAATCTGAATACTTTACTGCTGTATTGGTTTTCCTGCTTTTAGTACTTGTTCTGGGTGCACAGTTAAGCACCTTCAATGACTCCCACGATTTCTTTCTTTCGTTTTTTAACGCTTTCTCTGAACATAATGCAACCAGTTTCTCCATCATAAAACTAGAGGGCAACATATTACACAAGGCAAACAATTATAACCTGCATAAAGTGTTGATTTGAGGATGAGGCAGGAGGTCAAAATATCTAATTAAACACCAACAGGGTGGAATGAAAGCAGGTTTTATAGAACAGGTTGTAAAGGCACGATAAGATGCCAGTAAATTAGATTTAGTTTGTTTAATTATGTAATAAAGTATTGAAATGGGGCACTTTATTACATAAGACATTGAATAATACCGTTGCACAGCAGAAGCATAAGACAGGAAGGGATAAGAGACATGAGAAAAAAAGCAGAGTGGGAAAGGAATAGAAAGGGGAGGGGGGGGTAACAAGGGGAGGAGGACATAAAAGGCGGAAGGGGAAGGACAGGAGAGGCTGAGGGCAACAACAAGGAGGAAGAGACAGACGAGGAGAGACGAGGGAGAAGATGAGACAGACGGAGGAAACCAGAGTGATAGAAAGAGGCAGGAAGAAGCAGAGAGACAATTAAAGAGGTGGGAGGAGGAAGAGAGGGCAAGAAGTGGAGGAAGGGAGGGACATCAAACAACATCGGGAGAAACTTAATGTTCCTTTCACAGCTTCCATTTGCATGTTTATAAGCAGGACTGGCAGCTCTTGTATCAGATGCATGCACACGCACAATGAGACGCGCGCACATTCATATTAGCACTTCTCTTCCATCATCCCGCTGATGTGACTGCCTTCATTAGCGCTGAGAGGACAGGTCGCAGCAAGGATAACCAGGGTGTGTGTGTGTGTGTGTGTGTGTGTGTGTGTGTGTGTGATTCAGAGAGCTGACAGCTTTCACACTGATGGCAGCGGAAGTCACAGAGCCAGAGGAGATCCGCTCGCTCTCGCCGGCAACTTAGCATGCAGTGAATGCGGCGAGTCGACTGCACGTCGGGAGCACCGGATCGGCGTGCCGCACTCACGAGTGAGCGAGCAGGTGAATCGAAGCAGGCGCCCGCGATCCCTCCCTGATTAAATAATGTCTGGGGTAATGTGATTGTTTGGGGCTCCTTGTGGAGTCTTTGTGTTCTCCTTCCTCTGTGGGCAGGTCAGATCAGCTGCACACAGCGGGGGGGCGTGGAAGTGTGATGGAACATTAAAACGGAATTAATGTGCATTGAAAAAGACACCATGTGGGAAGAAGAGTAATATGGGACCGCGATGTGGAGGCTCACAGCCTGTTACTGCCTGATCACCACCTTGAATTAGGCTCAATTTCCAGAAAACTCTTTAAAACCAATCAGCCGTAGAGCTGCAGTGACCATTTAGGTAATTAAGTCTGAATTATGTCCACGCTGACAACCTATTTTCAGCTGTAACTACTTCAAAGAACATATTTACACCAGGTTTAATATGATTCTACCAGACGAGAAAAGGACGGATAAAACCGCTTAATCTCATGACGCAGGTCTTGAGGCAGAATCTTCATTCGACTTTCATTCTGAAAATGGAAACAGGGAGTCTTGTTACTTAACAAATATTGATGCAACTCAATTAAATCAATCTAATTTACGGTAACTTGCACTTGGGATTAGGTGCATCTCCTTTAATTCATCCTTCCTACATTTCCTCGCTGCACCAATATAGTGGCCAAGCTGTGCAGTGCATTTACCCAAACTTCATTAAGCTTCAGGCGCAACTTGTAGGGACTTTTGTCATTTATGGTGGATTTGTGCAGCAAAAAAAAAAAAAAAAATTGTATTTATCAAACAAATTCAGTTAATTTAGGGTTCCTGCTTTACTGTGGAATTGGCTTGAACCACAACAGATATGTACTGAACTCAATAGACTGCAGGAGTACATACTGTGCGTATGTAAATAGAGTTATTACGACATCAGTGAGCATCATAAATAGGGTCTATGCACACAATGCTGGACTCAGGAAATCTGGAAAATCCCTGTGATGAAGGCTAATCTTCAACTTTGAGCCAAGTAGCTTCAAAATGTACTGCTTACTTAAGAGATTGAAGGCCAATATGGTATTTCCATACTATTTTGAAGGTCATCCCTCGATAGAAACCTGAAAACCTGCATCAGAACTTAAGAAATGCAGTGTTTACGTTTAACGGTCAGGCAGCAGGAACGTGAAAACAATGTCCAACATGACGTAGCATGATGCAGGAACCGTGTGTATAGTTTGACCTGTTTGTTATTCCTTTGTTTACATGCTGATGTGTTAACTGTCACCTTATACATAAACCTGAGGTTTAATTGTGCGTGCCTTTGCTGCTTTTGGAGTCCTTCCTCTGGCAGAGCGTGCTGCAGGCAGGCCAGTAGGAACTGATTAAGCCTCCTCCATTTCAAGTGCACATTTGCGACGCAGCGACGTCTTTCTGTCGGCCGGTCGCGTGCGACTGGAGCCGCGCATAAACTCGCCCGTTTAGCGCCGCCTGTGAGTGGAGGCACTCTGATGTGGGAATGTGCATTTATTTCAGCTTTTCTACCCCGGACTATTTGATAACTTCCACCTCCTCGCGTGGCTCTTGTTCTCCACCCCACCTTCATTCTTCATTTCCTCCCATGCTCTTTTCCATCCCTTTCTCCCTGCCTGCCAACATGCCTTATGCAGCCAAATCCAATTATCCAATTTACATGCAAAACGATGCATCGGATGCCTTTGTGGCCGCCGTCCCTGGAGGATGGATGGATGGATGGATGGATGGATGGATGGATGGATGGATGGGTGGATGGATGGATGGTTGGAATAAAAAGCAAGGAGGCCAAGAGGTGATGATTTAATAAAGGAGAAGGGAGCAATAAAGAATGAGAGACAGCAAAGTGAAGGGGGAGCAGAAAAGGAAAAGGGAAATTTTTTTTATGAATGAGAACGATGGGAGAAGAGGAGGTAGAAGTGGGACTGATGGTGGATGACTGATTGAAAGACAAACTAAAAAGAAAACCATTTAACTGAGCGAGCTTACAGATGATTGGGCAGATGAATTAATAAACAATCATTTAAAAAAAGAAATAATTGCATCGGACATGTGCAGTTTTTGTCAAATTTTCAGGACTCTGCTAAATATTTAGCAAAATCATTCAAAATACTCAGAAAAAAAAAATGCATGTTTTAATGGTCCCTCGGGCGAGCCACATTTCTTTGAAAAAATAAAAAGATGATAAGGGCAAGATTATTATGCTGATTGTTATTTTAGTAATCTGTGCTTACAGGCCTGTTGGTGCAGCTTTGATCCACTGTGGTGAAAATGTGGCACATAAGTAATTACTGAGAGTGCTGAAGGTTGAAAAAAATAAAAAATTAAAACAAAAAGGTCCTTCGGATTGTTTGTGATTTTAATTGCTTGGAACGTGTTTACTTTCTAGTGATGCCACCATATTTTCAAGGGTGAGGGAACAATTTAAAAAGCACAGAAGGTTTACACTGTTCCATTAATCTAATCTAGTTTTCCCCTCATAGTATTTGATGTGTCGTATTTCACATCTGAATGTATTTTAACTGCTCCCATCCATCCATCCATCCACCCATCCATCTCACAAAAATCAAGAAAACCTAAACACACCAAACAAGTTCAGAGTTCAGAGGCGAGCCAGTGTTTCCTTGCTGCGAGGCGAGAGTGCAGAACAGCTTCACCGCCTTGTGTTCAGTTGGTGATGGATGTTCTGATGACCCGTCCTGACTGCAACTTATCTTTTGTCTTTTGTCAGCTGGGGTTGGCCGTCCACGGCCCTAACTTAGATGAAGCATTAAATTTAAAAAAAATAAATGTACGGAGGAATGATTGGAAAACAACCAAAGAATCAACTATAGTGGTACTTAGTTTGACATTACATAAATATTCTTGATCTGGCAAAGTGAGAGCTCTCACAGAAGCCCTGCCTTCATGCATAGCATCCAGTTGTTTTATCATTCAGAACTCAATGATTGTTGCTGTAGTACTGGAGACTAATAACGAGTGTGATTTTTTTTTTTGCGGTTTGCCAAATTTCTGAATTTTGTGCACATTTTGATGTGCGATTGTGTGTACCTGCTTACATGGCTAAAATCTGTCGGAACAAAAAATATAATTAACCGGGTGCCTAAGATAGTAAACTTTGCACGGCGCCTCTTAAAGAGGCAGGCACACAGATTGACATCGGACTTATATAATAAAAATAAAAAACTTCTTTGTGAAAAAGCAGGACGGGCAATTATGAGACAAGAAAATATGAGATGAGAGATGTTTTTGCCAGTGATTATGTAACTCGCATCTGTGCTTATTAAAACAGTCTTAATAGTTCTCTTCCCTGACAGAGGACTTCGCATGTGCTTGTTTCTCACTGGACATTCCAGAAGTGCAGACTAAGGAAGCTTCGGGAGGAGCAGTCGGCGTGAAGGCTTGTCACATAATTGGTGGAAGCGGATGAAGGCACATTACGGCGGCCATCACCTCCAGCACAACCATTAAGAAAGCCTTGGAATAATTACGCAGTAAAGTCAACCCTTCTTTTTGAAACCCCCCGAAGCACACTTTACTGAATCCATTCAGTTTGCCCTTCCACTGGTTTTCTGCATCTCACTAAATTATTCTGATTGTGGAGGACTGCAGTCATGTAACTTTAACTCGTCTCTTGGGGACACGCTTCATGTATGTTTAAGAGGGAAGGCAGAAGATGGAGAGTCGGTGCTGGCAGCCAGAGAGAGAGAGAGAGAGAGAGAGAGAGAGAGAGAGAGAGAGAGAGAGAGAGAGAGAGAAACACAGAGAGAGGACGACAAGACGGTGACAGATTATTATCTTGGCCAAAAGCGAATGCCAACCACTTCTCATTAATACAAAGGTGTTTTTTTGTTTGGTACCTGCCACTTTGTAAACAATTGTCCAGGTGAGACATCGAGAGGAAAAATCAAGAAAGACAACTGTTGTCCCACAAGAGAAATAAGCTCTGCACAACATGTTGACGTGAGGTAAAGTCTAAAACAGTGGATATTCCTTCTCTTGAGGAACCGCAGCAGCACAACTAAAGCTTTTCCAGTCTACACGCGCTGGCAACAACAAACTTGAAAGACAAAAAAAAAAAAAAAAAAGCCATTACAAATCTGCTGTATATGTGCTGCTTTACATAAGGTTGAACAGAATTAAAATACAACTTCAAATCCTCAGGAAAAGCCTTGTTCTGTTCGCGCCGTTCCTTTGTTTTTATTGAACCCAGTCCAGAGGGAAAGCTGCAGAAATTCTACAGATCCAATAAATGTACATGGTTCTGAATCAAGCCCTCAATATCTTTGTTGTTTCCAGTCTTTCGCTGTTCCAGGTAAAAGATCAGCACACTGTTAACGTGACACAATCTCAGTTTGCTCAGGTCAGGTACCACAACCCCACGCTCCAGCATTCTGAATGACGTCCATCATGAAATCCTTCAAACAGCTCCAGCAGCCTCCCTCTGGCGCGTCTTTAGCTTAGGAAGATCGGATGACTGTTGTTCATTTTGACAGAGCAGATTACTACAGTGGGATATATACTCCACAAAAACAGAGAGATTGTTTTTTACTGTTTACTCGAAGCGGCGAGAGCGAGGACAAAATGTTCATCCTGACCAGGACAGTTTATACTTCTCAAGAAACTCAACAGCATAACTTCTGGGAATAAACTGAAGTAAAGTGTTATGTTGGCTTTTCCGCATTAACCACAGCCAGTTCAAATCAATGACACGTCACATCACAGTTGTCGGACCCGTCATGAGAATAAATGAAAAGATGGAGATGAAACCTTGAAGCGTCCGAGGCAGGACTGTGAAAAAAGGAGGTTTTCTTGAGGCGCGTCCACAAAGCGACATGGCGAGTCTTACAGAGTCAAGAAAAATGTGATGGGTAAAAAAAATTAAATATGATAAAACTAATAAACAAAAACAAGGATTATACTCTAAGATTTAGGCCGACAACACAGTTCCTGACGTTTCCGTATCGACAGATTTCATTTTTGAAACCATGTGAACGTGAAGCGTTTCTGAAACAAAAACCTAAAGTGTGTAAAGAGGTCGTCACATTGTTCTATAACGTGTTTAAAAGGAGTGGTGGCGTTGAGATTAGAGAACCAAGCTCGTAATCAATTTACAGGTTTGAATCTTACCGCTAATGCATCACAGCTTCAGGCCCACGAACGACCCCAAACTGGAGGTAAAGTTTTTCCAAATAAAGTGAAACCTCCAGTTTAATCAGAACCTGTTACCTTCCAAATAAAAGCCAGTATATCAATTTGCATATTCAACAGCTTCATGTTTTGTTTCAGTGCTTTTTAAATACCATGACGTGCTGTCGGGTAGGTGACCCAGGCCTGGAGGTGATGCTGGGATCAGTCCTAATATATTTAGTTTTATTAGCAAACAAAAATGGTCTTGTTTTGGATGTGAGGCAGAGAGTGGGACGAGCGATCAGCTCGAATATTATCACACGTCCTCCGCTGCTATTAACTGAGGGTGCAATGTGCTGCTGTCGGAGTCGGTTTCTTTTTTGTTTGGCTTGACTGCATTTGGATTGGGTCCAATTATCCTCAGCTCTATTCTGGGTCAGGTCTGACTGTCCTCGAATTCCCTTCACATTAAATCCTGTCTCCACTTTCAGGCAGGTTTTCCGCAGGATTCAGACCGACACTATAATCCTATTCACCATCAATTCTGGCAACAATCAGATACACCACAGCGTCGGGGAGCGATCACTTTAGGTCTGTGATTAGAAAAGATTTAATGTTAAACTTTTTACTGCGATGACGAATCAATTCATACAGAAATGATGAAAGACAGGAAAAGAAACAAAGGCAGAAATGTGTGGAGCCCAATAATAAAAGCAATAATGACAGTGAGTGTGAGCCAGAAGAACGAGAGCGAAGCGGAGCCAAAGGAAGACCAGGAAGCACGACAGATGGGAAGGTGACAAGCAAACATGTTGATGAGTAACAGGAGAAGGTGAGAAAAAGACAGAGAAGGAGAGAAAGAAGGAAGGAAAGAGAATGACAAGTGACAAAAAAGACTGCAAGAGATCCTACAAATGAGCCATTAGTCTAAGATACGATGGAAGATGATGAATTACGATTCCTATTTCAAACCATATAGTTCAGCAATACAAGCTCGTCTCACAGCTACATTTCTCACATCGGTTGGATACAATTTTTCTGTTTACGCGTCATAATTATTACTAAATCCTTAAATAAACATATAGTTTACTTCTGTCTCAGCAACAGGTCAAATCACTTCACTGTTAAACGTTGCATGTCGAAGCAAATCTCTGTTGCCTCCTGATGGCATCGTCCAAAATGAGGAGGAAATTAGACTGTGGGAGATGCAAAGCTCAATAAAAAGACAGTGACACAGTTTCTGAGGCTGGAGGAAGCTGAAGGTAGAAGGGAAGGAGTGTTTGAATTTGGCTATTGAAGATCCCCACGGTGCGGTTATTAAGAAAGTGAGACAGAGAGCAGGCGGTGTGACAGTCCTCCGCTCCAGATGAGCAGTCGGTCCCCCCGAGGGTCCGAGGTGACGGGCTGAGCTCCAGTCTGACTCTCTTCATCCACCGTCTCTGCCTCGGAGCATCATTCTCCTCGTACTCGCCTCTTTTCACTTCATCTTCTCTCTTATGGGGTTTTTTTTTTTTTTTTTAGCCCCTGCTTCAACTTCCACTGTGTCTCCATTTGTCACTGAGCTGCCTGTTAGCATTCAGCATGTTACTATTTCACTAAAAACTCTGAGTTATTGGGCTTGTCCTCCCCCCCCCCTCCAGGACTATTGCAGTATGACCCCCACAATCACAGCAAGAGTCACCAGCGTGTTAAACATTTGTAACAGGAGCTTCTCCGAAGGGGGCAGAAACAATGTCACTGCAAATTCTGCAGCCATAAAATCACATATTAGGTCTCGTCTGAAAAGCTTTCTGCCTCCGTCTGCATGTTTCTTGTTTATCTCAGCTGTTGACCATTGCTGCGTATCAGCAGATAAATACTAACATCCACATTATAGATTATCTTCTCCTAACTGCTGTTATTTCAAGTGAATCATTCAGCCTGAGCCACATGTAGGATGTAGTAAAGCAAATAGATTGGAGCTTTGAGTTTTTGTGATTTCTGCAGGTGAAGAATTAAACCATGAGTGACATCACATGCAAACAGGAGGATTCAAATAGGAGGAAGTTATCAAACATATCAAAGTACTCCAGAAATTAGCAAAATAACAATAGACAATACAAGAGATGATTATCAGCAGTTTGATGTGTGATACTGAAAATATTTCCTAATAAAGTTGACATATAAAAGCCATTAGGAGCCAGATGAGGACACGACTCTCTGCTGGAGCCAGAACTAAATTGCACAGAGAGAAAAAAAAAAAAAGCAATTAAAAGCAACATGTTTCCAGATGTGGTGAATCATTATCCATTAAAATATCAGCATGACAAAATGCTCTTAAATCAATAAAGTGTGATGTGCGTGCAATATCACTTGCGTTTGGTTTTTTTCTTTTTTATACACACAAATCTTTAGTAGTGACATCTTAGATAATGTGTCATAGCAACAATATAATAATAATTATCATTAAGACCAACTGAGAGAGAACAAAGAAAGTTGTCTTCTCATCCTTCCTCGCTGTCTGTTCTCCCTCACTACACTTTCACATCCGGCTTCATCATCGGAAAGAGAAATAATGAAGATTATAATTTCAACATTTATATTAAATGTGAATATAAAACAGAAAAGCACTCCTGTTCTCAGAGAAGGTATTGTGCGGGTGGCCCAATCTTTCTTAGGTCTACAACTTATTCACTCCCTGTGCACGTGTTGTCTGACAGCATTAATCCGCTCTGAAGCTGCTCTCCCTTCTTCCTCCGCCTGCCTGATGACCGAGGCGCCTCTAATTGTTCAAATCCACAAGACTTTTACCTGGATTTACCAGGTGAGCGGGCCGTCAGTGTTTTGTTCAGCACAAATTTGCTTGACACCGAGTCGGATTGTTTGAGACATGAGTCAAGTCAAAGGGCTTGGCTGAAAAAGAAAAGTGTGAATCTAAGTGTTGATGGACAATAAGGTATTTACATGGAATTAGCAGCTTGTGTTAAAAGACAACACAGCGAGGTATGACTTAGCGCTGTACTCAAGTCAAATAAAAGAAATGACTGCTGTCAAACAGAGACTTCCTGAACTGCAGCTCCTTCCTGTCGCCATCTGATATGAGGTGAATAAAACATCACAAGTGTTGGAGATCCTCCTCTGAATCAAAGGTGATGCTCGTTGACGTGTGGTTACACCGACTGAGTCACGCATCTATCCACTGACCATAGAAAGCTCCTCTTGTACCTGCTTGTGTTTCACAGACGTGGCTGTTAGGTAAATTGGAGGCTTCAAATTGTTGACTGGCAACCTGCCGAGGGTGTAACCTGCCTCACGCACTGTGATGGCTGAACAAAGCTCCAGCTCATCCATCCATCTTCAGGACTGCTTCATCAAGTTTGAGGTCGCGGGGCGCTGACGCCGATCCCAGATAACAAAGGGTGAAGGCAGCGTACCGATCTCCATCACAGAGCAAACACAGGCGCAGACAGTCACACACACACACACACACACACACACACACACAACTACGAATAATTGCATGATCACTTGCATGATTTTGAACTGGACTACTTGGAGAAAACCTACGCAGGCATGAGCAGGACATGTAAAGTATAAACAGCAGGTCCGGCCTCTGCTATGAGGCGAGAGCTAACCACTAAAAGACTGCAAGATTCCAATCCCTCCAGTCCATCCATCCATCCATCCATCCATCCATCCATCCCCAGTCTTCCTCACACACACACTGTGTTTCTGCCCGGGCATCCTGACTTTTGAGCTGCCGGCGTCTGCGCACATGAGCAGCAGAGTGTTCAGAGGTGTTTGGGGGTGAAATGCCGCTCGTTCCATGTGTTTTTCTTGTTAAACACACACGTCTGTCTCGGCTGTCAAAAGCGCACAAAGAACCGCAAGACGGCCTAATGGAGATTGCTTGAAAGCAAAATAGCACTACAATGTTTATTGTCTCAGCTGACTGTTTCTTTCTGGATGTTGTTCTCAAAACGTCTCTCATTCCGTGAGAAGATAATGCACGCTGTTCTTGTGTTCGACCGCGCCTGATTCTCTCCATCCATAAATGATTCATGCGCTGACACGTGGAGAAGAGCGTCATCTCAAACTTCATCCTCGTCCATAACGGCATGGGATCATTAATAATATGGAATATGATTTATTGTTCTTCAACGAATTATTCAGGAGAGCTTTGCTGATCATGCAGCTGCTCTGTTCCCACTTATTTAGAAGTTCTCGTTCAAGGAGATGAGAAAATACTGGCAAGTGTGAGGCTCCATTAATTACCAGCGTTTTAAAGGTCTTCTTATGTGTGAGGGCCTTTGTTCAGTGAATGCAGAAGGAATAGATTACACAGAAATGCAAAAAAAAAGATATTTTCTGTTTTTGCCTGATTCATATTCATTTGTTGCTCCAATATGTTTGATAACTTCTTCCATAGACACGTCCTCCTCAATATGTTTATGCTTGTTGGGGTTCAGCTCTTCAGTCAATCAGTCCAAGAAGAAAACAAACATGGAAGAAACATTTCCAGCAGCTCGTCCGTCTGTAAAATCGACAACATTTTACGGTCCTGTTTGCATGTGATCTTACAAATTTTATCTTTTTTTTTTTTTTTTTAGATTACCCGAAAAACCCACAAATTAAAAGCACAATATATTCATAGTACATAAATCTGCGATTCAGCACATTTTATGCAACACGTTCTGCGATGTGGATGTTGGTGATGGAACAAAACAGCCGAGACAGAATGCCAACATGGAGACGGCAACAGATGGTTCTTATGAATAAACAAACGCAAACAATAATTTAAGGCTGTAATGCATCCCAGCTATTTTGGATAATGCTAATCCTTCTGTCCAGCAAACAGGACTGAGTGAAATAGTCACACAGCTGCATTGTTGAAACAACAGGATTAGATCATGCAAATGCAAACTAAAGAACTTGGGAGGAAAAAGAAGCGGCAGCAAGATTCTCAACAATTTAACATTTTCTATATACTTCTTGAAAGAGTAGTGAGGTTACACTTTCAAGAAGGCAAGGGAAGCAATTCTTGCTTTCCATTTGATTCCATCCATCAGTTGGACGTGTCTTAATAATAGCTGTCCCGCTTTAGTGTTGCTGCCTCACATTAGCCGAGCCGTCAACGACGTCTGAGTCAGTGTGATGACTTCAGCTCCAGTTACGTCGGTTATTTGGTGGAAAAGGCTCTATGAGCTTCATGTTCCTGAACGAGGCAGATTTAAGACAGCTGAAATGACCCTCCAATGAGCCAATACAAGGCCATAGTTATCTAAGGCAGCTAATTCTAATGTTAGTTACAATGGGCTTTGTTTCATGTCGCTGTCAGGAGGACTGAGTCAGTTTAGGATCATTGCGGCTCAGTGAGACAGCAGCTCTGCAACTTCAATGAAATAACAGTTATGTAACAGCAACCAGTTTAAAAAAAACCACAACATAACTTTCTTTTAGCTCCGCCCTGACTTTGCTTTAACTGAGGAAAATGAATGATTGAAATCCAAGAATGTTTGTAAAGATTAACAGTGGTGAAAGAAAAAAAACCCACAAGACGGGAGATATTTTCAGATGGAGCCTCACAGTTGGTGTTAACATCAAGCATGCAGGATGTTTTATTCCCGTAATGACAAGCTGTCAGCGAGCTCACAATCAAAACAGACTTGGAATGAAAATGTGAACACAATATTCTGCCAACACCAGCACGTGTCGCTGAATATCTAGTATTTGAGTATCAAACATGCTCGTGTTAAAACATCCAGAGTGAGCCTCAAACGATTACGGCCTCCATCCACCTCCAAACTGTTAATTTGTTTCCAGCAATCACACAATCCCTATTCAAAAAACTATTGATCTCAGAGCTGGGCTTTGGAGGAATGATGATCACAGAGTAAAAATACAAAAGTGGTTCATTAAGCAATGCTGGGAAGGAGAGATTTCCCTTTGAAGCTTTAGAAACACATGGAAACCTTCAGATTTTAATCGCTGATGTTAAACCTGGTTGATTTCAGGTACAATTCCCAGGTGAAAAATGTCCTCCCCCAAAAACACTTGTGGATGGGTATGCATTCATTTGAAATCACCTCCTGTTGTTGTAGAAAAGCAGATGTGAAAAAGGTGCGACTGCAGCCACGTTTTCACGCTGGCAAGCTTTACTCCCCCCGTGTGTAACTCCAATCTGGAAACCGAAGTTATACGGAAACGGATTTAGCACTTCCCTCTCAGGTTAAAAAAAAAAAAAAGCAGGGAAAACACCTCCAGCGATGTCTAACAGAAGGTGCAGCGAGCTGCTGTCGTTTCTATGTGATCGCTGATCAGTGCGAGCGGCGGCGGTGAGTAAGTGCTCCTGACAGTGAGTAAATCTTGTCTTACTGAGAGTCGAGCCAACCCACCTCTGCACCGGGACCGATAAATCCATGTACAGATATAAGCTGGGGATGTGCTTGTTTTTAACAGCTCCAAATTAATGGCTTTCAGTCGAGGTACATACTACTATTGCAGAAACAAAAGGCTATATTTTTTATGTTTTCATCTCACAGATGCTGCAAATATTTGTTAAAACTAAATAATTACAACCTCTTTTTACCAAACAATCACAGCTCAGTTTCCTCAATTAATTTATTAAGTTACTCAGTAAAGTGAATAAAGTGACACAACTTATAAAAGACCATTATTTTGGTGTTGCTGAGACACAATACTGAGCCGCGGTAGGGGAACAAATGATGTCATGTCTTCTTAAACAAAACAGCAACAAACAAAACAGCAGGGTTAAATAAAGCTCGGCTCACATTTATTCAGGCTGCCAATTCTTCACCGAGACTGTGGCGACACGCTAATGCTGATGTTACTCACACGACAGGAGTTTGTGATGCAGCTCAGGGGTAAACCGCTTTGCCATTGCTAATGCCAAGCAACACCCAGCTCAGTAAGCAGGACGCAGAGAGACAGCAGCTCTGGAGCAAATGATTGAATAAGAGGCATAGATGTTTTTCACCGTGTAATTGTATTATAAGTGGTCAAATCACAGAAATCTTTAGAATCTGTTGTGACTGAGATTCAGACGGACCAAATGTTCTCACAATGAATACATTCAGGATTGAATCAGGCCACACAAGTGGTAAAAACAGGCTGAGTTTTGTGTCTCAGCGTCACATCAGTCGCAGCCATTTTTAGAAAGTCTCCCCGGAGAGCGAAAGCCTTCACGTGTTACAGGTGTCGTTCATGCTGCTGCGGCGGGGACTATCACCGCCGCTCGCTGAGACTCCCATGAGCCCCGGCGCCCGTCAGCGTGACAGACAGCCCCGCCGCTGATTGAGAGCATACAAAAAGCCAGATTCTGAAGGGCATGAAATGTTTTGCCGAGTTTAAAATGAGCCTGCTGACTTCATTAAAGAGCTCAGGCGGCCAACCTGCACTAACCATCCATCTGCACTCACACTTGTTGTCTGAGCGAGGAAGATTTCTCTGACACTGTCATCAATCTGTCATATCGGCACCAATCTGTTATTTTCTAGTGTGAACAGTTGGAATTTAGCCTCCTCGCTGCACCATCGCTTTCTCTGAACCTGCTGCATCTGCATTTATTGCCAGACCACACTCCTCCGGGAACATTACATATTACATTCTGTCAAGTTCTTACAGAAAAGAAACTTTTTTACATATCAAGCTGATGTTTTAACAGTTAGCATGAGGTCAAAGGTTCTCAACCTGTTGGAAGGGGACTTTAAACCACGAAACTCCTACACCAAGTGAGCTGGGTAGTTTTAATTTGATCATATAATGAGATTTTCATGGCTGTTTAAATTAAAAACTTTAAATCTAAAAATCAATAACGAATAAAAAAAAGACTGTTTTATCAAAATCATTCAGTTTTACCCTCAAAGGAGAAGTCATGTATATAAACGCACATTTATACCTTCAGACGGTTCAGTCACCAATTAACCGACACTAATGTGTCGTCGTATATAAAACAGTAACCTATATTTCTCATGATATGTATTTAATGTACATAATGTGCAGTATAATGTGTTACCAGTGTGTATCAAACTCTTAATGTGTGTGATATTGACAGAAAAGTGTCGGCAGCATGTTTTCACTCAACAAAGCATCAGCTCACGTTTCCCTCCTCATTACTGCACAAACCACCGCCGCTGCATGTTGATCCTCCCTCTCCACGTCAGCACAATCACGTTAGTAAACGTTGGGACAAATCTCCAGAGCCGGTGTCGCAGCAGGTTACCAGGCGGCTCCTGTAGCCCTGACAGCTGAAACCCAACTCCTCCAAAAGGTTCTCACCGGGGACTGAGCCAAAGAGCAGCAGCAGTCAATCAAAACTGCTCTTGAAACTTGGACCTGTGCTCGCCTGCTGCTTCGCTCACTTTCCTCTGAAAAGTTCATGTCACTCTCAACGTGACGGGCAAATGGTCTTGTGGCTTTTCTATTCTTCCATAAAACTGCATTCATCCCATTTTGGTTTAATTGCTGAACGTAATGTCTTTGTTATGGTGATGTTGATCAAAATGAAGCAGATTTGAGAAGCTTAACTTGGATCAGTATATTTTCCATTTGCATTATTCCTTTCTAGAAATTATATTAAAAGCCTTGATACCTTGCACTCACCGCTGGGAACAACTTGAGTCTTTAATGAGGAGCCCTACGACACAGAGACACGGCGAGTTGAAGGATTGAACCTCCAATATTGACCCGCATCACTAACTGAGCCACGGTTGCTCAAAAGACCCTGAACCCATCTGTTCCCTTTGTGCTTATTCGGGCAAGGACGTTTGTTTAAAAACCCTGAGCAGCAGTCGCTGAATTCAGCTGTGCCTGCCTCAAGAGACGCTCAGTCAGGACAGAGAAAACACTGTGAATTGGACCTGCTGATGCGATGCTGTGAATCCAACCTGTTCTCATTAAACACATGGAGGGACTGTTTGACTATGATGAAACAACGTGCACAATAGTTTCCCTCAGATATAATAATAACCACTCGTTAGTCTGTTTCAGTTCTGTGGTCTGAGTATAACCATCAAGAAGACAACCTGCTGAATCAATGAAGACAAGGAGAAGCACCATTAGATTTATCCGAGTCCACCTGGGTTCAGCAGCGGATCGAGGTTTGACTCGGCATGTATGAACGTGGGTTTAATCTCGCCATGTATGAACGGCAAACATAAATACTGTCCTGCAGGCCCTGAATGCACCACAGTGTCTGTTTGGTATCTGGCTGGCTAATGTGACCCTGAGCAACGCTGCTGACTTGTGGAATCAATATGTTCTGTGTGTCAAGGTCTTTCATTACTGGATCTGCACAAAGCGCAGTGGTATCAGATGCTGTAAAGCCAAAGTGAGCCGTCCTTGTAATCACAATACAGTAAATATACACAGCCAACGTGCAACAGTCAGACGTACAGAGCCATAAAGTTCTGAATGTAGGTATTAATTCTTGTGGGGAGTGAAAGCGAACAGCTGCTTTGAGTCCAGAATGACTCAGCTCTGTGGCTTCGCTGTGAATCCGGTTAAAGCTGCTGGCCACTGTTTATCCTGTCATGCTGTTGCAGTGTTTGCTCGTTCACTCTGCTGTTTGTGAATGACATCGACATTCAAAGTCCCCCCCCCCCCCCCCACCCCTCCCTCCCTCCCGCTCACCTGATCCTGTCTGGCACTCGGTGGGTCTGGTTCCCGTCGCTCTGGCAGTTCCCGGCGTACTGCGCCCTGCTGGCGGCCCCCTGGTCCCTCCGCAGAGCCATCGCCCCGTGGGTGAGCACAGAGACACCCTTGGCAATGCGCCTGCAGGATTAGTAGGAGGACGATGTGAGACAGAGGCACTGGGATGCTGATGAAAGTCTTTTGTAATACAGCTGAGCTGCAGTGATGAGACAGCAACCAGAGAGGACGGATACTTTTCTGAGCGAAGCGCAGTAAATACACCGTAGCATGAGAATGAACTCTCAACTTAAAGCTGTTCCGGTCATTCCACATGAGGCTTTGGTGGTGAGAAAATGGAACAAGACAGTTTTCAGTGATCTAGATAATTGATATATAAAACAGATGCCAATATTGTGATTACTCCAGCTAAATCCCAGACCTGAGTGACCCGCATTTACTATAAAGTGTTTTTATTTCTCCAACAAATCCCAGCAGATACTATTGAGTTGTTTCACCAGCCCGTCCAGAGATACTGTGATATTTAGGCGATAAACCACATCAGCATTTGTCCGGTAGTTAAATCCATGACACGGGACTTTAAAAAAAAAAGCTTAAAACTTGAACCTGCTTAGTTACAGATAATGAACCACGAATTAAGTAGTACGACGGTGATACAATCATGACTTAAGTACAACGCCGAGCATCCAGTTGTCAAATTTATTTATGCGTCAAGTATCCCCAGCCCCAATAAATAAATATTAGCAGAGTCTCTTCGCAGTCTGTCTCAGGACAATTTAATAATAGATCAGACTTTGATCTGCGCGAAGCGAGAGCCTCTTAAAAAAGCGGCGCATTTTAATATGACTGTCAAGTCAAGTCTGATTTGTAAGTCAGCACTTATAAACAACAGCAAACACTCCTCACAGCTGATTAGACGCAATATTGTGATTTATTATGCAGAGTAAAACATTAAGGACCAACAGTTGGTCCTGCCCGTGACGAGGTGTTCACCAGCCAGCCAAAATTCTGAAAGGATTTGAACGGACTTTAGCCTCCATAATTCAGTGAATTACCACTTCAAACGCGCAGGCGAGGCAGGACGCGGAGAGAAGAGGCGACTGCTGGGGAGAGTTCAAAAGTGCATGTGAGGATTGTGCATGAAATCTGAACTGTTACAAATGTGGTTTTCTTCATCGCCGCTCTGTCTCCAGGTGAGGAAGCACAATGATCACACTCATGCGTCTCGGTCACATTCTGTCAAATGAATAAAAAGCTGCTGGTTTTGCTGGTGGCAGAACAGAGCTCGTCGGACATGCAATTGCGTGCTGAATAAACAACAACAACAAAAAAGAAAGATAGACGATAACGACGCATGGGAGAAAACTTATCTGTGCAGGAATGTGAAACTTCTGCAAGCAGCTTCTTTAATGCAAAACTAGCGTAACAACTCATGGGACCATCTCTTTTTTTTGGTTGAGAAAAGCTCTCTGGAGAATGGAGCTGTCATAACACACAGCAGCTCAGGGTGACGTGCAGCTACATTTACACACAGCCAGTGTCACAGTCATTACTGTTGTTTAATTGCACAGACTTAAAGGATGCATTAGGCATTTCCTTTGCACCCCTGAGTATCCGATAATCCATTGCTCAATTGTTTAATGGTGTATTCAGGCGCTTCACCTCAACTCATTAAGTCAGGGAATATAACATGGCCAATTTGTTTGGGACCGGATTTTTTTACTTTGGTTCAATTATCAACTTGAAACAAGCGCACACCACACGGGCAGTAGCATTTTGAAGAAGTTGTGTCTTCCCCCGTTTCCATGGAGACAGAGTCTGAGCGTTTCAAAACAATTGTGTTTTCAGTTGTCTAAACGGCTCGCCAAAACGCAACTAACGTGTTCAGCTTTTACTTGAAAATGTCGTGTAAACGGCTAAAATTGCTATAATGGCTAAAATGTGATTCAATTTCATAAATACAAGATGAATTACAGTTTTGGAAAATAAAGCAAGCTAAAAAGATTTAATAAGCTGTGTTGTCTTTATTTTGACAGTTAATATTCAGGATGGTGCAGGAATAGCTTTCACTTTAGATTTTTGGTCATAAAGATTGTAGACCAACTTATTAAAAAGTAAAGAACTAGTTGAGTGATTGGAAAGAAAGTACAGATATTTCTGTTGGGATGTTGGGAGTAAAATTAAGAGCCGAATAAACATTCAAGTAAAGCACAGATGCTTGAAAAATCAAGTACAAACTCAGTATTAAGCATTTCACCCCATGTTAAGAGTGATTGGCTCCGGCTCCCTGCAACCTAAACCCTGGTGGGTATAGATGAAGGGTGAATGCATAATTTTAGCTTGTTTGTAAGAAGTATGATCAGGGCTGAGCGGGGACGAGCTTCATCAAATATCTAGTGGAATCTGTGTCACATTGCTTTAAGCTCGCAGCCTCAGCGTCGGGACACAGCGTCTGTGTTTCACAGAGAGATGTGCTGCCTGCTTGCGACAAGCGAGCTGCTCACATGGGCTTCGAGCGGCGACGATAAATTTCACAGGCGCTGAAAATGAAGGCATGAAATGCGGCTTGGAGAGCAGGGAGAGATCTCACACTCGGAGGACCGAACATGGCCGGCCGACAGGCAGGATTTCAAGTGCAGGAGCATAAATCAATATGAAAGTTGTCTCACATGGTTTTGTGGATATTTAAAGCCTGATTCACTGTAAGAAGATTCAGTATAAAAGGTGCTAAACTGTGCATTAGGTTTGTCTGATTGCTGAATGTGATCATCTGAGAATAACACCATGATCAATATTTATGTGCTAACATGAGTATTCATACGCTGTTTACACGAGAATGATCTGCTGGAAATATTATTTCCATATTTGTTTGCTTGAGTTTGCCATTGAATGCTTCAATGAGCTGAGGGCCAGAAAAACTGCTAGACTGGAGAAAAGGTACAATAAAGAAAATATCTCATAGAGTCCAGAAATAAAAGCTGTGGGGAGGCAGCAGAGAAAAAGCTTCTCACCACAAAACCAGCAGGATCTCTACTAAAGTCTCAGCTGAATGACGTTTCCCTTTCCGAAGCATTTAAAGCAGATGCAATAATAAACAATAAAGAAATCACATTGTGCATGGCACAATAATCTATTCACATATACTTATCCCAGTATGTTCCTAGATTTGGAACACTCAACCTTCAAGAAAGCAAATGAGCTAAATTGATATTCTGTCTCAAGGTAACAAACAAGGGATTCCGTATTCTTGTAGGTTGCTGAAGGCTTTCCAAGTATTACTATATATTCTTAAGAATGTTTTCTGCACATTCTCATTTGTCAAAGCAAATTAAATCAGGTCCATCTTTCTTTCTGTGTCAAAAGGGTTAACTCCATTTTGCTGTTCCAGTGACATTAAACTCCCATTTGCTGATCAAACATTCCACTTTGCTGCAGAACAGTTGTTGCTGGTTATTTAGTAACTGTGTTCCTCCTGCACCTCGCTTCCCAAAAGGGCTGAAGATCAATGAATGATCGTATTCCCGCCTGGATTCATTTGGTCAGTTTATTTAGATGAGATTAGATGCAAATTTAATGACCCCTGCAGTGGAATCAGGCCATCCCAGCAGAGGCTCCATCATAAACAGAGCAGGTGGTCCTGAAACTGCACAGTGTACATGTTGCTGCATAAGGGAGGGGAAAAAAACAGAAGAAGAGAAGGTTTATTTGCTTACGGATCCTCATGAATTTTTAAAATCACAAGGTTGGGTCCCAGCAGCTCAAGACTCAGCATTGCAGAATTCACTTAATATGAGTAAAAATAAAATAAAACAAAACAACAAAAAAACACATGAAGTTTCTACAACTAAAACAAACAACAAAATAAGTTGAAAGCTATTGCAGGTGATCATAATGTAAAACTTAAGGAATTTTAATGCACAATGTCCACTAATGTAATGTACCGCAGCACAAAATAGCAACATATCATCTGCGTATGCCGCTGGTGCATTCAGGAAGCAAATAATGTTAAAAGAATCAAACTGTAGTTTTGGTATTTATCTGCAAGAAAAAAAAAACAAGGTTTGGGATTAAAACGGAGAATGTGAACGTGATCCAGCATTTTACCACATTGGGATTCTGCTAACTACTGATGTGTTGCGCTGCTGGAGTTTGATCGATGATCGACGTCCACTTCTCTGTTGAGTTTCCATTTGTTGTTGTTATTGTCAGCGGGACGGAGGCCAGTACATCTCTCGCGATGTCAGAAAATCATCACGGGCTGTTTGTGGTTGTGGTGATTTTATCCAAAGACATTGGGGCGAGTTGCACAGCGAGTACTCGCCTTAAGGAAACGGTTCTGAACTTCGGTCCAGGCCCTTTTGGGGCGTGCCAGGTTTAGCCTGATCTGACATTGGTCAAAATTAGACTGAGAAACCATACGACACATTCTAGAGAGGGCTTCTAACAGCCAATAATGGTATAATTTTGGCTGTTTTAAAGGTAAAAAGCCAATGATGACATAACTTAGGATATATGACAAATTATACCAATACATTTTTGCCAAAAAACTTAATAAGTTATTATATGAATAAGTAGGGTCTAAATATACTTTTACAAAGTAATAAGTACAGCCAATATTGCAATAACACATAAACAGGACTGCATTTACTGTAAATAGGTGATTTTTCCAGATCTCCAGAGGCAGAGTTATTCAAAATGTTGCATTTTAATAATCAATTTAATAATTTATTTGTTCAAAGAAATGAAACTTGATGTAATTGATAGATAGTAAAAATATTTGACATGTACAATCTCAAGAATTTTCATATCTCATGAGAAATTGATTGGATTGTTGTGCGGGACACACAACACTAAGCCAGTTTCATTCATTCATTGACAGTAATGGAGCAGTTTGTGATTGTAATGTAATCAAAGGTACCGTCGTTAAACAGATTGTCATAAGGACTAGATGGTAAGTGTGTTTTCCGTATATTTCCATTGCAGAGCGTGATCTTCTATTGTCCTGTTCCCGCAGGTTTCTGTACATTTCTGAACAGTTTTCACAGGGTGAGACGGGAGCTGAGCGATAAACGCCCATTTCAGCGAACCAACCTGTGTTGTTGTGGAAAAAAGTCGTCATATTCATTCATGGAGGATACATATTGTAGAATGAAGTACTCTCTCTCAATTATGGTAGTAAAGAAGTTCTATGACATTATTGGTAAGTTATTGTCTTTTATTACATCCAAATTGGCTAAAATTATGATATTGGCCATTTCTTAACTTGTTCCAGGGCTCCTTGGATTACTTTGAAGACTGCGACTGAAATGTTTTTTTATTGTTCTGTGTTTGAAGTAAGCAGAGTTTCTTCAGGTATATCTTATTATGAAAAGCAACATGTTGACAGTCTGAATATCTGCAGCATTTCTACAAACAAGCACTGCTTGGAGCCTTTTTCCTGAGCATCTTCGAGGAAGCTTAAACAGCTTTTATGAGAATCAGTCAGTCCCTCTCCTGTCTGCCAACCAAAAACTGGGGAACTTCCAACCAATATGTCATTTTGTTTCCTTTGCTTGAGCTGCCTGGAATCATTCATCGTGGTAATACAACAATTAAAACAAACCTCACACAGAGAATTACTGAGCACAGACATTCCCTTCCTGTTTGTAAGCTCTTCCCGATGGGGTTCGGGTTATGGGACACGTGTTGTGCAAGCACAAAGGTGAACCTTGAGGTTTAAACTTCCAGGACAAATCGTACAGCTGCTCCCAACTCGCACTTCATCTCTGAATAGATTAACATGATAACGGCATCAAATTCCATGTCTTTGAATCAACAACTGGTAATAGGAGGTTGCACCTTCACGGTCTTAAACACATGCAAATGAGGCACTAGGTGGAGCTAAAACTAATGTGATGCATCTGGGAAAAAACTGCTCCTGATGAGCACAGTTAAACGTGTGTAAACAGGAAAAAGATGCTGCTGGTAAATGACTTTCCATCTTGTTAAATGGATGTTTTTGGGTTTTGCTTTGCAAACCGTGAAGTATAAAACCAATGTTAATGTAGTGGACTGACTGTTTGATAGATGATGACCTCTTTAATAACATGTAGCTGGCATTCAACAACTTTTTACCAATATACTTTAAACTGCACAATGAAACCCAGACATCTGTTTTGATCCGTGATGCCTTTCAGGCATTTCCTTTTAAATTTAAAAAACGGGAACTGAAAGTGCATTTAATTGATGTCTGATACGAAGGATTATCATTATAATCCGAAGATAGTTTTTTAAAAGCCTGATGTGATTAGAGAAGGTAAATGAAATAAAATAAAATAGTTATTTATATTTATTCTGAGGAAAACTCAAGAAGATTCTTATGTTCTCAGATGTCAGAGAAATTGCTGTCTGATGTTGTTGGAAATGAAAAAGCTGCACTCATGACTGATTCTGCTGACATACTGTACATCCCAGCGGCTGATGGTGATTTCAACTGGGACAGTGTGGAGCTTTTGTATCGCTGTGGTTCACATTATTGCAGCTAGTGGAAGAAACAAGGTGGCCGGTTCTGTAAAAAAGTACCTTCACTTTCTTCTGTGATTAAAAGAACAAACATGGTTCGGTAAATCTAAAAAGGTGTGAATATCAATCTTTTCGTAAAAGAATCATTCCTGAAATTGATATTTGCTTTGTTCAAGTAACACTGTTCTTGCAAGGATCGCATTTCTTATAAACTTCAAAAAGAGTTTTGTTTTTCTTGCTTCTACATAAAAACACAAGACTTTAAGCTGGATAGAATAGCTCTGCTGGAGTGTCTACTTAATCATTTTAAAATGATGTAATAATAAAGGTTGAACACTTCAAAAGATACAAACCCAAATTGGCTTCACTATGGTTTGATCCATTGTCCTGTCTGCAGATCAGTGGAACTATGGAGGGGACTGATCTGAAGGTTAAGTCAAAACCAGAGAAATGTGTTTGTTTTGTAAGAATTACCAGAAGTCCTTAATACCGCTGAATACATTGTTCTTCTGAAAGAAAAAAGAAAAAAGAAAGAAAAAGAAACGGTCGTCTGTTGGGAGCCGACTGACTATGTTAGACTTTACTGTAATGTATTTCAGCATCGTGTAAAAACATTCATTATCCTCAAATGAAGTGTTCATCTCTCGTCTGCTCTCGCGTCTCCTGAGTGTCAACCGTTGAATGAACCCATGAAATCTGTGAGACTGTTCAATGTCTTCGTACCTGCGTGGCTCGTCCCTCCAGCCCTGGGGTCGAATAGCGAACAGGGCCTTTGGCAGCCCCTCCAGACCCAGTCCAGACAGAGCCGGTCCCACTGCGAACCACATGTGACTGGGCCCGGCCTGACCCGCCGCCCAGGCCGCCCGGAAAACCAGCTCGGCCTCCTCCAGGGAGCAGTACAGCAGCCGGACCTGCAGGACGACGAGAGCAGTGGATTAATGCAGGAAGCGGTGTGAGGAAGAGGAGGAGGAGGAGGATTAAAGGGAATATAAAGGAGGAAGGAGAAAGACAAACAGGAGGCATGAAGAAGGATGAAGAACAGATGGATGCAGTTAGAATTTCATCCTCCCCGTTTCTTGCCGCTCGGATCGATACTTTATGTTTCCTTTCAAATTGTGGATTATAATCATTTACACACCAATATACTTGTTGCACTTATTCGTTAGTGCCTCTCGATGTGTTTTTCATCGGAGTGGGCTGCACTTGAAAAATAACGCCTCTCGGTCTGCTTGCAATTCCTCTTCATACATTATTAAAGACAGCGAATTTAATGGGAGGGGAGAGCGAGATTAAAAAGACAAAGCGAGAGTAAAAAAAGTGGAGGAGTGCGGGGACTTGGCGTGCGTGCGAAGCCGAGGGTGCTTCAGCTGATTACTCAGAGGAAGCACTCGGGGAGAATTCGCGCCGCAGTTTTTGCGAGACAATCGACGAGGTTCTAAAACCGAAGTCGGTCCAACCGGAGACGCTTGGCTAAAGCGCAGCGATGGCAGCGGGCATGTGGCGTGGGGGACACTGTCACATGCTGCACATGCACTGCTGTTATTCACGTCAAAGAGGACGGCGGGATGACGTGGGTCCCGCCCACTCAGCTGACAACGGATGGGATGGAGGCCTGCATGAGGTCCACAGTGACTCTCGGTCCCCGTCAATCACGTCCCCCGAGCAGTCAGTGTATATTTAAACCTCTTTGCATATGGCGTTCCTCGGGCTTGAAGTTTGTCACTCCACATGTCTGCGAAGAAACGTTCCCCCCTCCTCCTGATCCGTGGGAGACAGAGTTGAGTTCCACTTATTCCTGCCAGCCTTCAGAAAGACTCGTAATTTGTTATAATTTTTGTGCCATCAATCACTTTGTGAGAGCCAGTGTCTCATTTTTCAAATTGTAGACACCTCATTTTGGAAGAAAACATTCCATTGAGATCCCTGTGGGTCTTCATACGTTACCGTGGCAGAGTTTAACTGTTTCAACATCTTTCCAGAATATCCTCAAACACAAAACATCAATGAGTTAAAAACTGGTCTCAGATTGAATGTTTCATTATATTTGAGAGGGAACGCTTCAGATTGAATCCTTGTTACGTACAACTCGCATCAGAAAGCATCTTGGATCAATGTTTTCCTATTTTACTTGCAGTGGTTCTTTGACTAAAGCAATTAAAAACATTAACTCTCCACCTCAACTACACAGTCAAAGTCATGGTCAAAAACAAAACAAAAAGAAAAGTTCATAATGAGATGAGCTAAGGCATAAAAGAACAGCACCGATCAGCAGCTATCAATCCATCATCAAGACCTGATTTATCTTAATGAGGTTTGTGATTAAAGCGTTCATTCATGTTAATGCTGGATGAAGGGGAAGGAGATACTGTGCTCATGTCAACAGAGACACACACCCACATGCAGGTCTTTTAATGATATGTAAAGTCCACACAGAAAGACTTTGGACTGATTCTGAATGTGGAGTAGCAGGAAGAGTGCCGTGTCTCATTTATTCATCAGCTCCGTAATATCTTGTCCATCATCTCTTCAGACAAGTACTACAGCATATTTAAAGTCAATATTTAACCCATCAGGCTTTGGATTGTAGGAGGAAGCTGAAGCCCACAATCTATCTTCTGGGATGTCAAACATGAGGCCCCCGGGCCTCAATAGGCTGTGATCCAGTCTGCCACACCACCAAGGAAATGGTAAAGATTCCAAAGAAGGCATTGAATTTTGAACACAGCAACACAACGTGCCTGTGACACTACTATAAAAACGAGCATTAGCCTCGAAGCCACGCTGTCAGAAAACAAGCATGCAAACGGCTGCAAAATGAAACCGTTAATTTGGACATTTCAAACTATTTTCTATTGTTAAATTTGGTTTTCTTTTGAGATCAAAGTGAAGTTTGGTACTAATTGTTCAGATATGAAAAAATATCGACTTTTCCAAAATGTATACGAAGACAAATTAGATTTAGAGGTTTATTTCATCGGTCCAACTCACTCAGGATGCATCGTGAAGTCACACTATATGAAACAGGTTTATTTTTTCATGTTAATTGGAGTAACGTGAATATGTGAGGGACGGTCTGTCTCTGTGTCAGCCCTGTGATTGACAGGCGATCTGTAAAGAGAGTACTCTGGTTTTTGGCCGACGTCGGTTTGGATCCGTTCCAGCTCACCCCAACATTAGTTTTGATAAAGTGGGTTGCGATGATGGACGGATGGACGGACACCACAAGCCTTGTGCCAACTGGCACACAGTTAAGATCCAGCTGGTGGACATAATTGGCAGTTTAAAAGAAGCTGATTTTACCATCAGACTTCAGTTTGACCTGGTTATAATGCTCAACTCTGTCATATTGAAATTGTACATTGTTTGCTGGAGGAATGAGAGGAGAAGCGTTAACACATTTTTCAACACTATCTCAAAAGATTTATGTTTTTTTTTTGATTTTGTTATTAATCACATTTTGTATCTTTAAGTGAAACTTCATGCTTCACATTGACTAAATTGGAAAAATAACTTAACGTGGTCCGGAAGATACAGCTACAGCGATGAGTTAGGAAGAACAGAAAAGTTAATATTTCAATGTTTTCCTCCATTTTGAGCCTTGATCAGTAACCCAAGGCCAACTTTTAAAAGCACGTTTCGTATTGAACTCGATTCTGACAGAAATGTGTTTGTAGCGCTCAAATGTCGTTCAGTGCCAAAATATAGTATTGATTGTGTAGTCGAGCTCAAAGTCCATTTAATTGTTCTTGATTAAAGTTGAACTCAAGAAAACACCCTTTTCCATGCATGATTAAGTCAAACATGGTCAAAACTCAGTTGGCATTTAGAAGTGCTGCTGACGAAGGTCGTATAAACTACGCTGTAAATCACTGAAACGGCTGGTCAGACGTGGTCAGATTGAAATTCTTACACTTGATTGCCAAATGACATTGTAATATTTGGGATTGCTCAGGTTCTTTGTCGGTGCACTGCTTGGTCTGTCACGCATTTGTTCTGCTGTAATGATAAACCGAAGTGATTCAAGCATGCGGAGAGAAAGCAGCACGCTCGCTGTCGACCCTCCCAGTCACAACACACAGATACAAATCATCAGCTGTTGCCTGCCGTATGCTAATTGGCGAGGGCGGCCTTTGAAGCAAACTAAATGGCAAACGCAGAACTCCAGCTTCACTGGTGCTTCAAAGATCATGCATTAAAAAACAAAAAATAAATAAAAAAAACATGCAAGATTAATAATTTTGCTTTAGCCACGGCACAGGCTCGTCATGTCCGAAAGGAATCTTTATGTTTTCAGAGGGGCACAGGAATTCTTTCGGGACAAAGGGAGTTCATTTCAATTCCAGGTGTAAATGAAATACAGATTGTTCACATCCAGATACTCTGCCTATGAGACATGGTACTGTTTGAAGGGAGAGGCAAGGAGGTGAGTGAAGCAGAGGAATAAAACAGGATGCAGAAGAAGAAATTCCTTCTTTGTGAATTATCCATATATCACAGAACAGGTGAAGGCCTGTTCAATCAATGACACAGAGTCCGTGTGTTTGTGTGTGTGTGTGTGTGTGTGTGTGTGTACATGAAGAAAAGATATCAGCACATGCTCACAATGCAGCGCTTGTATCCACAAACACCATTCAGTGCAAAGCCTGCACTATAATTCCAGTGTGGATGCATTAGCAGGCTGTAGCCTTTGGTTTTCCATCAAAGGATGGAGCAACATGGGGGGATTATGCAAACGCTGGAATACAACCACACAACCAGAATACAAACAGGGCCCAGGTAAGAGACATGGAGCAGAATAATGTAGAAAGCAGTGTGAGGGGCACAATGAGGGTTGAACTTCACTAAATTTGTTGGCAAAAAACAGTGAAAACCTGTTAAACCGCCCTGGCTTTTCACTTCTTTACTTCACACATTGGTTGTGTTGAAGCGTCTATATAAAAGATGCAGTAAGCAATTAGATTACACACCAACGAAATGATCTGATTTAAATGGTGTCATGTAAACGGTACTATTTGATTACACTGACCCAGGCCAATTGAAACGATGTGATAGATTTTTGAAAGCATGTGTGTTACTGCTGCATGCTTGCTTTGAAGGTGAAGTCCAGGTATTTTGTGATTAAAACCACGAAAATCCAGGTTTTGGCCCCTGTTTTGATGCTTTTGATATTTAGGAAAATAAAACATATATTAAACACCTATATTACCTACATACATTGCCTGATCACTTAATTCGGAATAATTGATTCAGGCTGACAATAATCCGTGCATACATCCGGGCATAACTAGTCTTTGGATTTGTGGGAGGAAGCTGGACTCTGGTTCAAACAAGTATATGGTTTTTGTAGTTGAAGAGCATCATGTGATCTTTACTGATACATAGCAGACTGGAGCACATTGTGACTATCTTTATGATAATCGACACAAGAATTCACGAAGAGTCCAAAAAGGTTGTGGCAGAAAGTAATTCAAATCACACATACACACCAAATCTGCTTTGAAAGCATGCAAGCTCTCAAAAAAGAAAAAATAAACACAGGAAAATAAGCTTCTCTGTCCAAGGACGTGTATTCAAGCACTGCTGTTGAAAATACAAAGTATTGATGGATGATTCTGACCCTGGGACTGCAGAGTACCCAGAGGGCAACATTTCAGTGGAAAAAAATAAATTATAACAACAACACATCCTTGGATATGATCCGAAAGCCTTGCCCTATGCATCACTGCCTGATGCGGTGGTGATGGTGTGGACCTGGACGCTGGTTCAGAGGCCCCAGCAGCTGCTTGGAAATGAAGGGTAACACTGGTCTGTAAAATGACTTGAAAGTACCACGTGACAATCGGTTAAAAGCTGAAGTTATGTGTCTCGATGTGCGGATGCTGTTGTTTGCTTATGTAATGAAACCACACACACACACGCGTGTGTAGAGAACAAACATTAAACAATGGCGAGTACACTAAAGACAAATACTTTATTAACCACTTTTGCTCAATTTCCTATTACATATTTATGGTTATAATTGGATGTTAATGGAACGCTTGGGATTGATGCATTCTGATATGTGCGAGCTTCACATCCTGCAGCTGTCACACTTGTTCTGTCAAGTCGTGTAAAGTTAGTTTGTTTTAATTACATTTTAACGACGTTCTTCTCGAAAAAGGTGTTTTGCCACAATCATAGTTTCACGCTGCACATCCACGTCAAGCTGTGATAACAATATATCAAAGAGAACAATAATGACTAAAACATGGCTTGATTCTCACTTTTACTCACGACCAATAGAAAAGTGACTTTTCTTGTAGACTGGGCGTCTTCCAGAGGAGATGTACAGTAATGTCGACAGTGAGTAGACGTGGATCTGTTCTGTTCTCGGATGTGATTATTCTGACGTATGGTGCACATTAAGCTTTTAAATACCGTCAGGATCAATCAAGAGGCAAAAATGTGGGAGATCAAAGTGAATATCAGTGGCAGGCAGGGGCACATAAAACTGTCAGTAAATGTCACTTTCCCTCCCAACTTTGTGTAATAAATACAAATGTCACTGGCAGTAAAAATGTTCTCTTTGAATGTATTAACTTTCAAAGCTGCTGACATGAATCTCGATATGCTTCACTGGTTCCTGTGTCTGAATCCCAGTATGTTCTGTCTAATCTTCTCAAACAAAAGAACAATGAAGAATGATCTAAATTGAAACATGGACATGTGTATGTATGGAGCTCATTCATTTCATATCACTTTAGTTATTTTACATCGTTTTCACTCGGGTGTCTTTAGTTCAGATCACCTCATTCCCCGCTTATTATTTTTCATTTTGACAAAAGGTCATTTAAGCTGACAATGGTAAAAAAGAAAAAAAAAAAAAAAAGATGAGAGTAGAGGATGAATACAGACAAAATAGCTCTCGTGTGAAAGGAGGAGTGAGAATATACGGCTCCATCACAAAGGCTGAAAAAGGAAATAGGTCCAGTGGTGCCCTAAAACGCCTTCGTCTTATCTGATGTGTTGGACCGCAGTGAAGGTCACCTTAGAAGACGTCTCCTCTGCTTTGTACCGTCCATTTCCTCTGGAATATGTTCATTCTCTGCAGCTTTTATGTTGAACAGTCGTCTCTTCATTTGTGACCTTTATGCCGTTAAAGGTTGGAAAAAGTTTCCGAGCAATGGATCAGTGTAACGTCTAATTTCTCAAATCTGCTTCAGGCTGCACTTTGGAGACTGCCACCTGAGACCCTGGTTATTTTATCATATTTAGATAAAGAATATGATACTGAAGGAAAATGCTTCCAAAAAGAAAAAAAAAAAAAAGATCAAGCATCATGTTACAAAAGCAGAGAGACCTTGAACTCCTGAGGAAGATGTGTCTCACCGTGTTGCCAGAGACACAGGGACAAACAAAATATGCTCACAAACAAACACTCATCTAACTTACTGGTGCTATTTTATATTTTTTGTCTTTTTCACCTCTAAATTGAAAAGATAATCTATCAGGATGCTCTCGTAAAAGTCTGAATGTGACAATCTTGAGCAGGAAGGGGTTTCATTTGTTTTAGTTCCGAACTCAGCCCGCCGTGATCCGAATTATACCCAAACAAGAACATAATCACGAATAGTCTGGGACTCGGTTCACTTGGGGGGGGGGGATTTTCACACCTTCATTTGGTTGGGGTGATGTTTACATTCACTTTTAAAAAATGTCACACAATTACAACAGCTGCTGGTTTGGGGACGCTGTGGTGGCACGGCTAGTTAGCTTGTGGCTAACGGGTAGCCACAAACAACTGTGCAATATAGTCTTCAGAACAGACATCAATCAACGCCTTTCTCACTACTTCTTCCTCACTACTCCACTTTGTACTTTGTCATGCTTTTCTTCCTCTTTGGTCAGCGTTCGTTTCAGGCGATAGCGCCACCAAAGGGGCAGATGTTGTATAGGCATTCATCCACTGCGAGTACAAAACGTGGGGTTCCTCTGGGAACCATTTTAAGTTTTTGAAAGCCGTTTTAATGTCACACTAAGGTCAGGGTTAGATTAAGGCAAATGTCTACGTTTTTGTTAGTTTTTTCATGGTAGCCCTGAGATGGACTGGTGACCAGTTTGGCTTTTTCATACTGTTTATCTCCCTATTAAGGCTGGTGAACTCTGCTAAGGTGGATTTTGGGGGTGGACAGAGGATAGTTTCTCCTAAATTGCTAAACATATATTAAAAGGCGTGTGCTGCTTATTAAGTAGATTTCGGGATAGGGAATGAAGCTCGCTTGTAGCACCCAATTGAATCAGTTGAGCGTCACACAAATACCATCTTTTTCTCCACAAGTTCTTCGGAGGGCTTTCCTCTTGTACGTTTGATGAATACCGAGCTGTACGTGCTGATTTCATGTTGTCACATTTGTGGTAAACGAAGCTTGTGCTGAAAATCCTCCAATCAAAAGGCACAAGTGGGCAAGTGAAGCCCCGCTGAAGTGTCACTTAACAAAAAAACTGAACACTCAACCGCTGCAAAAAAGAACAGAAGACCACAGAGACAACAGATAAATGTTGCCGTTACACTACAAAGCTCCCAGGCCTGCAAGATAGTGTGTGTGGCGTGTGTGTGTGTGTGAATATAAATTAATCGCTGGTCCTCAAACAAGCCTAATGAGCTTCCACGGTGAGTCGTTATTGTTGATGCTGTAGCTGCATTGCTTCAGCCTTCCTGACACCAGACCTCCCTGGGTTCAAACCCCCCGAAAGAGCCGGAGGAGCTTTTAACCGTCATATCGTAACTAAAGGTGCAAATCCACTGAGAGCACAGCAATCACACGCATCCCACGACGTTGCCATTAGACTTTTAGAAAACAACTAAAATCAAATTGCAAGTTCTACTGCTACAGCCCACAGGAAGGCATTTATTCAGTTTTCTATTTCTTTGATTGCGTGCATCAGAAGTTACTGTATATTTGTACAATTATGTCTTTTAGAATAGTTTTTTTGCATGAAGTCTTAACTCTTACTTCATGGCTGAAAATAAAAAGACACACAGACGCTCTTCGCCCTGGTTTATGAAGGCTCGTGGAGCCTTTACAGTTTCTGTTATCTGAGCCAGGAGCTGAAATGAAGCTGGTTGACTCCGGCAGAAGAAACTCAGATTGAACTTTGTACTTTTACTTGACATTGGATTAAACATTTCAACCCTCGAACAATCAAAACTGACATTTACATTTCTGACCCCTCACCTGGGCTTCGTTGTCTTTGAGCATCCGTTTGGTCCGCGCCCCGCCGGGATCGTCCGTCACGTTCAGGATCACCACGCTCTTCTTCTCCCAGCCAATAAAAGAGCCGTCCGTCATGCCCTCGACCATCGCCAGGAAGTCCTCGTAGCCGTGGTGACGGGTGGTGACTACAGAGAAAGAGGTCCAGTCGTATTCTTCAAGTACTTCGAAGATCACCTCGAGCTGCAGCGAGGTGGAGCAGGTGAACTGGAGGTAGATGGAGCCGCTCTCCTGGGGGGCAAGCAGAGGATCCAGCAAACAGGTGAGTGTCTGGGAGGAACGGTAATGTTAACATGTGTGTGAATGTGAACATCAACGTTCAAGATTGCCAACGACATAATTCGTATTCAATCCCATGCCAAAGAGAAAGTAAAACAACTGATATTCACTTGTTTTTTTTAATGAGCCGCATCATTATAGTCAGATTGTAATTTATTCAGAGTCATAAGTGTCCCAGCTTTTATTAACATTTGTCCATCAGGTGGCATGGATTTAGACACTATAAAACATGCACAACATACACAGAATCATCATTTTATATTTTTTAAAGTAAATGTTTGTAGTAGTAGTACATCATTTGTCAAAGATGCTGAAAGTAGAAAGCTTGTTGTCATTAGGATGTAGTTCCGTTTAGACCTGTGTTAAAGAAACTGAAAAGAGGTGAAACTGCATATCAGTGTGAAAGAGGAGCTGTATTATCTATGCTGTGTTCTGCAAAGGACTGAAATCACTCTACAATAACCGGGCAGTTGGTCAATTCACTAGTTTCTGCCAGTAAACAGTGATTTAGCAGTGAAGTAACTCAGCGACTGTCTAAATCAAGTGTTCACAGCTCTGTGAGCTGTCAGGTCTGTGTGGCTCCGGCTGTGACTGAGTCCTTTGAGTTTAATTTGGGGACGATTCTCTATAATCTCAATACTATGCTTCGTAAACAACAACAAAAAGTGGACATTTAATATTCTGTTTATACGTGAAAGTAAAAACGGAAAAGCATCATTGCATTTTGAGAGTCTGTTTATACGACAGCGGCGCTCGGAGTCACTGAAAACACAATTTTCTTAAAAAGGCACCCAAGGTGGAACTTTCTAAAAACGATCTGTCTCCGTGGAAACTGGGAAAAATTCAACTTTTCAGAAATGCTGCTACTGCAAACGCGCACCACAGCCGGAGTAAATAGTTCTGCACATGCTCAGTAAATGGACAATAACAATGTTTTCTTCCAGAGTGTGTTTTCGTTGGAAACATTTACGTGTAAACGGAGCCTAAGGCTGCTGATGGTGAATGAGGGGTTAAATGAGGATGAGGAGCTCCTCCTCCAGTAAACAGCTCAATAGACTGGAATAGTAAAAGAGACACCAATGCCAAACCCAGAGGTAACAGTCAGATTGGTGATCATGGCAGAGACAGCACCTTCATCTGTGCTCATGCCAATGAGTAACTGAAACATCAGTAGTAATAATAAAACAGTAATTAGTTCTGAAGCTAGAAATTATTTGGAGAACTGTACCATGTTCCTTGAGAAAGTGTTATCCGCCACCAGAACAGGACCAAATGCAGGCATATCAAAAAATGATTCATAAAACGTCATGTCTTGCATTGCTTTCCATGAAGCCAAAGGTTTTATTTCGTTTCAATGCGTCTGCATTTATAGTGCCTTCGCTGAGCTGCGCCTTGAATGCAAATCAGGGTCGCAGGTAAAGGATCAGAGTTTCATTCAGACAAGATGGAAATCTAAAGCACAAATCTCAGCAACAGACCGAGGAGGAGAAACAAAAGAATCCAAAATAAACAGACAGCAGGGACAAGATGTCCGGACCGAATTAACACGAAGGGAAATGAGAAGAGAAACAGGACGACAGCAGGAGTGATATCAGACTGAGAAGGACTGAAGTCACAGAAACACAATGGGAGGAGCAAGACAAAGAAATCAGACACAGAACTCCGTGTGGCGCTTCTGATGAACTGATGTGTAACAGACATTTCCATGACAATGACCACACACGTAACTTCTACCAGGATTTCCTGTGATAGTACAACGGAGGGACTGGAGGTGAATAATCAGAGTCACATTCAGTTCGGTCTCGGGATTGACTGAATGTCGAGGGTCCGTCAAAGTCCTCATCTCTTCAAGAGGGATTTCACTGTGAAACTACAATCACCGTCCTCTCGCTGCTTCCATCACATTTACTCTAATAGATGTGCCAATCACCAGATGACAAAAAAAAAAAACCTTTGTTCTAACTAAAACCAGAGTCTGTAACCTGAAGCACTCTAAAGCTCATCTGCAGTGGTTCCCTGAAGTGTAAATAATTTAATATTTTTCTCTTAATTTTATTTATTTGCAAAGGTAAAAAAAAACAAAAAACCCTGTGGAGCTATTGTGATCTCCAGCCAACATAACACTGCCAATATTTCGGATCGGACAACCAGAGCATTCAGATAAGATGTGTTTTTTACTGTTTCCATGGAGACAGAGTCAGAGCAATTTCAAAAAGTTCCACCTTGGGAGCAGTTTTCAAAAGGTTGCAATTCCAGCGGCTCTGAGCACCATTGTCATGTAAACGGACACACAAAACACTCCAAAGGCTCTCAGTTTCCATTTTGAAACCACTGCCGCTTAAATCAGGCTGAAAACAGTCCAAATCAGTGAACTGGAAGAATCCAATAAAAATAGCTCCATCAGTAAAAAACACAATATGTCAATAATTATGAATTGTTGTAATGAAACTTCAAATATGCAACCGAGAGTGCAAGTTTTGGATGGACAGCTAAACTTTATAGAACTTTATGAGCTTTGTTATCCTCAATTTAAAAGTCAAACATGTTTTGTGATCCAGATTCCTTTTCTTTGGTGGAAAGAGTTAAAAAAATAAATAAACCCCTTTTGTTCCTTGAATGTTGCAGGAGGAACATGAATGAGCAGGAGAGATGAACTTGTGATATCCAAACATTTGCTGAGTGTTTTGAGAGTAATTACTTAACTTCCTTGTCGACGTTAAACAAAGAGACAGAGGGCATGCGTTTAAATGAATCATCCAGGCTGTGCATCTGTGCGAGCGCGCCGATGATCAAAGGGGGAACTTCGGGGGAGCGGTCCCACCCTCCCGCGTCGGCGGGGCTCACCTGGGGTTGCGGCGAGCCGAACTGGGTCAGATATCAAACCGGCGGCCTGATTCGTGATGTAAGCTCGTCTGCTCTCCTCAACTCGGCCGAGAGCGAGCGAGGAGGGAGCATGTGGAGCGCCAGGACTTCCACGCTGAGTCAAAGCACAAATCTAATCCGTGTGACCCGCCTGAAGCCAAAGTGAAGTCTCCCCTTTGTCCTGTGAGCGCTGGGCAGAGACACGAGGGACTGACGTCGTGTGTCAGGAAGCGACGGACACAAGCTGGATTTATTGTCAACACGTACGAGGACGCTTGCATGACTCAGCGTCCCGGAGGAAATTAAGAATTGATTGGAGTTTATTTTTATTAGACAGTCAAAGCAAATCTGTCTAAACCTCAGCTTGGAAGAGTTAAGCTTTTCTTTTGTTTTACAAAAATTTCTCACTCTGTTGTATATTCCTTTACGAAGAGTTTCTGCCACTCAAAAATGCTACTTTTTGTAAACAGCATTTTTATAGTGACAGTTACTGTAATAACAATCAAACTTGGTCGTCTGTCCATACAAATGTCTGCGTTCTCCCATTGTTAATGTTCATAGCATATTGTTCTCTGCATGTGTGTGTGGCCTCATTGCAAAAACCACCGACAGCACCCACTAGTGGCTGCACAGGAAGACTACATCATTTTCAGCATTTCTGCCGTTTCCGTGTAAAAGGACATTGTTATTCAAATTTAAGTATTTTAGTTGAATTAGCAGCAAGTCAGTGACAAGACTGAGCTTTTTTATTTATTTTTTATTTTTTTGAAGTGAAGCTGTTAAGTAATGAGCTCAAAACTAATTTACAAAAAGTTTCCCCAATGTAGTCAAAAAATCACTAATATTACTGAACTTCATATTTATCTTTTAAACCATGCCACCTTGGGTCAGTTTGAGCCATCAATGTTCAACAGACGGCAAATCTCAAGATCGAAAGAGAATAGATACGATCACTGCATTTTATACTGGTATGTAAGACAGAACATTCTTATATAATATAATTACATTAACTGTAACCTCCAACAGGTCTTCGGGTATATAAATAGTCATTAGGATGTAAATGACTTATACACTGAAGTGACACGAGGGCAGACACACACAGTGTTAGAAAGATGAAATCAAAGAGGACGTAATGAAGAGTAAAAGTATGTCTTTACCTCGGCAGCCTCGCCTCCCACTTGAAAACAAAGCTGCTTTTGATATTCAATCATTTGCGGAGGCTGACAGTTCAGAGTCGAGCTGATTGTGTTAAATTAACTGTTACCGGAGCCGATGTTACATTAGTGTAGAAATCACAATAACCTTGTTACACTGTCAAGATGATGCACTTTGAACAAACTGGCCCGCTTATTAAATATCACACCTGTCATGCTAGCCCACCTTGCTTAGCTTGATCTACTTATCGCCGGCATCCGTCGGTGGAACCGGATTAACTGACTGTAGAGACGACACGGTCCGGTAATGAGCGCATGACGACGGGCCGCAGCGACAAGGTGACACAGCAGCCGCCGTCATTAGCAGATTCATAGTTCCTGGCCACGAAAACAAACGCTGACTCGCCTCTTCTCTTCGCTGATGTTTGATCATAATTGCACAGGACCGCGGCGCTATTGATGAAGCGCGCACAAAATCACCTCACATTCCCGGCACATTTCCTCCACCCGGCGAGGAGAAGCCGTTCAGACGCTGATGAGCTTAGCGGCCGTGACAGAACTGGAGCAATTCTGACAACATTTTAATATTTTTTTTTTTTGCCCCTCGTCTTCACCGCGGCTCACTGATGAGGTCAGACCGCCACGTTCTCCGGAACACTCGGCGTTTAGCAAATAAACGCATACTGCAGGAGGCTTCAGTCTGAACAAACATTACAGCTTATTCAGGCGCTCGGTTGTATTTCCTCAGACAGGCAGCACTCGGGTTCAAGATATAGAGAATTATATCCATATTACTCGCAGGCCAGGAGAATTTGTCAACTCAAAAGCCTGGAATGTAAATGTTGGTGCCAGCTCAGTCGGTGTGCTGAGAGCGCGACGTGGGGTAAATATATGAGGCAAAACATTTCCTGGAACACCTTCACCTTGATTCCTGTTGCTGGCAGGTGGAGGTTTCATGCTGATTCAAAAAGCTCCTCTAATTGATAATTTTACATGAACAATGGACCAAATCACTGCAAAAGAAACCCACGAGACAACGATCACATGACCCTGCAGCATCACTCCTTTTACATTTTGGCTTCTTTTCTATGGGTTTTACAAGACGTCCTTCTCTGGTTTGGTCTCACTGATCATATGAAGCCTCTTTGGTACTTTCGTTGAAATCCATGGTCTTGAAATGTTATATGTTGCTTATACTCTCCCTAAGCATTTCTGATCCCTCCGGTCTGCATTGTGGCCAGAATGGTACACACATAAAAAAAAAAACTATTAAACCGTCATACATCTTTGTTTTTCTTCATATTTTCCATAGATATCTTCAACAAACTCAAACTTTCTCAAATTGACCAAACAATCAATCATTTCTAGGATTTTAACTCATTATATGCATTTTGATGGATTTGAAATGTTTTATCTTTTATTTTTAAAAAGCACTCTAAAGGCAAAACATTTTCTGTAAAATAAATGACAGGATTATGAGGTTTGATTGCTGATTCCAGTGATGTCAAAGGTTGTCAACAACATTGGTATTTCTTACGTAGTGCAAGTTAGAACCGTCTGTTCTCCTTTTTGTGGCCAAAATCATGACACTGATCTCCATTAAAAACACTTTTTCTGAATGTCATTTCATTTCAAGCTGCAATGTTAGTATTTGAATAGAAAAGTAACACGATTGCATTTATTCTCTGTCTCTCATCATATTAAATCATTTTAGATTGTTGCAGAAAATTCTGAATATCTAAACAGTAATTAAACAATAGATCCACCGACCGTTACCAGAACTGAGCAAATATTCCAGCAAACGCCTGTGGCTTCTTTGAGGCCCGCTGGAGCAGCCAGGATATGGTCACGCTGTACAGATTATATTTACACCTTCTGGGATCCCATCGCGGTGGGAGCTTGACCACCTCTGTATGTGTTCTGGCTGATCCGATTGCATCCCGACCCCAACGCCGTCAGCATGCTCTCACACCTTGTAATAGCATTGGGTTTGGCCCGAATCAGATTAGTCCGTATGCAGAGTGCAACCTGACAGGTTTGGTCAAACTTCAAGAAATGAACACAAACTATGAAAGCAATAATAAATCAATCCCAGAGGATCAAAATCAAAATGTTTACTAAAGGTCAAGATGCAGTTAATGCACTGATTTCCAACCGTCTTGGTTTTATCGTCTGATTCAGATTTATGATGCAAAACCAGTAGGGCGTCGTTACCTGCGGCTCTCGTCCCAGGCTGGCCCCTCCCCCAACTGCGACCACAGGAACCCCAGTCTGGGCGGAGACGAACTCCAGCATGGGGGCGAGAGGGGCGCGGTTCGGAGGCGGCGGCCTCTCCTCCTCAAACACCAAACCCTGGACGTAAGATGAAGAAGTTACACTGTTTACAGCGTGAAAGGGACAAAAGATCAAGTTTACATGCAGGACTTTACTTCTTAAAGCTGCAGCCGGTTTCATTCTTACTCAAAATATACAGACGAATGAATTTCATCTGAACTTATGAGCATACTATAGAACAAGAATCTTTAAATGCTCCTCAGATTATTTCAAGATAAAAGCTCAAATTCAACATGAAACGTATACCCTTTCAAAGAGTTGATAAAGCCATGAAACTGCCATTTGAGGTTTTTAAAAAAAAACACCAACTTTTTGCTATTTGCTGCTTGCCAATCAATGTTTCGAAGATAAAATCAGCATTAAGCCCATGCAGTGGACTGGCATCCTGTCAGGAGAAGTGTGTGTGTGTGTGTGTGTTGTTCCCGCACAGCTTAAAGCTGCAATACACCTCAGAAACAACAGATAAGCTCCCGGCTTACGGGCCACCTCAGCGCCGACGCGGCTCACTAACAGCTGTTGTGTTCACGCTGAACTGCCGCTGCATTAGAAAAAGTCAAGTTTTGGAGAAGTTTTGTCCACCTGCTATGTGTGTGTGTGTGTGTGTGTGTGATTAGCTCTGAAGACAGACCTGTCACCTCGCTAATACATTTAGGAAGAAGGCATGAAAGTGCTGGAAATCGCCATTAGTCCATGTTATGATCCGAGGTGGTGCAATCTTGATTTGAGGCTGACTTGATGACTTAGCGCTTGTTTTCTTGGAGCGATTCTGGGGAGCAAATTGAAGCTAAGTGCAGCTGACAGCTCAATTCACACAGGGAACCATTTGATATGCAAATGGACAACTGACAGGACCTGGGAATAAGATTGCACTTAAAAGGGTTAATATTATACTTAATGGAAGACAAGACCCTCAATGCTTTGACATGAAAATGTTGGACTGGATAAACATTGCATGCTCGCAATGGATGGAACAAATGGATTCAGAAATGGCAAACAAATCAGCAGAAAAGCATGCAACATGTTTTCTTTTTACCTCCGTCTGTGTGATCACAAGCAGCCCAGATCAGCTCCCATCCACAAGTCATACTATGAATGAATGAGTGAATAGATGAACACACAGCCCAACGAACATGAATGAATCAAAACACAAGAGGAAAAGCAGAGCTCACACTCACTTCCTGACAATGACAATCACTCCCACAACTTTTGGCAAGTGGCCACATGTGCAGCTGTCTGAAATTACACGGGATTTGCGCGTCTCCCTTTTATTCCCCGTGCACACCAACTGTAACTGTGCAACCAAGTGAATGCTTTTTGAGGGAAGAGTCTTCAAAAACCTGCAACCATTATCCCAATTGAGCTGATTTACTGAGCAATTTCAATTTGCTTCTCAATAAAGGTTACTGTTACAATCATGCAAGTGCCTGCGATGCAGAATACTTTGTACATGCTGTACTGGGGGCTATCATTAAGCTGTTGGTGGAAAAAAAAAACAAAAAAAAAAACACCCTAAAACACATTACAGGTGCCCTGTGGAGTTGCTATTTCCTGGCTTTCATGTAAACCTAGTAATGCGAAATGATGCCCACAAGTGAAACTGCAAATGGAGAAAGGATTATAGACTACTCAGAACACTGTCTTATTGTTGTATATATTGTATATTCGTTCATAAAAAAAAAAATTCTAGAAAAGAAAAAAATCAAGTCTCCTGAAGTAAAGAATATTTTATTGTAGTTGATATGGGATAATAACTGTAAATATCAAATAATTGCAATAAAATATAAGGCTTTTAAAGGATAAAACAGCTGTATGTCCATGTATACAATATAATAAAGAACATCACAAAAGGGCTCTGGGAAAATTTTGAACTTTTACACCATAGAACAACTCCCTAACAGTGTCCATAATATATCATTATACATAATTGAGTTAAAGAAACTATTGGGGATACTAGGGTAGAAAACAGCTTGCTGTGTGTAGTACATTGTATATCAAATTATACTAAATTTAGCAAAGTAGTGCAGAAACCTTCCGGGATACAGAATAAGTTATCAGTTCTTCTGCAGTGTATACAGTTCATTAAAATCAATGGCGTACATAAAAATGTAACTTGATTAAGAAAAGTGAATTTGATTGAGATTAAATTTATTTTTATTTTTTTCATCTTCACGTGAAGAAGTTTACTAAAGTGAATTAATGTTCAGCTTTGAGAGGTTCTTCAGTATAAGAGTGAGATTGTCATCGAAGTACATATATATATAAATATATATATATACAGAAGGACAAATTTGGAAAATGTAAGCTACCCTAAGAAAAAAATGTATATTCTGGAAAATTAGCCAAGTTGGATGATGCGCCAGTTGGGCCAAAAATGCCAAAGATCCCAAGTAAAAGACTAAACACATGATGAATAAAACTACAGAAGACTTTGAGAGATTGTGAGGTACAATCCGTTTCACTGTTTTAGTGTTGGCATCATGACACCACAACGACTTTGAGGCAGAAATCTGTCATTGTGACAACCCCCTCTGGAGTGGTGAGACCAACCTGCAGTGGTGTGGTGGCCAGCAGCTCACACAGCTGCAGCAGCAGGGTGCCCGGGCTGCTCTCGTTCACAGCCAGGTAGATGACGTTGGCCTGACCCGAGGGCGTCATCACCGTCTCCCCCACCAGCGCCGCCAGCGACAGGTAAGACGAGGAGGAGGAAAAAGCGGCCATCGCAGCCACTCCTGCCAATGAAGCTGTATCCGTCACCCCCCTTCCTCCTCCTCCTCCTCCCCCACCTGCGGCTCCTCCTCCCGCCGCCCCTCCGGCGCCTCCCCCTCCCCCTCCTGGACCGTTTCCGGGACCAAGCCCCAGCCCCGGCTCGCCCACCCCCGCACCTCCCACCACCGCCGTCTCCGGGAGTAGGGAGGAGCCCGAGTGGACCACGGCAATGTTGACACCACCCGAGTCCCTCTCTCTCTCCCGGGGCCGTAGCAGCAGTGGGGGCGAGGGGCGCACGGGCCCCGAGCAGGCCAGGACAGCCAACAGCAGTGAGAGGGTGGGCCTTGGGGCCACCATGGGGTAAAGGGAGGGCCAGTGGCAGCTGTCGGATGGGGTTTGGCAGGTGAGGCCAGGAGGGAGTTGAGGAGTGTCGTCCGGAGGGTGACGTCTCTTGGGGGGGAACGGGGTGGGGAGGGGAGGGAAGGTGGTGGGTGGGGGAGGGGCCCCGGCGGCTCACAATGCTTCACCTGATGAGGAGAGGAGACCCTAAAGAGGAAACACAGAGGAGAAGGATTTAGAAAACTCCCATCATACCCTTTTCTATCAGCTTGGACTCAAACAGTCCCTGGATTTCTTTGTGTTGCGTACAGTATGCGTTGATGTGTTATCGCCTGTGGGACGGTTGATTTATGCAGCCGTTCTAAAAGCTCATTCTCCAGTAAACAATGTAAATAAATGACACACTACACCCACTCATCTTTATATTTATTGCTCCGGCTCAGACACTCAGTAACTCCATAAATACAAGAAGATTTCTGCAGGAAGGAAGCTGCACATTCTGTGCTGTTTGAATTCTGCATTGAAACATGCATAATACTCATTAAAAAACTTGTTTCATTATTTTGGGAGAAGATGTCGTCTTAACCAAGGTCAAATAATCTTGGAATCATACCTGATGACCAGTGTTCAGCTCCACAGTCGCATCAATAAACCAAAGAACACAACCATATTATAGTTTATAGGTAGAGGCGACAGTCCCTGAATGCCACATTACTATTCTTCCATCTCGCGTCTACATGCACTTCATCCAGAGCAGGATCTTTGTGGCTGGAGCCTCTTCCAGCTAACAAAGGCCCGCAGCAGCCTTTGATTGGAGTTTCCTCCACGGGCTTTCTTCATTTCCACAAACGCTCTAACATAAAATCAGTGCAAGTAGCTTGGCTTTCATCAGACGGATGAATAGAATATTAGCCATTTTAGGATCTCTCTTTCTAAATGCTTCTGTTCACATTGAGTTTCTCAAATGCAATAAGATTTATATAGGGTGAAACTGTGAGGAAACCCATAGAAGCCCAAACAATGGGAAAGTATACACATAAAACTACCACTTAAGCCAGAATACTCTCGATATGAGGTGAAAGGACTGACTGATTATTACACTAAAAAAATTAGACTTTATCCATGCATCTGCCAGTAAAGACAGCGAGGCCACCACAGATCCTGATTTTGGAGCAAAAACCACAGTAAAACAAAGCAGAAACCATCTTACAATATCAAGTGAAACCAAATTGTCCTCAAACAAAATGCCTGTTGAGTACATGAATGTTTCCTGTGCCGAATAGGAAATCCAGACTGACACAGTGCAGCTTTGTAGCTTGAATAAATCAGCAGAGAGGGAAAGAAAAAGTAGAGAATGCGGGTCAGGTCATTTCCTCTGAGACGAAGTTTGGAAGACTGGTTTTTCATCTCTCACAAATGTACTTGTTTTTCCACGATCCCACACAGACCGAGCAACGAGACGCAGCATGCAAGTGTTGTGGGGGCAGGGGGATGGGGGGATGGGGGGGGGGGGGGGGGGGGGCTCAGAGGACCAGGCAGGAGCAGGACTATGGAGAATAAATGGTAAGAAGAAGCAAAATAAGGAAACATAAAGAAAGAAGTGGAGGTGATGGAGGTATAGAAGATGAACTGAGAGATGAATGGAGTGTTAGATAAATTAGGAATCTATGCAGACAGACAAACAGACAGACAGACAGACAGACAGACAGACAGAGAGAGAGAGAGAGAGAGAGAGAGAGAGAGCGAGAGCGAGAGCATTGGGGTACAAAATGTGACCTGCATATGTATGAGAGTGGTCAGGAGAGCATGGTGAGGAGGAACACACACTGTAAGAGGGCAGAGACACTGAGGCTGCGGTGAACTGCGCTCTACAGTACACGAAGATTCTCGGCCTTGAAAATACATTTCGGAATGATTTAGACATAATGTCCAAAGCCCAAACGTTCCAACTGAACTGAAATGCCAAGAAAATAAAAAGTTAATGAAGATATTACAGCGACTGATGCACTTTAGGTCTGTGCACACAGGAATCCTGCAGGGAGGTTTTGGTTGTTCACACCGCTCTGTATGTAGCTCACTGTCGTCTATAACGTTTACCAACAAGTGGAGTAAGGAAGAAAAGATGAGCGGGTTTAGATTTATTACAATTAAACGGGTCTGGCTCTTAAACAAACCATACGAGTCCGTGACGGGCTCTAGAAGCACTGTGTCCTCTGAGCAGGTCCTGACTGATGAGCACAACTGAGGATATAATTATTTCTGCATTTTACGTAAGAATTCTAATCTAATACAAACATTACGGTATTAATCACCGGTCGCCCAACATACTTTACAAGAAGGGATGGGAATTGATTCTGCTTAACAATTCAGTTCTTTATCGATTCTAATATCAATTCTCATTTGGAAATGAAACCTGCGGTTGTAGCAGGAGAGGACGCGGCAACATTGCCACTGAGTTGAGATTCACTTTGGAGCTGATTGAAAACGCCACATCCATTCAAAGTGACTGCATGCTGTGTGTGTGTGGTTTTGTCATCTCAGGGAGGGAATACTACCGATACACACAAACAGCCACTTTGCAAGTAGCCCTGTTGTCACCCTATCTCGTGAAATTTAACAAGGAATTGAAATACCTAAAAAGGTTTTTCATTCCCATCTCCATGTTTATGTGTAGAATTTATGTCACAAATCATTAAAACAGCAGTCGAATGTGTGCGTTTGAACACTGCCCGCGATCCAGTGTTAAAAGCATCAGTTTAATCTTTACAGTTTGAGTGTGTTTACCCAGTGAACACAGGTTTTCTCCAGGTCCTTCTGACTGAAGAGTTTTCCAACAAGGTTGCCATTTATGGCAACTACATTCATGAAAGTTTTCATTTAACTTTGAGTTAATATGATATTTATAGAAATGATTTCCATTTCTCAACATAGCTTTCGGCTCGACTCTGTGTCTCACTGACTCGACTGGGAGAAACTACTGCGACGTACAGATCTCCCTTCTTTGAAAGCACAAAGATATAGGCAGTATGAAACTGTGGAGCTACTGAATAAACATTTCTCTAATGATCTGTGATTATGCACCAGACACCTATGGTCATTATTACTCACCCTGAGAGTCAGGTAGACATTACAATTCCTTGTTTCTTTTTTACCATTCCGTGCTGTCTGCGGGAGTCTACGGTAGCCTAAAGGGTGATGCACACTCACACATGCAACAACTGACCAACACTTGCACAAGCAGCTCTGAGTGAAGCCTCACGCTCAAGGGCACCCCAGCACAAGTTGTGGACATTGAAAAAATACTTTTTATTTCATTCTTCTACAAAATGTTGCAGTAGTTTGGTAACACAGCCACGTTTGGACCTACCATAGTTATTGAACACATGGAGGAGGAGGCAGATCTTGTATTAGAGCAGTTTTTTTTTAACTATACAACAAAGAGTCACCCTGCCACATGAAGGCGACTATGCTGATTTATCACGTTTTCCTCTTTTGCTCACCAGTAGGATGGCACAGCGTAAACAGTCTTGGTTAGAACTCGTAACATTTAATGTACAAATTGTCATTTGTTGCATTTAATTTGTAGGAAATCCAACAAATGTCTATTTGAAGCAATAGAACTTTTACAGCCCATTTCATGCAGCCTTCCTTTGCTCTGCTGTTACTTTACAAGGTGAGTTTCTGTCCGACCACTCTAAAGACCACTTCCTGCCATTAACGGGTGTTTTAAAGTAAAAGCACCAAGCAGAGACGGTTATGACCAGGCTTTTCAACACGGTAGAGGTGTGAGAAACTAAACACACAACGAATTCAAAGGAGGAGATCCAGTCATGAAGGGGACAGAACCCCCTGAGCTATAATCATTCTAATGATGTTTTCTGGACTTCATTAATGATGGTCCAAAATGTAATAAACTAACGGCTGTTTGCAAAACATGAATGAAACCAAATAAGCGAATAAAAACCCATCAGCATGGCTCTGTGTTCTATGAGAATGAAGCAGCCAGTCAGAGAAAGAAGTCGAGTTTAATTTACAGAAAATATGTAAAAAGGACAAGCCAGCAAATGACTGAAAGAATGACTGATGATGTGTTGCTGGAAAGATTCCCTGTCTAGTTGAATATATCCTTACTTACATTTATAGCAAGATAATGCATGCTCCATTGACACTGTATCTTATCGCGTTGTTTTTCCATCTCTGCAAACAAATTCAATTCAGAAAGGAACTGCAGAGTTTATGAAAGAAAAAGAAAAATTACTTCACAGAAACCAGAATTTGCTAAATGTACCGAGAGTAAAGAATAGAGAGTGACAGACAAACAGATTAAAAACAGAGGAGAGATTCAAGTACCAGTGAACCAATCCAAAAAAGCTTTGAGATATTTCAACTGAATCAACAAAAATATACATTTTACTTAAACAATATAGTCTGACCTGAACTCAGGTCCTCAAAATAAACAGCTTCATTGAGTCAATGTCTTACTGCACATTATCCTTCAGGGAAATAAGAGCCTTGTTAAAAGTAGAGACACAATGAGCTCATTGGAGGAAAACATTATGTTCCTGCATTTTGAAACGCTTCGCCCTGAAGTGCTCAATTAGCGTGACGTTCGCTCGCTCGCCATGTAAAGAGTGTTTGTCAGCAAAACCTCCTGCTGTACTCGCATGTCAGTGCCTGCCATGTTCACTCCACACTGTTGAAAGAGAATCCAGAAGACGCTGGCTGCAGGCTCGGGCTCGCCACTTTTCAAAGATGCTCCTGAATTATTTTCTTGTATCTTGGAGTAGATCAATGGACAACAACACAGAGGCTGACGTATTTTCTCTTTGTGGACAGACCTGTGTTCTTCTGGGATTTGTTGACTTATAATGCTTGGATTGAGGAAAAAACACTGAAATAGAAATATGGCATGATGCAGATTTTCAGATGCAGACGTTCTTCCCTACAGAAACTCATGAAGCAGCAAAGTGATGATTGAATACTTTTCTTGCACATGAGAATACAGAAGACGACTCTGAACCTTTCACCGGTTTGTGTGCAGAGTCGACTTTTTTCACTGATCACCTCGAGGAAGCTTTAATGGCCTGGTTGCTCATATTAACTCACACAGGTCAAACGCTCCCAAAAGGACAAAGGACATGCGTGACTCAGTGGATGAGCAGGTGATTGACCACAAGCTCAAATCTCAAGAAAAACCCAAATATTGGACGGATATCGTTCTATGTTCAGCATCAGAGGACTGCAGCATGCGCCATAAGCCTGCATGTGATTCATACCTGAATCCTACACAGTCTTTAATATGTCCTATTAGTCATGTTGCTGGCCTTGGCTGCACGCTGTGTGCAGGCTCAAGCTGTTGACACTCAGCCTTGGACACATTCAGAACGTGCAGCAATCTGCCAAACAGCTGCCGGGCTCCTGGCATGATGTCAGCCCTCAGCCGCTGCACCGTTCACATGCTGGAAATGCTGAAACACTGCATCCAACATGACAGAGACATTTATTTTGATTGTGTGTTTCCGCTGAGAGGGACAGTGGACGTCAGTTGGGGGAGGATGCTCTGTGATCTAAATGTTCGTACTGCTGGAACTAAGCTTAGATCAGGAAGTCAAAATGTATTGAGACACATCCCTCGTAGTCACTGTTAAGACAACATTGTTGTCTCATGTTCATAGTGATGTTAACAATAATTCTTTACTCAGCAGACATAAAAATAAAGTCAAATGATGTTTAAAAGTTAAAAATGGTGGGGAACACAAGGAGACTGGGGATATTTGTGATATTTCTGGCAGTTGTGTTGATACCTCCAACCTTTTATCATCGAAAGACTTCACAGATCATAAATATGATCCGTCAGTCAGAACATATATTTCACCGCAATAAACCTGCCGAATGTGCAACTGTGCAAATATGACTGTAACATTTTGAGTACCCAGAATGTTAACTATTGTCTTTACAGTTACCCTAAATATAAAATAAACTACAAACATCACGACATTTCAAAGAGTGAACGTCAGTTGTTTCCTCCGTTGTCGATATCCAACTGAGACCAAGATGGGGGAACCAATCCCAGCTGACTATTTCAAAAACAGTTCAACAATCAAAATAGAGTTTTTACCTCTGAAACTGAACATTCAGATGGAACCAGGTGATATTGAACTTGTTCCTGATTGAAGCGTTGGAACTGCCCTTGGTCTTCCATACCGAGTCTCATGATTAAGGAAACCCATCTTTGTGGGTAAAAGCTATTTTAAGGTGATAATGTCAGTTTGACTAATGATGATAAAGGTTGTTATCTTTATCTCCAATCTCCACCATGTTCCAGTTATTATATTTTCTTCAGAATTTCAGTTTGCCGCTGCCGTGACCCACTTTCCCTTCAGCATCATTAAAACCTCATCTTGTTTTATGTTGTCTTATCTTTCCACAGGACGAGATTATCTTCTGTGTATCGATTACAGTCAACACGGGTGCCGCAGATTATTCTTGTAGTGAGAACGGCACAACTTCTGAGAAGATTTTCCTCATCTTTTGAATCTTCAAAGGTGAAAGTAACTCGCTGAAGTATTGGAAATAAAGGTGATCTGAGATCCACTCGCTGAAAATCAACCACGTTTGAATTTTTTTTTATACTTTTGGAAAAGCAAAACTAAATTCAGGAGACGCGTTGACAAACACAGCTGCTGAATAAAATGTAAAAGAACAAAACAGAAGAAGCTCCATCAATAGTTACGTTGGATGACGATGTTTTGCTCTCTGTTTTACCCTTGCTGCTCGACGAGACAGTGCGTTTGCTTAAAGCTCAAATAATGAACTAAGGGTTGGAGATGGCACGCATCCAGATGCATTCAACTGGTATAAACAACTTGCATTGTTTCACCACAATCTAATTTAAAAAGACAAACAAGCACAAGTATGGCGTCTCCCTCAGACACGCAGTTCAGGAGTCGTTGTTCCCTCTCAGTTTGAATTTGCTCATTCATCCCAACATTTCAAAACCAACTGACCAAACATGCAGTGATGTTGCTTTCCTCAAGTTTGAGTTTGATAAAGATGACTTCTTTACATCAGATTTCACCTTTACTGCTCTTGAATGAGAGGTAAAAAGATTTTTTATAGACGTCACGTTTCAAAGTAAAACATTGTTGTGTTGTTTTTTTTGCAGCAGTTTTTTTTTTTCAATTGGCATGTCGCACCACAGTCCAGTGACATTGTGGGCTGTTACTCATAAATCGTTTGCATTGCACAACACTTGCTACTTCAATCATAAAAATATCTTCTTCTGCTTCTTACCGACTATTTAAAAAGCATCTATATGTCCACACATCAGCATAATAGCCTTCTTCTGAAGTACAGAATGAGCTCTCTTTTATTCTCTATGAAAGAATGAAACCTATGAGTGGTGCAAAAACTAAGTGAAAGAGAACAGAACGAGGCTCGGACCCCTGCAGACTGTTTCCAACATGTCACGGGACGCCTGTCAGGTGCTGGCTGCATGTGGAGGACGACTGTTACACTGATTAGTAATTGAATATTAGCAGAAATGCTGGCGTAGCAACTGCAGTCCCATAACCACGTGATCCCAGTATTACAGGTCTGGTAATGTCTTCCGCCCAGCGCTGGAGAGCTCGGCTCGCAGCCTCTCAATCCTTTGACTGTGGAAATGAGCTCAAATCTGTGCGAGAACACAGAAGGGAAAAAATACTTGATGTATCTGTCTATCATATTGTGAAATTAAAATCAGTGTGCCGATTACTGAGAGCTAATCCTTTGGAGATACGATGATGACTGATGTGTTTTGTTTTTTTCTTCATTCTTAATAACTGTGTAAATCTTTTCAGCAGAAAATGCCAAAGGAAGGAAAATTAATTTCAGGAAAGAGCTTAACCACAAAGGGATACCCTCATGGTTATGATTTGAGAATTAAGGGAAGTTAAGACTTTTTTACAACACTGGTATGATTGTTAGAAATCAAGAAAAGCATGAGAGATGAACATCTGCAGAGAGAAAAAATGTCTAAAAACATGCATGTGAATGGATCTGCTGCTTGGAAAAAAAAATACAATGAAACCTCCAGAAACACCCTCCACATGGATAAGAAGACAATCCTCGCCAAACTGTGTTACTTGAAGCTGAAGCATATTGTAAGTTCTGCACATTGCAGTACTGGCCAAGATGGATTTTTTTTTCCCCTCCTCTGCTTGTGTGAAGGCTGCTAATGCATGATTGATCATCAATCAGTATTCTGCTGCCTGACACGCGGGAGGGATGCACCACAGACCTGCGGCATTTCAAACATCTGCAACTGAAGGCAAATAACCAAATCCTTCAGAAAGTGTTAAAGCACATGCAGTGAAATGCTTTAAATCCTTTAAATCCTTTGTATGAATGAGAGCAGGGCTGCGCACAAACAAAAGCCTGCAGGTGCTGTTTGCTGCGTGTGTGCATGTCGGTGCCGTGATTCGTGGAAAATCCCCATCTCGAGCCGTTCCACAACAAACGGCATCTTTCAACATGAGGACAAACGGAGAAGAGAAATTAAAACCCGATAGATGGAGTAGATTGATGATACGAGGCTCTGTAGTAATGCACCCGCAGACGTGTCTGGAGACGGCTGCTCGGCGGGGGGAGAGGAGCGGTCGGGAGTCTATGCTGCGATCAATCCACAACAATTTGGGTCAGCTTACCCACAAAGCTGAATACAGTGCAGATCCTCAGGAGCGTTGAACCTCCTGCACCGAGGGCAGAGTGAGCGTGGCCGCTCCCCTACGGGTTCATTACATCTACTTCTGCTGCACAAGAGCTTCTTGTTCCTCAACATTTTTCTCTTCCTGTATGTGTTTTTTTTTTTATTTTCTATGCGAAGTCTACGACTCATTTTGCCGTTTCCGCTCGATGCTCAAACAACGTGAGTTCGATTAGCTTTCTGGCTTTGCTTCCCCTTTAGTTACAGTGGGCTTTTAAAAACGTTCCATTTTAGGATTACGCCTTTTGGTTTTCACACATTGATTTTTTATGAGGGTTCTCATTTATAACTTCACAGAGTTCATAAATAAAACCAAGTACAACGGGCACTCGGAAGAGCGCATACCGCCGCCAACGCCACGTTTGTTTGTGGAACCAAGTTAACATTGCTAGCATGTTAGCCATTAGCTCATATCGATGCGAACTCGGTAGGTCAGGCCATCACTGTGTGAAACACTGAGCAGGGAGCATCTCCATGGCAACAGATGCTGATCTCCTTTGATAATTTTTTGATCTCCTCCATGACGTTCAAGCTGTGATTCCCACAAATACTTGACAAATCTTTTAATCAAAGTATCAAAGCATTCAACATGCGTCTGTTGACATATTTGACAACAGGAGGAGAAGTGAGTGCCATTTTTTTTTCTCCTTCATTGACGCACAAGGCTGCTGTCATGCGGCCATTTCACCACAAGTCGGAGCTACAGAGCCATCAGAAGGCAGCGTGTTTTGTTGGATATTTCATCAAGAAAATTAAAAGAATAAACTAACGTATTATCCACTGGGACAGTGCACGGCCACCTGCTGACAGTGTTCGCCACATTTAGGCCAGTTTGACATTGTTTTCCCAGAGAAACTGATCTGCACTGCACTGATCACTACAATATCGTGGCATGGCACAATGAGCGTCCAACTTTAGCAGCATCAAAACGCTGTTGAATAATTTTGTGGCTTAAAGGCTTCAAATGAATCTGAGAAAGACGGACAATATTTTTTAAAAATACTCAAATGGAAATTGTGTTAAATTTGAACTTTTCCCTCAGCATTGTCCTGTTTTTATGTTTAGTCAGCAGATATATTTGAGGCTGGGAACATCCCTGGTGTGAAGAAAACCTTTACCAGGAGGAATACAACCCTGTATGTTTGAGTAACAATATAACCTTCTTCATAGAGACTAAGTTTGTGCCAAAAGGGTTATATTGAACTGAATGACTCATCTCTTTCTGGAGTACTATTGTGAATGTACACTAGAGTTCACATTTGTTTCACATTTATTTGTAAAACTTACCCTGGGTAGTCTTCGGTTTACGGTTTATCTCTATACTACAAACATTTTAAAAGCTCAGACTTTGCAACAAGCAATTACTGAATGAACTCTTTCATTAAAAACAGAGCTGCATTTAGATCTTTTAGAATTATTCATCACACGCTGCATCAAAATACTGCTGTGGTTTCTGAAGCGATTTAGACACAACAGTTATACATTTTGTAGCTGCAGGAAAGTATTTAATGGTTTCACAGTGATCTCAAATCAGAAAAGGAGATTGTGAGAAGTGATATTTTCCTCCTAAGGAACCGCAAGTGTGAGGACTAAATTGTGTTTCTTGTGATCAATCAATGGACCCACACAGCTCCACAGTGTTCTTCCTTCCTCCCCTCCTCTCCCTCTCAATCTTTCCCTTCCGTTCTTTTCTCTCTCTTTCTTTCCAACATCAATTTTCCGACCATCTCCTCTCCTACTCCATCCTTTCTTCTCTTTCACCCCTCTGCCATGCCTCCTCTTCCTCCTCTTCCTCTCCTGTGGGCCATCAGAATTCATTACAGGCCGAGCTGATTCATGACTCAGTCCCACATCACTGGTGAGCATGGAGGCATGCCTATAAATCTGCCGTTACTCGCCGCAACGCGCGCAACCACAAACAGCCTCAAAAAAACTCAACTTCATGCATACTTATCAGCATATCGGAGACGTGGACAAATGAACATAGTGCATGAAACAGAGCGTGAACGTGGACACACACTATTACGCGCAACACGCAATTACACCCGGGCGCCGTGCAGATGCATGTAAAAAGCCATCAGCGGCGTGCGCGGCCTTCGCTCTGCAGAGCATCATTACAGGCAGCGACCTGCTGGGTGTCCTGTTCTGTACGCTCCCCGGCAAATGACTCCTGGCTTCATAACAAGCAGGGGGGGGCGAAGGTCCATTTACTGTACAGACACTCTGCAAATAATGATTTTTTTTTTTCTGTGTGTCGGCTGGAGGGAGGTGAAGGGAAGAGAGATCGAATGGAACATAGTGATGAACAATACAGTATCCACACGTTTGTTGAATTGTAGAAAGAACAGTTTGGATTATCATTTGATTCTTGGCCTAATTTACTGAACATAATAGAAGTTGTTGATTGTGATCCAAACGTTTGGCTTTAGGCATCTGTTGAATGTGGTCATAAAATATTTAGTTTTTAACAGCTGTGGGGGTTCAGAGACTAAAATCGACATTGTCTGATGCGTCCCAGTAACATATTTTTCTCTGATGAGAAAAGCATAATGCTTATCTAAACATGATGGAAACTGTCACATCTAGTACCTGACTAAAGGGTTTGCACTTCAATTTATTTGGAGGGGGGGACTTTTGTAGGTAACTTGATGGTCATTTATGCTCAACATCAAACCATGTCCATCTCCTGGAAGCTTCTAGATACAGACATCCAATCGTAACGAGGCAGTATTGAGACTTGGACTAAATATCAAATAATAGAAGTGGAACGCTGCCACCGATTGTGCTTATTTGCCAACATCAACATCAATTTTACCCCCTGCCGTCGCCGTCGTAGTTATCGTTGATTTCATCTTTCTTCTTTCTCTAAAAAACAAGCTATGTTTCCCTTTGGTATTTGACAGTATGTTGATTCACAGAAGTCCTCAAACCAAATGAAACGATGCTCATTTCAAGATCCTGAATGCAGTGGGGTTTCTTTTTTGCAGTGGCAGTGATGTTTACATCTGCATTTATGTGTATGGAGAGCATAAATAAGCCTGACAACATACTTGCTTTATCCATGATAACCGAACACAGCAATTACAACGTCAGTCATTTAACATTGCAAACTTCCTTCATTAGTTTGAGCCAAGGCTGACGCAGGAAATGTCATGTTGGATGGGTGACAGCTGGGCATTATGGGTTAAGGTTGTGAGGCGCCGGAGCTAATCCCAGCTGACATTGTGCGAAGGACAGGATACACGTGGACAGGTGGCCCGTCCATCACAGGGCTAACACAGAGAGCACATAATCATCCACAGAGAGGAACACTGAACGTTTGGGATTGGTTCCACACAGCTGGCCTCAAAGTGAGTTTAATCAGCCTGCAGGATCCCTTTGCAAACTGTAAACCTAATAATAAATCTCGAAAGTAGCTGTTATGCATATTGTGTCCACTAGGATCCGTACTTTTTCCACACAGGTAGAAATTGCAATGGCGTGATATTGGTGAAGCAGAAATGAATGCGATCTACCTCACCGCTAAAAGAGTAGCATTAGAATACAATAGAAACTATTTCATTAATCCCAGAAATCTAGAACCACCGAGTAATGTATTTTAATTAGCATGAAAGCTATAGCATAAGGTAGGTTTGTGAAAACATGCTGATCCTGCATAAATCCTGAAGTGACAGATTAGTCTCAATAGAACCACCGGGGGCAGGTTTGATTTAAAAATATATAAAATGTTTGCGTTGTTTCAAAATATTAATATATCAGTGTGCTATTGTTTCACTGGTTCTTCTGAATTGTGATTACACTGGACTGATTATAGACTTGGAACTAAGATGAGTTAAAAAAAATAAAAATAAAATACTTCAGCATCATAGTTGTGTGAATATGTCCTGAAATGTACAGATATTTTCTCCATTGCTTCCTGCAGTGAAATGTACTCATCAGTCCGCAGTTATGGCTCCTCAAACACCCACTCTAATCCATAGTTAGTAATGAAGCACAATTAAAGTTCTTAACATTGCTTCCCCTCCCCTGTTGTGGTTGTGTATATACACCTGAGTATGATGGGTTTTCTCACGCAAGGACATCTATTACACAAAGAAGAGAAGCGAGACGTCATTAATGCAAGTGCACATGACATGAGAAAGGCCAATAGCTCAGCTTTAATTGTCTAATTATAATACCGGATCATACAATATTATAGAAATATAACTTTCAGTGTAGAGTTCAGTAATCTGTCACTCGGTGGTGTGTGTGTGTGTGTGTGTGTGTGTGTGTGTGTGTGTGTGTGTGTGTGTGTGTATCTGAGAATGAAATACGGGACAGGAAGTGAATCAGCCGAGGCCTTGACCGGGTGGACTCCAACTTAAGGAGATGTAAACAGTGCAAGTCGATGTATCATACTCAAGACACTGAGCATGCCAAATGCCTCACACACACACACAAACACACACACACACACACACACACACACACACACACACACACACACACACACACACACACACACACACACACACACACACACACACACACACACACACACACACACACACACACACACACACACACACACACACACACACACACACACACACACACACGCTTCTTGAACATTACCTACGCACATCGTCCATCTTTCCCTCCCTCTTACCTCCACTGCCCTCCATTACACACTCCCTCATTCCATTCACTTTCTTTAATTAACCCCCCTCCTCCCCACATTCCCCCTCAGGCTTGCACAAACGCATGCCAAGGTGCTGAAACGCACACATTTCCCTCCCAAACAACACTCGTACACAGACACACACGACACTGCTGACGGTGGTTTTCAAATAAAAAGGCATTAACACTGCAATAAAAAGGTCAATTATATCTGATTTTACAAGGAATAAAACTTCGCAGAACAGATGGCACAACTCACATTAAGTCATTACACACATTCAAAGGTAACTGCGCTGCTGTTTTTCTGGAGGGAGACGCACTGAAGCAACACCAGTGAACTAAAAGTTTCCAAGAGAAGGAGACTCACGCAGGATGATCGTGATCTGTCAAAGATGAAGCTCTGACAAGAGGTCTGTGAGAGGCCGACTTTAAGATTGAATAAATAACCGACAATATTACGGCTAGTAGAGAAACATTGCCTATCACATAATGTTACTTTTTTCCTTAACAACAAGAATCTTTGATGATGACTGGTTCATAGTGTGAGGGCTGCTATGAGTTATAGCGGCTAAGAACCGATAGATATGCAGTAGAAAAACATGATTACGGCGATAGCGGCTATAGCCGCGGATGCAGCAAAATAAATATTCACAATAGTTGGAAGATTTCCAAGAATACAAAATGTTGTACCAAACAAAGGATCTCCATCTCCAGCTTTCTCATTGGAAATAAACAGCACTTGGACAACTGCTCAATTCATAGGCCCCGTTTACACGAGAATGGTTTCCATGGAGACGGCTGAACGATGGAAATGGTGTAGTTTTCATGTTGGGCCACAAGTGGGTGCTGTTTGTTTTTATAATGAAACCAGATGTTTTTCTTCAAATTCTTAAGCATCTCATTAAAACCTTTCAAAAACCCCGACATTGGTGCAGTCATGTAACAGCATCAACGCTCATATTTTTCATACTAAACCAAATAAAGATGTATAAATATTAGTTCAGAAAACTAGGGCAAATAAAGTCTTAGAAAAGCTCCTCCAGCTTCTTTTTCGTTTGCTACAACTACTTTTTATTCATCTTTGAGTCCAGTGGTCTAAACAGTTGCTATTTCACAGAAGTCCTGTTTACTTATCCCTGAGCCCGACGGCTCTGCGAATGTGTCACAGCGAAAAGGACTCATTAATGGAGGCTATTCTAAATAACGCTGTGATGGTTTTTACACCGCTGCAGACGGGATTCAAACCCGTGTCTCCCTCCACACTCAGGACGTAACCCAGTGTGAAACCAAAAGGCTGTCTTAGGTAGCTACTCTCATATTTTCAATAAATAGTAAGAGAAAACCTTAATTGTTCTAATAATGACAAAACTAATCCACTCTCCTATTCAATAAATAACCAATGACTTTAATAACTGTAGTTGATTCGTTTCCTACAGTTTCCTGATGAAACATACTCAAGGTTACGTATTTTTTCCTCTCATGCGCCTCAGTAAGCATCCAGAAGCGAAGCATTACATATCTGAACAAAATGGAAATGCAGGTGTCTGGAACAGGTGCAGGTGAGTTCATGTTGTATATACGCTATGTAAATGAACTCCTGGGAGTCACGCGAGTATGAAGGACGTGTGCATTCATACAAGCAGAGACACAATCGCTCCTGCAAACGACCAGCAGTGTGATTTTCCCACAAACATCACTTATCTCCGCTCCGATACAAAAAGGGCTTTCCTCCTCTTGTTTGTCGACTTTAATTCCACTCCTGCAATCCCTCGTTTCTATTTCGAGGAGTCTTAGGAGTGAGCGGCTGAGGCGTGGAGATATGCAGGATGAAAACTTCTCATTGTGTAAATGAGGAGCAACTAACCTGCAGCAGAGAAGGAAACATGAAGTGCAGTTTGGGTTGAAAGTATGAGAGAAGCCAGAAGCACAGGGAGGCAGACAGAGAAGCAGCAAAGAGGTGATGGAGAGAACAAATCAGTGAAATGGCCAGCGTGTGCACATGACCACATTTTCATTCACTCATTCTGGAGAAAAAAATAAAGGGGGAAAAGCGAAAAGGCAGAAAGCAAAGCCGTGCAATAAACTCCAGTGAGTGTGGGCTGTAATGAGCAGAGCAGCGGAGGGAAAAGATTGAGAGACAGGAAATGGAGGGCAAAGTGGGAAACAGGAGAAAAGAGATATTGAGGCGATGGCAGGAGGAGAAATACTCCTGATGTGGCTCGCTCGGACTGGAATGAGGTAAAGCAGCGACTCCGGGTTTGTGAAACGCATTTGCATTATTCAGGCCGATATTAAAGGGCTCGCACTGCCGACGGCCATGATGGCAGGAAGTGTCGAAAGGAGTGTGCGTGTATGGATGGCTGCCATTTCTCACCTGGCAAAAATACAGTTCCATCTGAGCCCAAGCAGTTTACCAACACAGCTTTCAATTTGAGTCTGAAGTATGTGGTGTAACTCTGTGATGACGCTGCAGAAACGCCGCAGCACGTCGTTCATTAGAGCAGGAACACTGAACAGCAAACTGTTGCATTTCATGTAGGACAGACAGTTTAATATAACTCCATCAGGGTTTGACAGAAATGCACAGCAGATCTTCTTCATACACAAACTGTTATGGGAAAGGCGTTCACACCGCCGCGCGCCACGATGAGACACCATCATTACTGCCAGCGCTGCACGGTCAACCGGTGATACAAAAGCAACTTAATTAGGCACAACCACAATGACTAATGGATTCCCGATGCAAGCCGCCTCCCCAGCTGCTTAAATTGACCTTTATTGAATTCTATTATTTTCCTTTCTTCTTCTATACATCCAGCTTCTACAATCCTTAATTTACTCCACCATGCTGCAGTCACAGAGGACCAGCACACATCCAATGCAGTGATGGAAATACATTACAGCAACTCTGGAGCCTTTTCTTTTCGCTGTACACGCAGCAGTGGGGAAGGCCAGGACTGCTTTTAAATATAGAGTAGCAAGGAACTCACCTGTTTCAAATGGATTTGTATTTACTCAACAACTTCTTCTATTCAGATTCCTCTGATTTGTTATGAAACTTAAGTGTACAAAGTCTTGGGAGAAACACGGTTTCAATCCTTTCACATTAAAGGTGCGAAACACTCTGATTGACAGCAGCTTCATGTGACGCCGCCTTCTCATTACAATTATCACAATTTAGCCAGATAGCGTATATGGCAGGTAATTAAATAAGGATGTCAGTATATAAAGGTGTATTAATTATTATTCTATTGCAGGGGTGTCAAACATAAGCCCGTGGGCCAAAAGTCAGGAACGCGAAAGCCTCCAATTGTAAAAATATAAAACCTTTTATTTCATTTTTTTAACAAAAACTGAAAACCGAGATAAAAAAAAATATGTGGTGCTGCCATGAATGATCACAAATTTGCATTAGCTTCAAAGCTATGCTGCCAGAGTGAGTTTGAACAAACATACAGAATGAAACAGCTTTTTTCTTTTAATAATTCACTGTATTTTGCACCAGAAGGCTTTATTAAAATTAGGTGTTATCTTGAGATAATTTTCCCTCGGAATCGTTTGGCTTTGCAAAAATATAGAGATGTTTATCACGTATACTCTGCACCACAACAAAGAAAAAGTGGTGTAGAAAATGGATGTTTGGAGATGTGAGGGGTTTTCTTTCCCGTTCGTGAAGAAAATGTTGATGGGGGGCTTTGTGATTCCAGGTTCTGACAGTCTGTTCACCATGAACCACAACAAGAACACAAATACCCTTAAATGCTCCATTATACTGATAGTAGCGGGGGATTTCTGAAGCGCTACACATGATGGATGAATCGGATAATGAGGAATAACACTGCTGTATTAAAGCAAAGCAGCAGCATCATGATAGCTCAGAACCATAAAAATAACATGTATAGCTTCAGAGGACTTCCTGTGCTCGTGTCCATCTCCAGGATGCCCATCGCCGCTTCGAACGTTTCTGGGTTATACTATTGTTCAAAAAAGAGGGGAAGTAGGTCATCTGATCAATAAAGCAGCATCCGATAGGCCAATGCGACAGATGCATCTTCACTTCTCCACCGGGGGACTTCAGATTTCACCACAACGCTGAATTAAACATGCCAAGGAATCCATTTCCAAATAAAGACACCCTTTATTGAGTGTGCTAACTCAAACGCTGTTAAAAGTGGAAATTGGGTGTTTTTTCAAAATGTTTCATGCAAATGAATTTGAGATTACAGAAATCAAGTCGTATCAGTTTGTTGACGGCCCTGGCGAAGTACGTTTCCTCTTTTCACTTCAATGACAAAGAATTGCCTCCTTTTTTCATGAAATCAACCAAAATCCTATGAAAAAAATGTGAAAAAATTTCAGCTGCTTCCGATTGAATTTCAACAAAAGAATGTGAATCGACAAATGCCACAGCTATTTCTGTCAAAACTTTGTTCATGAGTTTCTCTTTGTGAGTTTTGCTGACTCACAGTAACAATAGAAACGATTTGGAGTAGTTCTGCCGTCTGATGACTAAAAGCACTGCTGTCAGCTCAAAACATACACTATAGGCCACCGCATTCCTGCTTGAAAGCTTACCGACGGTCTGTAAAAGCTGAAAAACACATCAAAAGTTTGATCATTTTGTCATTACGACGCTGAGGCAGCAGCAAATAAACACTAAATCTACTTTTTCTGCTGGTAAATGTAAAGTCTATTCTCCAACAAGTGATCTTGGTCCCCCCCGGATGCTCTTTTCTCTAATAACGCACATAAAGACAAAAAAACTGAAGTCATTGTTAGAGCCTGCTGAGAGTTATGTGTAATTCACCATGACTGCCACAGATTGCAGTAATTCTGCAGCAGAGCCATGGATGTATATGGAACTCATTTGTAAATGTAATTAAAAAAAAAATAAGTTGGTTGTCTCGGATTTTAATTGAATTTTTTATTTTTTTCCTGAAGGTCTTGTATTGCCTCATAATTTGAAGAGCCACCAGCAGCAGCGCTGCAACATCACATTATCAAGAATCACAAGTGGACAGGAGTCTGTCACTACCGTAATGTAATCCGTCGGCTACACACAAATTCTAATTTTGGACTTTGCAACAACATATTTTTTTCACATGAACACTAAAGCACAGAAGATTTCTACTGCATGACCTCGAGTTGCCTTATTCTTATTATACAGCATGAATGTGTACGTTGCAGCAGGCCTTCTTCTCCTGCTCCCATTCATAACGATGCTGTTTAATAAATCCCTGTCTGCTTTACTTGTTGGAACAGTTTGTCCTGGGACCATTTTTCAAGCGCCTACAGCTTCGTCATGCAGCTGTTCAGATCACAAAACCAAGTAAACCTTTTCACAAGAATAAGATGGCACTATGTGAAGGTAAAAAAATTAAATATAAAGGTTTGGCGCTCTAGTGTTAATCAAACAGAAGCACATCCTGTATATACTGCTGAGATGATCCACGACATCCAAACCAGCGCTGACACGCTCCAGCTGATCAGGGAAGTGGAGACTCTCACTGCCTTTGCATGTAGGATTGGTCATTTTCATCCTACAACAACGCTGTGCTGTGTGACCATAGAAACTGCAGACACCATAGCATGCAAGACAATACATGTCCTGGTTTTCATTATATCTGCAGCAGCGTATATGTGCAGGCTGGTCGGAACAAAAGTACCCAGCAGCAGAACTGTGCCGTCGTTGATTCAAGGAAGAAAACATGAATGACGCCATGTGGCTACAACTGTTCACTGTCTGAGGCTCCATGCTCACATGGTGGTTTGCTTTGTAGTCACAGTTCAAAATAATTTCAAAATACTATTTATAGTCACTTACATGAGAGCATTTATCTATCTCTCAGCTCATAGGCTGACTGAGGATTCAGGGAGTAGCATGTCTGCAGGTTGTGACGGAGCTCCTGCCTCCACAAATGCAACATGAAACCTGCATGCGTGGAAATCATGACGGAGTTCGTTTCACTTAAACCGATGATGCTGAGAGTGTTTCAAAAAGAACAACACAGAATAGGCTGACAACAACATTGCAAATCAGAAATCAGTATGGAGGCAAGCATGAGGCGGAGCAGAGACATGGAATCAACTGTAAAAACACTGAAACATTGTTTACTGGGGGCAAAACAAATCAAACCCAATTTCTAATCCTCAAAACTCAACAGATTACAATTTGACCTCAAGAGGAAAGGACTTTAACAACGTCCGCTCTACAGCTTCTAAAGGAGCCATTAGAACCAGAAATAAAAGATATATCCATCCATCAATCCATCTTCATCTACCTCAGGGTCACTGGAGCCAATCCCAGCCGACTGGGTGAAGGCAGAGTGTGTACTGGACCGGTCACAGGGCAAACACACACACACACACACACATACACACGGAGGCAATCACACACACTCACACTCACGACTGTGGACAAATGTAGTCACTGATTGACCTCACTTGTATGCATGTTTTGTGAGAAAACAGGAATCATCTCGGAATCGGCATCCATGTTGAATCAGAAGATGACATCAAACTATTGATTGTTTTAATGGAACTGAATGAACACACGCACACGCACGATTTATTATTTTCAATCCATGCTGTCATCTCTTAGTGTGTGCCAAATAAATGCCAAACTACTGCGGTGTATACATTCTAGTAGTTGTTGAATTGTTTTCTCGCTAAGCCCCGCCCACACTATTGACTTCAAATGAATCATCAGTAAATGGATTTTATTTGTTGGATGTATGTCAACAACTAAGAAATCCCAAAATGCTTTATGCGCTCCGTCACACACTCAACCGCTGATATATTCAAGCACCATCGGTGTTGTTTCCAATGAGAATCCTCCTCTGCACCAACAGCAGCTCCAGGTATCAGACACACACTGCTGGAGGCGTGTCGCACATCTGGAACATGGATACTCTACTTTGAAGGATTTTTACCAAAAACCCAAACTAAAACCCAAAGTTATCCTCATAGGCTCATTAATTCATGCACATTTCCCGCCATTTCAGATATTTCAATTCCCCTTTTGGTTATAACGCTCTCAGGCTCCTCGGGCCCGCCAGGCTGCCAATGAGAGCTGAGATATCTTGCTATTATCTCGCCAACTGTCTGGCTCTCAGCTCTGGCAGCCTGCGAACAAGGATTACAAACACATCCCAGGCTGATGAATACCGACACTAGACGTTCCATTTGTCACAGAGTTGCACATTTTCATTCATGCTTTGGTGAAATAAACAGATTATTTCATTAAAAGACATTAAATACTCGACTATCAGTGAGTGTAGTCAAATGTTAGCATCGGTATAAATCCCTGATTTAATATTTCATTGACTGGGATGATTAATTACAGGTAATACTAATGATCACAGCATGTTCAGTTCAGGGGAAGGTGCAGATTGAAATTATATGGCCAGTAATTAGCCATTCCCTTCAGGGAAGACCAGCATGGAAACCAGCTGGTGATCGAAGAGTTTATCAGAAGAAGACTTTAATTATTTGATAATTATCAAGCTCCATTAGGTTTTGGTGATTGGCATCGACGTCGTTACTGGGAGGGTGGAGGTCAAATCTCTAGGAGTGGAGATGATATACAAGCAAACTACATGGCGGGCCTTGGCGTTTACATTTGATATAAATTGGAGACACTAATCTGATGTAAGATTAATAGTCCAGGACCAAAATCCCAGAAAAAAGGGAGCTTCATGTTTGTGTTGTTGAAATGAAGATAAGATACAGTGGTCACATAGTTTACAGTCTATAGTTGTTGCTGGGAAGCAACTGGTTTGTTCATGTCAGTCTGCAGGTCAAAATCCAACAATGTCGGGATTATTGTGGGCTTTAACCACCTCCCTTTGGAAATATTTAGAAACGGTACGACGCTTGGAGCGATGGCCAAGAGGCTACAGACACAGACACATGATTTATCATCAGAAGACCAAGTCACAGAGCAGTGGACCTCAGTTCTTCCATGGTACCGATTGAAATGCTGCAACACTTCCTACTCTTCACTTGCAGAATGAAGATCTTGTTGAAGACAATGGATGTTTGTGAGTCATTGGTTTGGACATCTTTGAGCCTGATCTACTAAACCTGTGCACATGAAGGAGCCTTTTGTTTCTGTGTTTCAGTCAAACAATTTACCTAAATTATGATGAATGGACAAGAAAAAGAATCCTATTCATGCACTCACTCATATATTCCAGGAGGATTTTCCAACTTTGGGAGCGATCTATGGTTTAGCACAACTACTCAGTCTGTCACAATCTCTCCAATTCCTTCGGACATGACAGCTTTTCTCCTCCCCGTCAACTATTTCTGTGATATTTGTATAATCCCAGTGGACGTTCTCATGACCCAACCTCCAATACATTACCCACACTTTACTTTCATTACTCTAGTAAACAACAGTACATCATATTTTCCTGCTCCAACTCACATTTTCCGCCATCTGAAATCCCGCCCTGTTGGGATCAAACCAACGCCATTCAGGTCCGAGGACCACCAGGCGCTGCTGTTGCCTAAATATTGACCAGTGTGGATTTGCCCAGGAGCTTCCTGTGTGGTCGCAGCTTATCTGCTCGGTGTCAGCCGGCTGGTTGAGCTTCAAAACGCCTGGCAGCAACAATAACAACGACAACGTTAACAAACAAACGCTGCCGTCATGTGAGGTGCAACGTGCAAAGACACCTGCAAGACAACCTAAAGGGATGAAGAATAGCCTCCACACACACACACACACACACACACACACACACACACACACACACACACACACACACACACACACACACACACACACACACACACACACACACACACACACACACACACACACACACACACACACACACACACACACACACACACACACACACACACACACACACACACACACACACACTTGAGATCAGTACTGCTTTTCACTGCAACAAGCCACCACACAGGTTCACACCTCTGACAGTTACTCCACAGGTTAAAGCATTCCCAAACACACACATTCACACTCAGTCACACAAACACACAAACGTGAAAGTCCTAGACTCCCTGAAGGACCGATCCGCAGCTATAAGCCCAACACCTAAACATAGACACACATATACACACCCGCACACGGACACACAACCGCAGCAGCAGAATGGATTGCAGCTTCGCCAGCAGTCTGGCTCGCCCCATACGCTGAGGCAGCTGTTTGCAGATCTGCATGTGTGTGTGTGTGTGTGTGTGTGTATATATATATATATGACAGTGAGAAAGCGATAAGTGAGGCTTTATGTTATTGACGAAACAATAAAGTGTGTGTGTGTGTGTGTGTGTGTGTGTGTGTGTGTGTGTGTGTGTGTGTGTGTGTGTGTGTGTGTGTGTGTGTGTGTGTGTGTGTGTGTGTGTGTGAATGTTAAAGGCCAAAAGAGAGATGGTGTTCTTGTTTGCAGTAATCCAAAGGAAATCAATAACTCCCTCCACCCTTGACCCCCATTACCCATCAAGAGCCAGTTCAAAGAAATGTGGACATCCTCAAAGAGATATGTGGAAATCCATTTCTTTTTGGTAAACGGCACATATTGACAGTTTGATAAAGCCAAGCAATAGTAAAGCGAATTGGATGGGGGAAAAAAAATAGGAAATACCGAAATAATAATCTGAATACAATATGTTTATCACGTACTAATATTATACATTCAAAACGTGTTCATTCAATCACTTTCCAGGATAGTCCAAACGGAAATGCAGCCAAAAGTGTGGGAAAGCACCCTCCAGCCCATAACAGATTAATCATTTCCTGCATTTGTTTACTGGCAAAGGGAAGAGGAGCTCACCTGTTGTTCAGTAAACTTATCTTGTGTGACGGTCCAATATTAACTCCTCGGATGGAGCACATTGTTTAAATGTCTGTGCTAATTTAAAGTTAAAGGCACTATTTTACCAGTCCGGCCCACTCAAGTGTAATGAAAGTGGGCTGCATGTGGCCCCTGTGTGTTTGAGGGTTTGATGCCGTAAGTGATATTGACATTTTTATAAACCCATGTCTAAAGCGGAACACTCCAGACTCCAAAGATGAGGATTTCAGAAATATTAGCACCTGAAACACATATTCTCAATAATCAATTACTGCAATTTTACATAAAATTGATTTGTCGGATCTTTCTTCCTGGCTGCTTTACAGCTCCTGAGGCGACACAAGACACACGTGGGTTTTCAGCTGCATTCAGGAGATTTCCATGACACCGAAACTGGGAGGCTGATGTGAAGAAATACAGAGAAAATCACCTTATCGGAAACCTGATTAGAGAGAACCGGAACATCTCGGACACCTCAGCAACAACGACTCTCATGTCATGTTCACCTGTGAACTAACAGAAAAGTTACAGGGTCGCACTGACCTGGTAAATGTTCAACCGTCCCAAAGTAGTTTAATTCTATATTTTTGACAAAAAATATTAACTTTAATCTATATATGTCTAATCGAATGTAATGAAGATAAGGTTTGGTGATGAGAGTGGCAATGGAATTGACTCAGTGTATTGTTATTGAGTTCTATTCTTATGGTAAACAGACTTACAGAACACATCGACTGCTTGATGATGCGTCACATTCACTCATGGTGACGTACGGATCAGCTGATGCATGTCTTTCTCTCCTCACATCGATGATCTCATGAGAAACTTATTTGGCGAAAAGTCAAGTTTAAACTTTCGACTCGTCCTTTGTAGTTTTGCTGAACAAAGCAATTAACCACCGCTGCCACTGCGTCCACGCTCCCATTATCTTCTTAGATAACGAAGGGCTTGCAGGTGAACTAATAACACTCTGGAAATGATGTTTAGCGGCTCCAGCATTAAAAAGATAAGTACAGAGCCGATCAGCCTTTATTTTTTTACATTTGGTCGTTTCTAGAGAAATCAATGAAGTAGTTGAACAAGTTGAGTTGATAGCAATGATAATTCAAATAGATATCTCTCTTGAGCGGCTTTATTCACATTTTTGTAAGCACGAAATGAGGCCTGAAGAAGGAGAATACAACTTTTTAGTTAGATTAGTAGTTAGATTTGCAATCTAGTCCAGCTCACATTAGACAGAGGGCTGGATACACCAAGAACAAACATTCTAAACTTGAATTGTTTATGAAAGAATATTTACATTTGTTTATTCTGTCAGTTTTTTTAAGTTAGTAAAGATGCTCTTTTAGGTCAGTTATGTAAAAAAAAAAAAAAACCTGTTTTAAAGAAAAAAGACGACGAGAAAAACACGTCAGAATTCAGAGTGAAAAACGACTAAATGTCGACAACTTAATGTCCCGTTATGCACAAAAAGACTTGACTCAAGACTTGTGACTCAAATATCACACTGCAGTGCACACAATCAAATATTTAAAAATAGTGTATTTTAAAGCAATACTTGATTACATACTTGTGTTTGAGTATTCCATGTCTCATATATTCAGTGATTGCCTCACTGTTGGATTGGGGGGGGGGAAACAAAGAAACAGGAACATGTAAAAGACGTGATTGGGACCACTGTTGCTCAGTGGGACTGAAGAAACAGAAGTCTCCGTCGTCATGCAATGGAAAATCAACTGGAGAAGAATTAGGATGCAGCTGCAGGCTTCATGTGCACAACTCCAACTTCGCCTTCTGACAGAAAATATCAGCAACACCTACTTTATCTCATATCTATCTGATTGTTGGCAAAATCATCTATGTGACAGTCACAATTGACAAGTTTGGTGAGATACAGGAAAACGCAGGACAAAGTTATGAATAGCCCCAGGCATTGTCACACAGATTGTTTTTTGTGGAGATGAAATGTGAGGCAAGGTCACCGGCGTTGGATCACATGTTCCTGCGCTCGGTCGTCTCTCTGACCGTCTGACTTTCACTGGAAGATGATCGTCGCAGAAACTCCGAACTGAGCAGTATTTTTTATTCCTCATCTCTTGTCAAAGGATAATTTTGGAACAACCTTTGTATAATCTGGAGCCGAAGCTTGTTCCTCACTGGTGGTGCTCCGAGGCTGAGGCAGCTGTATCCTTGACCCTCCACAGAACGGCCATCCATCTCTGTCTCGGAGAAAAGCACCGTCATTGCCCGACTGAGACTGGCACCGGTCGGGGCGGCTGCACTCTGCGAGCCTCGCACGGAGGACAAATGCATTCATAATATGCAAACACAAGTGCACTTCCCCCGCATGGCATTGGAGACGCTTCTCCTCACTACAAGCACTTGTCAAATGGGTTTAAAGTTGCACGATAAAATGTGTCACCCTATTGCAGCTGACAGGAACAAAACCACATGCCACATTTCAGCCGGGGACAGATCTCCTCCCGGAGGCCATTAGATGAAGACAGTCAAAGAATGGGGCAAAAAAAAATATATATATATATATATATGAAGGCTAAAATGTGGTCATCCAAAAGCGACTGTCTAACCGGCCTGACTGCCGGCGTTTAGACAGACACACCGAGAGAGACGCGACGCTGAGGCATGAACCGAACTCAGACACTGTGATTATAAGCAGTATCTCTCCCTGCGAGCCTGTCGACATGTCGGCAGACACTGTGCTCTCAACCCAAAGAGCAATGGGAGCTGTCTGCCTCTTCACACTCCTCTCACACACACACACACACACACACACACACACACACACACACACACACACACACACACACACACACACACACACACACACACACACACACACACACACACACACACACACACACACACACACACACACACACACACACACACACACACACACACACACACACACACACACACACACACACACACACACACACACACACACACACACACACACCAGGGTGAAGACATTGAAAAGCATGCGCATTGTGTCTGCAACAACACAAAAGGTAAAGAAGAAACCGATCCAAAACGATCAGATTTGAGTGTCAAAGCATCAATGTTTGTGGAGATTTCTGTATCTAAGACACTCAAGACCATGTCATCTGTGCACCTACATAGAAAATAGTATTAATCATACAGTCTGTAAGAAACCAACTTCATGGCAGTCAAAGTAAAAAATAGCCAAGTTCATTAGCTTCGTGTCTGAAGCTGTACTGTACGCGCCTCAGTAAAGTCTTTAGATATCGACTGTGCAAACATGATCTCATTGAGTGAGTTTTTAATCTGCACATTTCAGGCCGACGTGTCATCAAACACTCCAAATCCAGAAGTCTGAATTTCCCCGACATGAATGCAGCCGACTCAGCATTGTGTGGTTGTTTATGTGCATGAAGCTGTAGAATCACCATTTTAACTGTGAATCACCTCAGTATCAGTGCTTGTGACGTAACAAACTAATAATAAAATAAACTAGTCGAAAAGTTAATGGAGTCTGTTATCATCTGTAAGAGCTCATATTTTGACCAAATCGACCAACAATCGAGTTCAGTGGCCGTAAACAACAACTTTAGAAGAAACACATGCTTGAACTGCAACTACAAATGGAGAAACAATCGGGAAATCTAAAGTTTCCAAGCCGTTTCAACATATACAACTCATCTAAATGGGTAAAGTTTTCCTGAACTCAAGGAAATGTTCAGATGTCAGCTGTTATTTCTTGCTGGAGTTTTGTCACGCTGTGCGACACGGCTGCAGTTCAAACGGCCTTCGCTGGTGTATATTCATATTCAGGCGACAATAGAGCGATGACTCAACTGTGGTGCACAGATGCGACGTCCACAAACAACAGATCAATACATCCTCATGCTGAAAGGGCAGAAAACGAGCGTTTTCACACATTTTGAAAAAAAGACATGAATTCCAGTGAGAGGGGGGGGGGGGGGGGGGGGGGGGGGGGCTTTCCCTGGACCGACACATCAACATCTTATGTATATGACTTTTTATGGTTATTATGAAATCCACTAAGACATAATGCTGAGATCAACTGGTGACCATAACCTCTCAGCAGCAGGGCACAATTACCAAAGTTCACTTTTAACATTTTTAACACCTGGGTGACGACAATCAGCCGCTTGACTAAAAGTGTTATACCGAGATGATTAAAGCCCGACAGTGGTTCACTCAGGTGACGAGTCACGATGGACATATGGAGGTACTTCTGGAAATGAGCAGCTGTATTACTGCAGCGTCCCTGTGAGAGAGTAGGAGGGCGTTCGGCGCTTATCACTCATGAAGGAACATCAGTCTGCAGGTAAAAAGCAGCAACAACAAAAGCTAAAATTAACCACCAATACACATACAGGCAGCTCTAATGCGCCGTTAAACACAGCACCCACTAGTGGACCAAGATAAAAACTGCATTGTTTTCCACGTAAACATCGTTTTCAAAATGTTCCAGAACAGACGTGAAACTTTTCTGTCATGAAAACACAAAAATGATGCGTTTTGACTCGATATGTTGTCGTTTAAACTTGAGAGCATGTGTCCCATCATCTTCCTGTCAGCCAGCTCCTGTATTTCTTTCTCCAAGTAAAGTTTTTCCCGCCATTTCTTGTACTTCAGTCCATCATTACTTCACGCTTCAGACCAATCAGTGAATATCTCCCACACTTCCATCAGTCACTGCTCCACCTGTAACAAGACCCCCCCCCCCCCCCCCAACGAGGGTCCAGTCTATCTCACAGCTGTCATCCGGATGTACTGTCGATGAAATTGCTGCTCGTTGCCATCCCCAACACTATTAAACATTCAATTTGTTTCACATTAATAAACAATGTTCCTTTCTTACAAATGAGCTCTCCGTATCGCCACAGTGGAACCGTCCATTAACACTTTAACCATGCGCACCTGAAAAAAGACGCGCAGGCACACGGAGGAAAACATCCCACAATCCATCTTGCTGTTCCTTGACGCGGAACACTGACAGCCCCCCCCCCCCCCCTTAATAATGTACCGACGCTAGAACCACCCCCTCCCCCAGAAACACAATTGCACATAATATCACATGTGGAAGGTCACACATTGATTTGAACATCCAGCTGCTTACACACACACACACACACACACACACACACACACACACACACACACACACACACACACACACACACACACACACACACACACACACACACACACACACACACACACACACACACACACACACACACACACACACACACACACACACACACACACACACACACACTCTGATGGATGGGATTCAATTTCGTCACAGCAAACCGCTTTCCGCGGATATCCACGGGCCCGCCACTGTGCCAAGAATGGAAATTTCATGCGGTTAAAGAAGACTTCCTCTGGTTTCAATAAGATACATAATGACGTTTCTGACCTATCGCAGCTCCATTTATCCTGGGCAGTCCGCAGATAGCAGAGCCGTCACCTCTGCAACAAAACTGCCAAAGCGGAGCCAGTGGAGCAAAGAGACGTTCTGCGCCTTGCTCAAGGGCACCTCAGCAGCTTTTATCACAGCAGGAGAAAACATTTCTTCTTATTATTACATGCCTTTTCTCCCCCCCCCCCCCCCCCCCACACACACACACACACCCACCAGCAGCTGGCTCTTTGGGTACCAATGAGCCTGGAACTTCGATTGTTTCGTCGTAATGTTGAGTATTTGAAATGCAGACCAGGAGGCGTTTTTATTACTTCAATTAATTTGTCACATACAATCTGTATGGAAATGCCCCGGGCTATTCACAAATAAATAATTGCTGCATCAATGTTTGACAATAATGAAAGCTCAGCCTTTAAAATCCCAATAAAATCAAGTCATTATAAATATGGAAGATGTCAATTCATCCCTGGCCTAAACGGTGTAGATTCTTGACATTGTTTAGTCGTTTCAGTACCGAGACGAGTTGAAAACCGCTGATATTTACTACGTCTGTCTGTCTCTGGCGGGGATTCACGTCAGCTGAACTGGAAACATTACTGTGCAGCTTTTGGTGGTAATTGTTTAATCAGAATGAAGCAATGTGAACACACCTGTTCTACTGGTACGAGGAGCAGAAAGTAGTGGATTACTGCAGTAACTTACCTCCTGACTTTAACCGCGTGCACGAGTGGCTGCAGAGGTTTAAGCCCCGTTTCCACAGTGCCCCTTGGTGCCGGTACGGGTCAGGTCGGAACCGGTTGTTGTGCGTTTCCACTGACTCAGAATCGTTACCAACCGGTACCATTGGTAACCATTTCTCGCTACCCCTCCACTTGGGGTACCAGGCACAATGTGACGGATATGAGGGGGAGGAGCTTCAACACTGCCGTCTGCTCATTGGTCCGTGACAACCGCTGTTCTCCCAGCAAGCAGCCATTTCCAATCAGTTCTTCTGCAGCAATCAGGAAACTCTTTTGAAAATGTCCTCCCGTTATGGCGTCACATCCTGCATGATTACGCAACTGTTCATAACCCCGCCTACATTTCAAACCGTTCCCCGTGTAATGGAAACGCAGCACTGATACGGGTCTGGTTACGAATAGTCAACCCCCACCTGACCGGCACCAGTACCAAGGGGCACTGTGGAAACGGGGCTTTAGAGAGCAGTCAGAGTTCGTGAAGAGACGTGAAAGGAAAGAAGCATGACTATGGTGCAGGAAAGTGTGATTACTTTACAAGTAACTAAAGTTTTAAAATACCTTGGAAATCAGACCATGTCTTTCTTTACACTGATGTGCTGGTCAGTCTGGACGAGAAGATCTCAGAAACCAACTACATTTAAAATTTTCAAAACAAACATTTCATTTCAAAAACAATCTTTTTGCTGATCTATGAATCTTCTGCAATCTAACTTCACACAGAGGCTCAGATTTTCCTTTTTTTTAATCAACATATAATGTTATTAAAACCTCGTTATTCAGAGTCTTTAACACGAATCTCAGTCGGTCATTTTTGCCGAGTTTCGCCAACTTTTCCACTTTTGTCGCACATTCCATTCATCAGTCTCATATTTGTCAAATGTCCGTTAGATCATCAGATTTATCACCTTCTCCACCTCTTTTGATCTGAATTTGAAAAGATGCCTTGTGCAACAGGTTTTTCACGTCGACTAGCCATGCAGAGGATGTATGAGAAGAGAGCAAGATAATAATAATAATAATAATAATAATAACTTTATTTATATAGCACTTTTTAGAACATATGTTGCACAAAGTGCTTTGCAGTAAAAACAGACAAAAGACAATTCTCCCTGTGAGGTAAGAGACCAAACCACTTTACCCCTGTTCAGCTCTTAATTCATAAAAAAGATGCAAAACATTAATTTGAGACAGATAAAGTACGACATCAGAGCCAAACAGAGATTATTATTATTTTGAATTTACTTTGAATTCTTTAGAAACAAGGATATGGAGCTCGATCAAGGCCAAAAGTTTTGTTCATTTGAAGAAAAAAAAAGTGACTGAAAAAACTTATTTTGAAACTGAATGTTCAAGGTTGGATCTTCAATTTTGAAAAAAACTAAAAACACTGTATTCAAAATAAAAATAAGTGTATGAAAAGTTGTTGTTTTTTTCACCTTACATATAATTTGGATTCAGCTCTGGAATACTTTTGAATTTCCAGAACAGGGACAAAAATTTGAACCTGAACAAATATGATCTGTTTGTGAAAGAAAGTTTTGAAAGTGAGAAGAAATTTTGAAACTTGAAAACAGGATTTGAATGTGAAATTAAGATCCTAATCTGAATACATTAAACCTGCGACTGAAGAAATAACACCTATATCTAAAAAAATAAAAAAAAAATAAAAAATGTATTTAAGAGTGAAAAATGAAAATGAAGGATTTTATCAAAAGAATTAAGATCAACTAAAATACAAAACTCGACTCCTCGGCTACTTTAGGTTCCACAACTTCCCCTGTGGGACAAAGCGGACGCAAGAAGACGAAGTTAGACCCGAACGAGCTGCTTTATTCATAAGAAACGCTGGAGACGCATAAAGTGGCAGCTCAATAAACCAATCGCTCGCAGCACAAGTGTCATTCAACTAATAGACTATAAAGTGCTGAGCACCACTTTCTTTAGCGCTCGCTCGAGATTGCCGCCGTGTGTTTTACAGAGGAAAAGGTGCACTAATTAACAAAGCCAAATCCTTCACTTTCAATTCGCATGCAAGCAGGGGGAAAAACGGGAGCCATACATTCTCGGATTCCGTCACACGCCACCGTATGTCAGCGCCGATGTGAAGCTTCGCACGCAGATTTCTCCAATTGGAGATAATTAACACGCCGGTTCTGTCGGTTCAATCACTGAAAGCATCCTGTGTGTGATTGCTTCCTTCACCAAACTCCCCCAAAGAAACAGCTAATGAGTCCGTCAGAGCTGCTGTGTATCCTGCTGATCGGTGCCGTGAGGTTAATTACAATATGGAGGCACGGTGGGGAAGTGGAGGGCTCTCCTCGAACTCAACTTCAGGAGCGCTAACCAGCTGAAGATAAAAAATATATATATACCTGAACGCTTGCATAATAATGTGATACCTTCCAAAATACGTAATAATTCTGGCCATTTTAATCAGAAACAAGAAGTATTAGCTAATAATGTAATAGAGTACTACATAGTATGTATCCTCAATATAGGAAAATATATTTTGCAAAGAAAACTGCACAAAAGCAGAATGAAACTCAAATAAAATATTCTTTTCTAAAAAATCTAAAATGTCGTCCTCTTCATACAGTATTTTATTAATGGCTGCAGAGTTTCAAACTATCCATTTTGATGCTATTTCAACGTAATAAACTGCCAGTAATTAATAACTCACACAACCGTCTTTATTACATTTAAAATGGTGGAAAGTCAAACGTTATTGGCAGGTATTCCGTTCTTAGTCATTATTAGATTATTGGTGGGTGAAAGGTTGGAAACCTCTGACCTCCAACAAACGCAGTATTGATCAGTATTGATCTCAAAACAATCGTGCAGTTCTAGTTGCCAAATGTGCCATTTATTTATAAAAGAATGGTTGAATTAAACATAAGTTACATCTCACATAGTTACCAGTTTCATCAGCTGATTAAATCGACACTTCTTAATGTGCATCTTTGTAAGGTCATCACAGTTACAGTTCAGAGGGAAATAATATTTAATTTAATGTAGACGGAATCGTTTATTTCAATTGTTGTGTGACCGAGAAACAACAAAGAGTTATATAGAAAGCCCTAAAAATTACTTCTCATAGAAATAAGACGGCTTAAATGTTTCGAAAAATGCTAAATAAAGTTACTCTTCCAACAAAAGGGGGAAAAAAGGCTTTAAAAAAAAAAAATGGGTTAAAGGTTAGAGACAAACTTCAAAACAGCTAAGAGTGACAACAGTTCAAACTTAAAAAATTAGTTTAAAAAAAAAAAAAAAATCCTAAAAGGGTAAATTGACTTAAATCATTCAATAAAACCTATAAAAGGTTTTAAAAAGCTGAAATTGCAAGGACTAACTGTTGAAAGGCCCCGTTTAAACGACATTTCAAGTTAAAAACATTCAGTTTTTGTGTTTTTCGTTCGGGAAGGTTTTCGTGTTTAAACAGCAACACTTTAAAAACGATGTCCATTTACAGGGAAATAGCAAAAAAGATGAAAATGATATAGTTTTCCTGTAGGACCACTAGTGGGTGCTGAAACCACACACAGAGAACGATACGCTATGAACATAAAAATAACTTTTATTTGGCGGGAAGTGTAAAAGGTGTTACAGACTTACTGTTGGAGCGACCGCCGTCAAACTAATTCTCCTCCAAACAATAAAAGTCAAGCAACAAGCGAGTCACAAAGCCGGAACTCAAACCTGATCTTTGTTTCCTGTTTTCAAGCAACTCTGCTTGATTTATGAGCAGCCGGGGCCTCCAGGCTGCAAATACTCATTATTGGAGAAGCGACCGGGACTCTTCACCAAGGATATGAGGTTATATCAGAAGTGTAATTTCACACGTTCATTAGATAAACTTTCGGCCACCCAAAAGCGTTTAGCGCCGGCAGGGGGTCGAAGCCGCCTGTGAAGAATCACTGAGTGAGTCTGTGCTCATTATTTTCTGCACGCCGGCTCATGTTAATGCGGGAGGAGGAAAAAAAAAAACAACCAAAAAAAAATAACGTGTGAGGTTTTTTTTCCCCGGTTTGATAGCGAGATACTTTACGCGGGGAGAGGATCTCGTGAAACTCGCTAAATCATAAGAAAATACACTCGAGCCTCGTCGCCGAGATTGCTTTGTTTTCCCCCCAAAAGCAACAACATTCAGTGTTTAGTCTCCAGCGCACACATCCCTTCTATCAGCTCGGGGGAAAAAAGATCTGCTGGCAATCAGGACAAATAAGGTCCGTGATACATTCATCCCCTGAGTCATTATGCAAAGGAAACTGTTTTAGTCCCTCTTGTCAGCTTGTGCGTTGGTGCTGTTGCTCGAAAGGTCGGACGAAACATAAAAATTAATAGTTTTCTCATCTTTTATTTATTTTTTTATTTATTTATTCATGACATTTTCATTGAGTTTACCGAGCACTTCTTACCGCTGCACTTCAGCCTCCGTCGTCGTTGATTGTAACGGAGCTCAGCGGAGGGCTCGTCCTCACCTGTGGCCAACGTCACCAGCAGGGGGCGATACATGGCGCCTCAACACAACAACGGCACTATGAGACACTGAAAATGCAACTTTTTTAAAAAAAATTAAAAAAAATTTTGCCCTTGTCCTGTTCGGCAGCTTGGGCCAACAATATGATGTGACTGAGAGCCTTCGGAGTCAGAACAGTTTTTGGTCTTGCAACAGGGAGAGACCTGGAGTCTCCTCCTGGTGCCTCCTCCGTCAGAAGTTGGCATGGCTGCCGTACACGACCGGGGGGGAACGCACAAAGGGAGAGAGAAGAGACGAGAGAGAAGAGAAGTTGACGGGGGAGGGGGGAGGGGGGAAGGGGGAAGGGGATAACATACAATATCCTTGTTGTGCTACATATATTATTTGCAGTTATCACACTGATCCAAATACTTTCCAACTGTTTTTGGATTAAACCAGCCTGAGCAGCCCTATCTAGACAGTAAAATGATTTCTTAGATTAACCTTTTTTAAAAAGTGGAACTTTTCAAAAACGCTCCGACTCAGTCTTCATCTTAACGGAGGAACTTTTCTGAAAAGCATCCGACTGTACATGCGCAGCAGTAAATAGATTTTCTGCACATGCTCAGTAGATGTACACAACAACTACAGCGTCATGACTCCCAGCCTCCCCTAAAAGCGATCCAACTCCGTTGTCTGTCCATACGAATGTCCGTGTTCCTGCCATTGTTAAGGTTTTCAGCGTATTGCTCTTTCCATGCGTGTGGTTTCATTACGGAAACAACAGCACCCACTGGTGGCCCTACATGAAAACTACCTCGTTTTCAGTATTGCCGCTATTTCCGTGTAAGCAAAAGTCTTTTTCAAAAAATTGTTGTATAAATGCAAAGCTTTTATGTATGAAAACGCTAAAACTTAAACTGGTGTGAACGAGGCCTTCGTGCTCCTTCGTCTCTTTAACTCCAGTTTTACATCATGACATGGCAACGAAAACCTTTAGGAAGAACGGCCGCTTTTCTTTTTCAGTGTTGCTTCGTACGCTTCCACACGGTGCCTGGATAAAGTATTCATTCCCCTTAAAGTTTCTACCGTTTGTCACATTACTGCCTCAAAGTTACGTGAAGTTTATTAGGATTTTACGTGACAAAACAATGTACAACACAACACAGAAGGTCTTTTTCATTGTGGTCTATTTTATAACGTTTCAAAGAATAATTTGTCCTTGTTGCTTTTACCACCTTTACTCTGCACATTTAGGTGCAAAACACAACTTGTATTCAGTTAATTTATGCTCAAATAGTAAAAAAAAAAAAAGAAAAAAAGGCATGCTGGGAAATTCATTACTTCTGCCTGAATGGAGTTGTAGAATTACGTTCACATGATTAATGGGAAGGTGAAAAGTCGTGTTCTGATTTCGACCCCTTGAGTTTCTTGTCCACAATCCTTTTGAGTAAATCAATTTATTATGACGCACTCAGTGGGGCTTTTTTTTTTTTTTTTTTATTATTATAGATTTTTATCATCAGTGTGCTGAACATTCAGGCTTGGTCAATAGTTTCTGGAAACTCTCCAGATAAATGTCTCACCGAACATAAACCGAGCTCACCGGGTTGGCCGAGCATCCGACTGTCGGACTGAGCGATTCAGAAGTGCCGCGTCATGTATTCAGCTGATATGAGACACATTTAGTTTGCCTCTTCCCGTCCGGCGAGTAAAGACTGGGACAAGCAGCTCGCCTCATTTACAGACGAGAAGAATGACGCTCATCAGGGGAACATAAAAAATTGCAAATGTTCGTCAAATTGGCAGAAATTACCCAAAGAGCGTCACAGACGGACGCATCAGCAGAAAGTCACACAAAAGCTTCGGACTTTGAACGTCCTTCTTTCTTCCATCAAACCAACCGACGGACCTTTCTTCTCCTTTCATTCAAACTGCTGACGATGTCCGAGAGGCATGAAAAGGCTTTCAGCAGTGCAAATACACATCGCCTCTTCATTAATGTCCACCGCGACTCCTCCACAGTTTGCTGATTTACGTAGTTTCCATTTACAGGAGTTGCCGCCAAAGTGCTTCAGGCTCTCGGCACGGATCCGGCTTCTGCCGCTGCTGTGAAATCAAACTCGACGCCACGCGTCGGCTCGACAGAGCCTCACTGGCATTTTGTGAACTCAAAAATCAACAAAACTGAACGCACTCCGAGGCACTTTAACTTTTACTAAAACTTCAAAAGACATTCAAGAGTTCAATTTGCATTTTTGCCAAAACAATTGTATAAAATTTGTTTTCTTTAATGCTTATTACACTGATTGCTGTTATAAAGCAGGTTGCTGCTGCTTATCTACCTTTCTCTGAAGCTTTTTACAATTTTAGCAGCAAACCCGAAAATAAGAAATCAAATAATTCTCTTGTAATTTGCCTGGAGTTGTCTTTTTGTTGCTCATTGAAACTGTTCAACCAGCACTGTTGGGAATAATACAAGTTTTAATTAAAGGAACATTGCTTCTTCTGATAATGTTGAATTCTAAATTTGCTTGAGTAAACTGGTTAATTTGGGACTGCTTACAACAAAATAAACTGACGTGAACTTTTATCCTACTTTGTCCCAAAAAGAATCCCTCGGTAATCATTTTGAGATATTCTTCCTTTGCAGATCGATACAGGGACGTTTGTTTGAATTTACTGTTTGACGTGGTTTCATGGTCACATGATGGCACTTAAGTAAATACCAAGATTATTTTAATAGAATCGAATAAAAAGTGAAAGAAATAAGCCGCAAGAAGCTCTGTGTAAAATTCACTTTTCAACAGTGTTGAACTTATACCCACAAGTGAGTTTTGGATTAAAGGTTTGGTAACTCGTAAAGCAAATCGTCAAAATTAATGAAGCTTAATATAGCTATTATTATTATACACAAACGTTTTTGTTGTCGCTCTCCGTCCTGCTGACTGACGCTTCGATCATACGCCAACGTTCCAGGTGAAAACACGTTTTCATCTCGGTAAAGTTACGTGTTTACACGGCAACGTTTTGAAAACAATATCTGTTTACGTGGAAACGCTGAAAATGGTGTAGTTTTCATGTTGGGCCACCGGTGGGTGCTGTTGGTGCTACATTACACACACATGCACGGAGAAGAATAGACCATAAAGTGTTTTGTCAAACGGTTCATAAATCAATTTCCTTTTCATAACATCCAGATCTTAAAGCATCTTCCTCCCGGTACCTGACGTAACAGCCACCGTAACTTCACCAGCTTTTAAATAAATATGTTTAGCAAAGTACTAATTCTCGGCTTTTGTGTGTTTTATCCGCCGCAGAGGCTGAATTCTTGCTCAAACGCTCGCAGGTTGGATTCAGACAGAAATCAGTGGTAACCAGCAATTGGAGTTACAATTTCGATGTCAAAAAGTGACTTGTCCATTGATTTTTTCTGCACCAAAGAAAGAACGGGCTCCGGTAGCCGCTGCAGAAGAAAAATCCATGAAGCAACGCGAAGAGAAATGAAAATCACTGTCTTTTAGACAGAAAAGGCAGCAAATTAAAAAAAAAACCTTTCACATGTTGAAACTTTGCTTCACGACGTGCACATGAAAAACAGAGCGGCGCGGAAACGCTGAGACCAGGCGCAGAGGGGAAGTTCTGACAGCGACCGTACGTGAAGGCGGGAACAAGCTGGACTTTGTTACGACATCTAGAATTACTGAATCCGTCCTACAAAGCTGTCACCCAGAACAGTTAATGAGACATTCGGGGAGCCAATATTGTTTAATAATACATTTGGAGAGGATCTTATGTGGTTTAATCACAAGCAGTCAGTATTTTTAATTTTCTCTTGCTCTGATAAGAAACCACTTTATTCTTTCCACGGTTCCTTTTATCGCGCCTTCATTATACTTTTTGTAATCAAAGATATCCCAGATTTAATCTCAGTGATTGTGGGGCCTCTGTATGGCTCCATGTATTCAAATTGACATGATAATTTAATGGCAACAATGCAGACGGCAGCAGATTTTCTGTTCGTTTTTAGGATAAAAAGGTGAGTCCATACCTCTTTTTCCACTCGTTGAAACTGCAGCTCACTACAAGAAGTCAGATCCAGAGATCCTGCTCAGCTGCTCTTCATCACTCATTATTTCTGAAACGCTGCTTCTATCCAAAACTATCTCATAGAAATTACACTCATTTCAGCAAACAGGATCAGAATCATTATACTTCTTGAATAATGATGTTAGTTCAGCAAAATCAGAGTTATTTCAAAATGCATTACACAATGGGACGTACAGGGGGGTAGTGGTGAGCACTGACATTCACAAAAACATAAATAACAGCACCCACTATTGGCCCTACATAAAAACTACATTGTTTTCAGCTTTTCAACATAAGTGAACGCCATTTTGAAAATGTTGCCATGTAAACTTGCAACTTTCAAGTGAAAACTAAGTGATTTCCCTTTAAATATTATCATTTAAATTGGGCTTTAGTGCCTTTGTTGATTTCCAACTGACATGAACAAACAAAGGTCCCCACAGATTGGGGAAGCAAAGAAGCTTCACAACATGATGCTGCCTCCACCTTACCTCACTGTTAATGAAAAGTTCATAAAGTTCATTCATCAAGGCGTTCTCATACTGTATGTTTGTTCTCTTGTTCTCCTTTACTTTCTTTCCTTCTTATTTTACTGTGATTATAGTGGAAAGCACTTTGGGTTTAACCTTGAATGTTGTAAAGGGCTTTATAAGTAAATGTTGATTGATTTTCAAATCAGATTACACAGGATTTTGTTCATTTTTTTGCTATTGTATACTTTAATTAACCTGCTTAGTAAAGAGTCTTGTTTTGACTGACTTGTTTCAAGCTGGAGTTTTGTAACAATTTGCTTTATTTTCTCTCCTCAATTAAGTTTTAAAGTACAAAATTATATCAAAATGAATCCTCACTATAAAAAAAAAAAAAAAGGCCAGATGAGTTATTTTGTCATCAGGTAACAGGATGAAAAATTATTATCATAACTCAAGTATGTGAAAACCAATGTGAAGAGGGGAAAGAGTGTTAGTAGTTGATGTTCAAGTTTTGCCTTCACCTCAGTAGCTCCTTTGTTATTTTCTGCAAAAACAATCAGACTGAAGTTCCGTTTCCTCACAGTCATTTCCTCCTCTTGGTGTACTGATGAGTTTAGTGAACCGCCTTATCTCTGCTGCTTTTAAAGAAACAGCCAGCCGGAGGAGAAGAAGTCACGATTAAAAATAAAATATATATTATGAAACATGAGTTGGTTTGCAGTTGGAGTCGCCTAAATGATTAAATACCTGTTGAATATTTAACATTGTGATTTTGACTGCATCGTAGCTTTATTAACAGCTCCAACGTTAAAATGCATACATATCTGTGTGCACACTGTGCATTGATGTGGGAGTTTCACTCACATTTTTAGTAGTTTGATTTCTCGCAGTGATCTGCGTTTGTGCTGCGTCTGCATTATCGTAATATATCCCATTAACACTGACATTAACATTTGTTTCCTGGCTAACAGTGAAAGTGGTTAATTACCCGCTTGTTTATGCTCATGCAAAGTATGATTGACCAAACTAGTCGTTGGACACCGAAAATAGTTGAGAATTCTCATAAAATAACAGCAACGAAGCGACTTAATTGTTAATTCATTCATGAGCTTGAATGATTTTTAATCTTCCTGCTCAACAAGAGCTGCAATGCAGACGGGGACTTTAAACATAAATGCCAAGCAAATTCATCTTGATGACAGGCAATCATTAGTTTATAGGCCGAGAATCCCTGCAGGCAGGTTACGCCTGGCGACTTCGATGCTTCTGCTTCTTCCACGTTTCTGTTTTTCTGTCTGCTTTTTCTAGTTTTTCTTAAATTGACACATCCAGCTTTTTCTTTTCTCTTTTTTGCACAAAAGGAATTTTTGAGCCAAAGCCATGTATGCATCGCAACGTGTGTGTGGAATAAGTAATCGTCTAACCTGGAACATATGGATGGCGGTGCGGGTGAGCGGGGAAATGTCTTGCTTCCTGCTTTATAGACAATCAGACTTCGAGCCACATCGTTCAGAGCAACACACGCATGAGGACGCACAAATCATAAACAGCACACAGATGGATTTGTGCTGTGCACATATTCAGCTCTCAGAACAGGCCAAGCAGATGTGCATACATAAACAATGTTGTTGTATATCACATTGCGACGCAGTACAAAGACACAAGCAGCTTTAAAGCCATTTCCAAATAACAACTTAGAAGTCCTGCGGTGAGGAGGAGGAGGGGCCTGTTTCTCATCGCAATGACCATCAGAAACGACTAAAATCTTCATTATTCCCACCGTACCGATGTATGTCGGAAGACATTATCCAATATGTGGAGCTGAAGTTACACAGTCCGTTCACAGATGTATAAAAATGACTTATTGAGGCAGATTGACATAAGTATCTGGAATACAAGGCACAGACTCGCTCTAATCATAGATCATCATTGAGATTTAGCAGCTTGTCATGCAATTGCTTGGGACAGTGGGAACAAACCTACACACACTTGGAGAGAATATGCAAACGCCACACAGAAAGGCCTCGGCCAGTATCCCAACCCATGACCTTCCCGCTGTGTTTAATTGATTTCTCCCTCCTCTTCAATTTGACGAAAGAAGACTAATTTCCATGTTCATTCCAAAAGCGCCAATGTTTTCGTTGGGTTGTCATGGTTGTTTGTGTATTTGTTGAGTAAACTCCTCAGAGCATTTATCACCATTATTGAGGGGGAAAAAAAGCTGTCACGTTTGTGGCAAAGAAAAACAACTTGAAGGAAAAAAAAAAGAAGAAGCAGGTTTTCTCCTTGGTGTGCGAGGGCCTTCATGAATAGAAATAGAATGCTATGTCTGACCTTTTTTCCAAGCCGAATCACGCAGCTCCTGTGAACACGTCTACACAGACGTCTGCCTCATCAGACCTTCGCTCAGACACACGTTTAAAAGGTCCCGCTGCTAAAACTACAAAAACATATACAACATGCATGAGAAAGCTGAAGGAAGGTTGAGCCTGTGACAGAAATGTGCACGTGAATCCGAGGGCGTGCACGTCGAGAAGACCGGGAGGATGTAAACGACGCGCTTGCTGCTCCCGCGCAGTTTCAAAGTAATTGATAAAGGCTCGTCGGTGACCTTACAGGTGCAATTTTTAACGGTCATTACCTTAATTGTAATCTGTGGAGGGGTGATGGGGTGGCGGTACAAGAGCAAAGTCAAGGCGAGGAAATCTAACACACCTTCATCTGAGCGATAAAGAGACGTTGGGGTGGCGGGCTGGTTTTGGTCTTTTGCTTTTCTGTAATGATTCGGGTTTATGCGGCTCAGGAGGCCAAACTTTTTCCTTCAGGGAGCAGAGATTACAGGTGTGTGTGTGTGTGTGTGTGTGTGTGTGTGTGTGTGTGTGTGTGTGTGTGTGTGTGTGTGTGTGTGTGTGTGTGTGTGTGTGTGTGTGTGTGTGTGTGTGTGTATTTGTTTGCGGTTGTGGTTTAAATGACTTTGACACAGCACTCCCTCCAGAGGGTAGACTCTTAATGAACTCTGCTGGAGTCGTTATACAGTAGCTACAGTTATCACACTTCATTGTCCCACAATTACAGGCTTTTATTCATGCCACGTGCTGCAGATTAAGCCACCGTTTGGACTTTCTGCATCAGAAGCCGACATAAATTTTGGGATTATATATGGTCACTTTTCTTTTGCTTCAGCCGGAAACAAAACAAAAACAACCTTGGAACAATTAGAGATGAATTATTAATATTATCCCATCAAACAGAGGTGGAGCAAGAAGACTTGAAAACATTGGGGAATCTGGGCCTCTACAAACACTTTCCACTTCTTCTATACTGTATAAGAGATAAGATAGCCTCATCAATGAGATGTGCTGCTGCTGTTGCTTGTTTTCTTTAATAGCGTTTGCCCAAGCTGCCGAACAGGACAAGGGGAAAAAGAAAAAATGATGACGCGCCCTGCTCTTCATCAGCAGTCAGTGGGCATCGGCTCCTCGTGTCCTCGTGACCCGAAGTTAGATAAAGTGTGTGCAGAAGATGGATGGATGTATGAGTATTCACAGCTTCACAGGCTGTCGCAACTGTCTTGGAAACAAACGCTTTGTTTGCAGGTCCTTCGTGTCACATGTATCCCACGCTTCTATTTTAAACGGCTCACCTGGAACACTTTCATGGTTTATTTCTGCTCTACGGGCGTGACCTGAAGTGTCCAAGGCTCCTTTAAATCAGTTTTTTAATGTGTGAATGTGTGATCCTGGAGTCTGATCACCAGTGGCAGATTAAAGCTGCTTTTTATTTCAGCTGTCAGAAAATTACTAATGTACAACAAGGTTTTCCATACGAGCAAACTAATGCTGAAATCACAGCAATGATAGAATTGAAAAAAGAATTGGTCGATTACATTTTGTCACGTCAATGCAAAGCAAATACAAATGACATGATAATCTTATTTTGATGGTTTTCTTAACAAACACTGATTTTCCTCCTGAAAGCAAATGCAATGACTCTGAGCTCCAAATGAAAATGATAAAAACATATTTAGCAGTTAGTAGTAATACTCTAGATAACTGCTCGTAGGTTTCCAGACGCAAATATGCGTTTCTTTGTATTTGAAGCTTTTCTGAATACGCCACATTTCCAAAACGGACTGCAATCATCTGGAACATTTTCTGCTATATGACATGAAAGCACTTTGATATTTCAGCCTTATATAAATTTACAATAATGTCCACCACACTGCTGAAATGCAAGCAAACCATCTACCATGCAATTAATAATGTGTCAACCCCTGAACCAAGGTCAGCCTTGTTAAACAATATCAGATATATATGGTTTGGTATTTTCACGTTTGCAGTAAAAACATGTTGGGGGCCTGATCAAGCACCACTGCTGAGCTGATCTGTGACACTTGTCATACACAGATGTAATAATAAATAACAATAATATTTCCAGATATTGTAAAACACAAATTAGCAAAAGCTCTTTTTAGTGTTTTCTATAGCCTGAGGCGATCTTCTGTGTCTCCTGTTAGGAGAGCAACTTGAACACAAGACTTTAAAAAGTACATCCTGTTACTTTGAGATTCACTGAAAACAAAACGAGGATCTCAAAGAACTGAAGCAGGAAAGGAGTTAATGACATTTGACACCTCACAAACTGAACCTTTTAACACTGTGCACAGTCATTAGATGTCAGTTATTTTAATGAAAATCAAAGTCTTTGTGTCCACATTGTTAACAATGTCCCGACGGAGAAGTGACAAAAGGTGCGATTTTGAATTTATTTGATGGGTTATATTTTGAATTAACGACCGCCTCGACTTTTAAAATAGAGTTGAGCTGTGCTCAGACAGTTTTGACCTGCAGTAAAGGGGCTTTGGTCAGTCTATTGATAATTCTGCCCTATACCTGGCCTGTTCCGCTGAAATATTTTGAGCCTGAGAGCTCACAGCCATCACTGTGTTTTTTCCTGCACAGCAGATTGAGCACCTGTTGAAATCACAATGAACATGGCGCCACGCTGGGCGAACAGCATCAAGTCAACTGCTCTCATCTGCACTTTCCACATCTGAAACAGCCAAATTTTTGTGTTTTTCTGGCAGAAAAAAAAAAAAAAAGAGGAGAAGATTGTAAGTAGCAGCTGAGAATACATTTAAGAGGGTGGTCGGGGCTGTTTGTGCAGCAGAGTGGAGGTCTGAGTGAAAGAGGCAGGTCAATATCGACCAGCAGGATATACACAATTTTAAAGTCTGAGGAGGAGGAAGAATCATAGGAGGGAGAAAAAAAAAAAAAACGGATAAGAAAAAAGGGAAAGAAATTAGGAAAAGCAGCAGGAGTAAATGGTCTAAGCAGGAAAAAATAGAACTGTTTCTGAAGAGGGCAGAGCAAATGATGAAAGGATGGAATGAACTGAAGCAAGGGCGGAGAGCGAGGGAGAGAAGGAAATGAAAAGATGAGCGACGGCAAGTAAAAGTGTGAGAAAGGAGAGAAGAAAATCCTACGTACAACAAAAATGGGCGGAAAAAAGGGGCATGAAGACATGACAAGAATAGAAGAAAAGGAAAAGACAAAATTTGTCTATACAAATGGATGAGAGATTTAAAACAAAACTTGAGGCGAGCTGAAGGAATTAAGGTTTAAAAAAAAGGGACAAAATTGAAAATGTCTGGAAGGAGAATGCAGTGAGAGAAATCAGGAAAGAAAGGAGATGACAGGATGTGTGGAAGGGGAATAATTGGAAGAAAGAAAAGAAATTCAGTGAAGGAAGAAACTAAGATGAGTGGCGTGAAAATGTTGGCAGGAACGAAACGGAGGAGGGAGTAGTAGAACAAAAGGAAACTGAGGAAATGAAAAGACCAGAAAGCATTAAAAAAGCAGTGAATAACGGTCAAGAAGAACTTAAACCTACAGGAAAGAGTAACAAATAAAAAAGAAAGATGAATGAACAAAGTGGAACAGGGTTCGAAGTGGACTTTCCCAGAAACTAAAGCACGATGGGAAAAAGGGAAACAGAACAGAAGTGAAGAGTGAAGGTCACAACGAGGTGAGACTTAAAGAAAAGAAAGGAATGAAAGTCACAACTAAAGGCAATGAAATGAAGGAGTGAGGAAATGGAGTAAAGGACAAATGGAAAGAGAGTGTCTAAATGGAAGGCAACAAAGGAAGTCAGGCTTGAAGGAAAAGAGAGAAAATAGAAGAAAAGAGTAACTGAGGTAAGAGTTGAGAGAGAAGGGGAGGGGATGAAGGTGTGGAGAGGTCAGACTGCAATGGAGGGGAGCAAAAAAAAGCAAAACTGTTGTGAAGGAGAGAAAGAAAACATGGCGTTAGAGGCCAGTGATGCTCGTGAAAGATGCAGAAAATAAAAAAGAAATGAAGGGAAAGTTTCTTAAACGACAGGAGGGTCACTGATGTAATGAAGGAGAAAGATAGAAGAAAATCTTTATGTTCTCATTTTTCATTCTCTTTCCTACACACTCTTTCAGTTTCTTTGCTTCCATCTTTCTTTGCAGTTTTTATTTCCTTCATATTGTTGCTGCTTGATGTGTTTCTTTCTTTGCTTTCGTATCTTTCTCTCTTTATTTCATTCATTTTTCCCTTTCGTTTTTCTCTTTATCTCAATCATTTCCTTTCATTTCAAGCAGCTGGAGAACGCAAAGTAAGAGTTAATGGACGGAGAAGAGAAGTGATGGAGAGGAAGAATCAAAGAAAAAAAAGAAAGGAAAGGTAGTCTTGAGGGGAAAACGGTGGTTTTGCTCTTTTGGTTTGTGTTAGTGCAGTCAGTCCAGTCGCTGCCTCTCTAACTTTAACATCTCGTTGCATTTTCCTCGATCTGCTGCGAAGGGTTTTCTCCACCAGGAATAAGGGAGCGCGTGAGAGAGAAGAAGAAAAAAAAAACCTTTTGGACACAGACTGATTCATCGCTCAACACTATTCATCGTCCTGCTGTCAGATTCGCCCGCGAGGCTGCCGGTCATGAAACGGACGGCCAATAAACCACCTGGCACTCGGTGGAGGAAGAAAGAAGCAAAAACGAGGAGAATCCAGCCACAACAACAACAACCTCTTTTAACTCTCCTGAATGTCTCACCAAACAGCAAGTCGATCAGAGAAACAGAGTGATGACACACGGTTAACGTGTTGCAGAAGGTCGCGTCAAACCAAAGAATTTGCCAACAGGAAGTGATGTTTTTCTTCCCTAAAAAAAAATTAAAACTCAGCTGGAGCCACCAACTCCTGAAATCAATAAACGGCAACGGGTGCCAAAGATAAAGGTCATATACATTTGGGAGGAGAAGAGCTGGAGGAGCAGAGCGGGGGGAGGGGGGGTATTTACTATCCGCGCTTTTAACCAAATGCTGGAACTGAAGCTCGGATAAACAATTTACAGCTTTCGATTAAAACGCAGCGTTCAAACAGAGCAGAGGAGCCATCTGCTCGCCGCTCTCCGGTCCTCTTATGTTCACATGTGTCAGAGAACAAGCCCATCAGAGGCCATACGCCGCCAATCTCAGGCACACACCGACAACTGCGGGCTGTTTGTTTGTATAGCAGCAGTCGTCTGGTTGTTATCTGCAGACTTTGGGAGCTCCACGGAGATCTGGGGGCGAGCCACGGAAACTGCGAGAGCAAAGAAGCCATATTGTTCCATCGTGCAAGATTAGAGAAGTAGGAAAAGTGAGGCTAAAAGTTGCTCGTCTGGCACATACAGATAAGGCACCCTTAAGCAAGGCATTTCAGCTCCAAACCCCAGAATGAAATGAACAGAAGCGCCGTGTTCGCCTTCTGCAGGTCCCGAGAATCATTGAAGCAGAAAGTTGTTATCAATAAAAACAAAAACAAAAACCTATTGGACGGCTAATTCAAATAAATGCGATGGATTCCATTTGGAGGTTTGTCGCGTCATACAATTTACAAAAAGTTGAGGAAAAACAGTTTTTCCTGGTGAGTGCAGAACACTAATTCCACTCCAGTCAAACAACTGAAAATATGAACAGAACAAAAAAATCTTTATTTTCTACTTAATATTAGTAAACTACTAATCATTGACCAACGGCTGCTGGACAGCATTTTACACGTTGGACTTGTAATAGAAGTTTTCCTTTGTGTTTAATCTAATAGTGAAAATGATGTCGTCCGGTATGGAGATTTTAATAATAAAAAAAACAAAAAACAATGTTGATCTGCAGAAGGCAAACCATCTTCAAACGTTTATCAAATATCTTATAAAGTAAGTATAAGGCCAAACTTTATAATTCAGCACTGCAGAAGATGGAATAAAGCGTTGTGGTGACGTCTGCCCTGTTTTCATTGACCTACAGAAAGCTCACACTCCAAGCGGCCTCAGCCAGGAAAACAGTGGCTCATTTTAGAGTTTAATATCGGCTTTTAAAGAATGTTAATCAGACACGGTTACAGTCACAAAAACTTTAGAACAGTAAAACAAGTTGTTGGACATTTTACTGCATGTTCTCATCAAACCAGCATCTCTATTCCCTCAAGGCAGCTCCATAGCAAACATGACCGAGGATGGTGTACACAATTTGTGAAAGCCTTCTTTGCTGAATAGAAATTAAAAGATACCAGGCTCAACTTGTCAAATCAAACCCGCCTCAGAGATTTGGGGTCTTGAGGTTATATCTCACACCATCTGGAGCTGGCACTGTAAATAAAAAGGACATTCTGCTTTAATAAAGGGTAAACAGAAAAAAAAGTGGACTGGCTTTACTTCAGACAGAAGCCCTTGAAGTGAAAAACATGGCAGCGGTGCCATGTGAACAGCTGTGGGAGTGGATGCACGTGGTGCCCCGACAGCGTCCACGGACACGGAGGGTTAGAACCTCACGTCTCCCTGTAGATCACAGTGGCACAATCCACGGTCCTCCACATTGAAGACGCTCCAGCCGCCGTGTCGGCACCCGGCTGGCTCGCCATCACAGCTGAACCAGACGGCAAAGGTGACAAAAGGTACAGAAGGGGATTATGTTGTGTGTGTGTGTGTGTGTGTGTGTGTGTGTGTGTGTGTGTGTGTGTGTGTGTGTGTGTGTGTGTGTGTGTGTGTGTGTGTGTGTGTGTGTGTGTGTGTGTGTGTGTGTGTGTGTGTGTGTGTGTGTTCCTCATTGTGTCTTTGTGTCTGTGAGAGGGAAAAGGATCAAGGCATATTTTTCCAATGCGCTTTTTGTCTGCTTCTGTATGAGACACCTGCTTTAACCCATAAACACAGAATATCCATTCTCTGTGTAACCCATCTGTCCACCTGCGGTGAGAGGAATTCAATTTGTTGCCTCTCTCTCTCTCGCTCACTCTCTCTCTCTCTCTCTCTCCCCCTCTCCCTAAGTAGGTCCCGCCTAAATGGAGTAATTTGGAGGACGTTATGTTAGTTCACAAATACAAAGTGGCCTCAAACCTCCTCAGCAGACAGGCTCGAGAATTAACAGCAGGCAAAAAAACAGCACCAAATATTCTGCAGCTGTGCTCTGGTGTAAATACGGCTAATCTACCAGCCGCTTTGACATCACACCATCCATCATCCACCCGTTCTTCTCTAATAATAAAAGCAAAGGGCAAAATGCTAAGAAAAAACAATTCCTCAGAAGTATCTCTCTTATGAAGTTAATTTTATCTGTTATTGACTTGCAAATGTCTTGTTTTTGAGAAAAAGGTAGATGGTCTTCACCGAAAGTTTGTTAAAATGGTTTCCAAGAGAAATCGATTTGTGTGAAGAAATTGCAGGAATTTGCCTCAAGGCTCAAACACTTGTAAAGCAGGTTGCAGTGAGAGTGCAGCATGGACTACGAAAAGTTTTCCAAACTTTGTGGATAAAACCAAAGAGAATTTTGATTTTAGGTCTGCGGATCCAGTTCCTGTCAGATCAATGGAAACATTTTCTATTCACACTCCAGGTCACTCTAGTTCCGCGCTCTGATTTCCAGCTGGGTTATTGTATGTCACATCGTGAAAACACATATTGCTTGAATATTAATACCATCAGGACTGTAACAGTGGTATTGATTCAACTTCCTTATTCTAAGCACAGCCACACAAAAAAATAATTTTTCTGAGAATGTTTAAAGGGCACAAAGTTGACATCTTGAACGGATACAAATGGGTACAATCTCTTGTGCTCATGTTTTTCTGTCATAAACATCTCTGTACTAACCAACTTGTGTATTTGTTTTGATAGAAAAACTGTCTACTCCTAGAACCATTTGCTCTGTGTGTGTGTCTCCTTATTTGTGAAGATTCTGCTCTTTTCGAGGTGTCAGGGGTTAAAACTATCTGTGCAATATGTTGTAAATATTCATCATGCATGATTTGAAGTTGAAGAGATACTCAGCTTTGAAAAGAAGGTAATTGACCGAGTAACAAGCTCACAAGAAAAAGACAAAAAAAAAAACACATTTTGGATTGCAAACAAGAACTCTTTTGTTCATCACTACGAGTAAAAATATCTTTCCCGACAATACAAATTAAAAGGGGTTCTACAATCTTTGCATGTTCTTCATTGAAGAAACCTGCACCTACAGCTATAAACCCTGAGCCATTATCCAAACCAACCACAAATTCACATGGAAAAGGTGAGACAGTATAAAACAAATCCATGTAGTTCAACACAAACATGTCTTACAGGATGAAGTGGAAACATTTCAAGAAGACATCACAACCTGAACAACAAATGAACCAGAAGAATTTAATGATTACATTAAACAAAAGTCTACAAAAATAGCAACCGAAACAAGCAAGAAAATGGGAAGATAAATGCTCATTTTACACGCACCAAGGGCGTCGAATCGTGGAGTTACAAAGCTAACGAGGCTGTGCAATAAGTAATAAAAGAATCTAAAATGATTCTGCACGAACTGAAGTGGAGCCAGCAGAAGAGCAGCTAGCGACCGGAGCTTAGTTTTCCAAAGGAATAAACGTCTGAACATCACCATTAACCTCAACTCTCAACTCTGGAGTACATACGTCTGCTGTCAAATCATATTAATAATGTCAGTAAACATTTTGTTTTTCCTCGACATGATATCTCCCTATAGTTATCAATGGAAGGAGATTAAACTCAATATTAAACATACTTTATTTGTTCTTAAATGCCTCAGGTTTTGTCCGTTGTAGTTATTTTTGATCAGGATGTGTCATTTAACTCGCATTTAAAGCAACATTCTGCTTTTCCTCACCTGCATAATAGCACTGAAAGGAGCAGAATCCTTTCTCAAAGTGGTTCTGAAGAACAAGTCCATCTAACTGCTCTGTCTAGGCAGGACCACTATAATCCCCTCTTATCAGGGACTTCAGATATCTCAGCTGCAGCTGATCAAAACCGCTGCATCAACAGTCCTGACAGGAACCGGCATGAGAGTCCATATTTCTCTTATATTGGCTCCACTTGGCTGGCTCCCCAGAAAGGAATACTTTAAAATCTCTCTCTCTTCACATGCAAGGCCGTTAACATATTCACCATGTCTACAGGACCTCCTCGTGTTGCTTCATATAACACCTCCTTGGGAAAAGCAGGCTGAGACTTCAGCAATCAGGATCCTCTCCCGTGTAACCGGGAGGCAAAGACCCTCACCACTTTTAAGATTAGACTTAAAACTTTTCTTTTCAATATGGCTGGTATCAAGGGCTGGCTCAGATGATACTCCACCATCCTTGAGGTACGCTGCTTTACTTCTTTGGAGACCACCCATGATGCACCGAAGACTTATTTCTCTCCCATTGCTTTTTTTTTTTTTTTTTTCTTTCCACTGCTAGATGCCATTACTTTTGTGGGTTTTTCTACTTTTCCCTCTTCCTCCCTGCACCTTTCTGCAGACCCCTGGTTCTTGTGGCCTGGCAAGCTAACTGCATCCTTTTCAGCATGTCTGCCGTTTCTGTGGGAGCGTACATCGTTTTCAAAACGTTGTCGTGTAAGCGCTGAAACCTTTCTGGAACACAAAAACGATGCATTTACACTCTAAACGCTGGCGCACAAACTGGGCCGAGATAATTACATCCACAAATTACTACTTTTTGTGATTTCTTTACTTTTTTTTTTTTAAAAACAACATTTTGGATGAAAGTTGTATAATTTTCGACTTCTACAACACTGCAACAAACCAACAAGTGCAAATGTTCAATATTTCAGGGGCAAGTTTATAAAAGGGGGTCAAATATCTGAACTGTTAGTTTAATAAGCCTTCTCAGTGTGTGTGTGTGTGTGTGTGTGTGTGTGTGTGTGTGTGTGTGTGTGTGTGTGTGTGTGTGTGTGTGTGTGTGTGTGTGTGTGTGTGTGTGTGTGTGTGTGTGTGTGTGTGTGTGTGTGTGTGTGTGTGTGTGTGTGTGTACAGTCGAAGTTAGAGCAGCTCTCAAGCCCTCATTGCAGAGAATCCCTGGGATGGACCTCCTCTGGACCTTTTCCTGTCTCAGTGTAATATCTCTCACTACAAAGAGCTCCCGTCCAGGTGTTTGCTCAGGACTTTACAAAAAGAGCAAAAATCAATACCCTGCAAGGTTATTTGTTCTGGATGAGGACAGAGGCCTCGTGCGCTCAGACAGCCACATCAACTCCACAAGAAAGTTTTCTTTTCAAACAATCATTTATTCATGGACGTGTAAACATGGAGCTCTACGGCAGCGCATCATTATCAGTATCTGTGTGCTGACATGATGGAACTAACAGCTAACAGCGATGCCCCGAAGGAACGCAGGGAATCTGCCTCACCTGTCGATCTCTGACCGGCGCGGCGCGGCGAGGGAGAGAGCAGTGAACTCTAAATATGACACACTGGAAGCAAACGAGTGAGGGAAAACAGTGTCATAGAATACATTGAAACACAGCTGAAATCAGCCAAACTCCCGCAGCAAGATAAAGTAAGATTGGGAGAGATGTACAGTATAGAAAGGAAAAAGAAAAAAAAATGTGTGAGCATGTTGTGTGTGTGTGTGCTTTTTGCCTCCGAGCCGGTTATCATCGCAAAGTCCTACTGCATTATTTACGAGCCTGTCAAAGGACATGGAGAGAGGATAAGACAACACAGAAAAACAGCTCTGGGTTCTTGCAATGCATTTGCAGAGTTAATCTGAGCCTGGGACGCGTCGCTTGCTGCCAACTGAGACTAGCCGCAGCAGCTCGGCTGATTGCCCCGATATTGAGAAGGATAGACGGAGCAATATTCGGGCCGCAACGGCGGCTGAGTGCAGGTATGGTAATACAGTGGAGCCCCTGCTGAGCCAGTGAAAATTCAATTTCTCTGGGCAGTTATTGAACAGAGATTGCAGCAACTTTACAAGCATAATTATGGGGAATACTACACAACGCTCAATTATCGTTCTGAATTTTATTATCAGCAGTATTGATAAAGAGTGCACTACATTATGCTCTGATTGCGTACAATGGTTTTGTCAGAATGCCTCCACCGCCCTGAACCCCGGGGCGACTTTGTGACGCGAGCGACCACTCAAAGAAAACTGCACATGCACTGGCGATCGAAGAAAAGTTACGCAATCGAAATGAGCGAGTTAGCTCAGAAAGCAACTGCAACGACGTCTAACAAACCCCGTTACAGGAGGACTTTGCATTGAAGCTTCGAGCTACGCCTGCTGCAGCGCTCCTCACCTGCACGCTTCACTGTCACTGCTGCACGTAGTTGCTGCTGTCTGTTGGTCACATTTCACAAACTCTGTTTATTAATAGAGCCAAAGTTTAAATCATCCTCTCCCGAACTGCTCCACAGCGAGCGGGCCCAGAGATGCTCAACATCCTTTTCTAATATGCACATTCTACATCTTTACACACAGTGTTGTGCAGCTTGATAAATAGTTGTAATCCACCATTGTTATTGCTGCATCCATTGTTGATTAGTTTGACAGAGTTTTTGCTGCCGTCTCTTGAATTAAACAGCACTTTCCGTCACATGCGGGGAATCCTATTTTACATAAAGCAAATACTGAGCGAGAATTTATATTGAAGAAAGACAAATTATGCAAACAACGCCGTTTTCAGTGTTGGGGCACGTTCGTGTCAATTGTTTTCAGAATGTTGCTGTCTGAATGGGAACGTTTTATGAAACAAAAATGTTGCTGTTCCCAGTTGGTCGCTGTCGTGTGAACGGTCGTACGACACCGGGTTGTGACAGAAGGTCACCTGTACCTGCAAAGCACTGACACATTCCAATCATTAACTATCGTGAAACTGGGGAGCCGACACACAGATGGCCTCTAACTCGGATAACAAATGCACGTGCACACATCCCCTGACAATATTTGTATATCTGCGCAACACCGTTTTACACCCACTTTGCTTTCTGAACCTTGCAGCTTTGCCGTTATTGTGTCCTCTCTGTGGACAATAAACTTAAGGCTCAAACCTCCAGACCACAGGACTCTTTGTTCGCCTCCACAATAAGTTCTGCCACCAGTTGTGTGTGGAAATACTATATTTATTCATCGATTCACCTTCTAAACTCCTTTATCCGTTTCAGGCTTGCAGAAATCTGTTAGATTTAGACAAGGGCAGGTTACACCCTGGACAGGTCAGCAGTCCAATGCAAGAGGAAATACTTCATAGTGCTGAGCTTGTAAAAAACAAAATATGCACTATGCCATCCAACAGAAAGCAGCAAACTGAGTGTCTGAGAACTTTACTGTAACATTTACATTTCGTACAAAGCCTTAATCTCCAACAACTGTGGATTCAGACTTTTTTCCTCATGACTTCTCAGGGAAATGTCAGAGATGGCAGCATGTGGACGATGGAACAGAAGTAAGACACAAGTGTCTCCAAGAATCAATCCAACAAATAAAGATATGATATTGTGGCATTTATTAGATGGAGTATATAATTTGCATTACGATCACTTTAAGGAGCCAACTGTAATCTTACACATCCACCATCAGTCTCATGCTGGAGATGCAGGGTCTCGTGTCAGCTTCATATAAGCAACAAATTACTTGCCATTGGACATTTCAAAACATGGATTAAAGATAAATTAACCACCAACTTCAGTATCTGAAGTCGAGTCTCAACCACTTTGAATGAAAACTAAATTGGTACTTTGCAAGACAAGTCCTGCTTTAGAGTAAGTCTCCCTCGGTTAAGCCTGTCTTTGACAAAGCAGTATTATTGTTGTGTTGCTGTGACATATTAGGTTATTCATTAATTTAATTCAACTTTATTTGTATAGCGCCAAATCCATCACAGTCATCTCAAGCACCTTTACAGAGAAAGGTTGTTGGAAGATGCTCAAAAATCTACATGTGAGACAAACAGTGTGGAGAAAAAATAGTCGAGATGAACAAATAATCTGCAGAAAGCTCTTAGAAAGTGAAGCAAATGTATATTTTTCATCTTTGATGCAGCAAACTGGAGTTCAGTGTCATGGCAGCTTTGACCATTGGTGATGCTAAAGCTAACGGTAGTAATAGAAAACTGATAAGAAGAAGCAGCAAAAAGAGGAAAAATTACAGGAAAAAAAGCCTAAAATACTTTTGTGTGTGTGTGTGTGTGTGTGTGTGTGTGTGTGTGTGTGTGTGTGTGTGTGTGTGTGTGTCATAGTGGATATTATTTCTCTCCTCTCAGCCCCAGAGTGGATCAATTCAATCAGAGAGCAAAGTGCCACGAACAGAACTCTGAAACTGAGCAGGATTAGAGCTTCCCAACCAGTATCTAAACTATTCACACACGCCGAAAAAAAAAAAGCTAATTACTTCTCATATTGCCAAACTGAGATGACTTGGAGCTGATCTCTGAACCGCTGAAAATGGAATCAACATACAGGCGTTCTGATCTGATCACACATTGACCCACATCATCCGAGCTGCGACACCGAGCGGCGTTCAGGTGCCGCCTCCAGACAGAAAACGTTGCAAATCCAGGCAGGCTGACGGCGCAGGGATGCAGAATTAATGAAATGTCAGAAGGGAGGTTAGGAAAAAGTCAGGAACCAGGCAGGCAACACGTATCATTAAATTTTAAAGGGTCTGTCTGAAGAAGAGCCAAAAACTGTCAGCGGCTTTGATTTTACAGAGACGCCATGGGGGGCATCCACAGTCAACGCTCCACTGTTTGAAGTCGGCTGCTTCCCTGAATGTGTGGTGACAAAAACCTCCCTGTGCTCGGCGCTCTGTCCAGTCGCTGCTGTCACACATTTCAACAATTTCTATGAGGGAGCTCGGAGAACTTCACGGGAAGGTCTGTTCGGAATTGACAATGAAGACGAATGTAATCTGATTACACTCTCAACTGTTTGGCAGAGCATTTTTTTCCAAAAGTCTTGTCCACGATCAACAACATGAGCACACCGACTGGAACAACAACGAAAGGTAAGATGACAAGTAACACCAATATTCTTCGCAGTCACACATTGATTATCAACTACTACTACTACAATTATTTCCATGTACTGTGCATTGATGCCCTGCAAACATGAGTAAATGTGTGATTAACTGCAATTAATTCACAAAAGTGAAGTGATCAGCTAATGATTGATTTGGTTGTAGAAACTGTCGATACACAGGAAAAAAAGACAAGGACATCCAAGGTCACAGCTGGAGTGACTTGAGAGCAGTTATTTGGAATAAAACAAATCTCAATCTCATTTACATCATCTAGTTGTGTGCGATGGTGTGTAGTTTGCCTTTGCGGCTTTGGTTTCCCAGACGTAACTTGTAACTAATTCAGATGAAAAACACAGATTAGTTTGAGTTCATCTGGTTGTTTTGGGTTTTCTCACCCTCTTCATCACCTCAAGCTGAATTAAATGTAATGTCTTCAGGTTCAGCTGATTATCCCAAATAATCTTTAATTGGATAAAATATGCTTATTTAACTTTTGATTCTAAAAATAGTTGTTAAGAGTATACATTCCCAGTGTTTTTAACGATATGTGATCGACTTTGGGACTTTTTCATGATTATTTTACTTTCATTGTTCGGCGACCAACCCCGGCTCACTGTCAGCCTGTTAACAGACTAACCAGGTTAACTCTGAGCGGGAACAAGGGGGGGGGGGGGGGGGGGAGTCCCAAGCTTCATCAACAGCCAGGTAAAGAGCGATAAACAAACCCCAAACAATTACAAAAATGTCATTGGTATCCTTACTGAAACACACTGAATAGTGCAGAATAAGCAACTGGGAAACGAAGTGTAAATTGTCTTTTGTATAATTCCGGCCCAGTCATTTTCAATAACAGCTGTTTAATTCCCCGCTGAACTCTCCCTGAAGAGAAATCGCTTCCTTGCAATACAAGCATCCATTGATTTGCAGCACCTTTCCACTAATTAGGAATCCACTCAGAATCTGGGATGATTTGTGTTTGACGTTCACAAAGAGACTCCACGAGCGCTGGTGGGGACTTTGTGCCGCAGCCGAGGCAATTAGTGAAATAACAAAACAAAGGTTTGGTATTCAAAACCTTATCCGCACACTTTGTTAATGCAAAAGGTGACAAAATGGTAAACAGCACGGTGGGAATTCTTCCCTACTTCCAAAGTTTTCTGGGCAAGGGTCCAACGGCCTGCAGAGTTTTAACTTTTATGTTGGTTCACATGCTCAGAGAGTTACAGTGGAGGGGCCGACTCTTACATCACCAGCATTCCAAGTATCCCAGTAGTTAAAAGGTCAAAGCCATACGCACATGATGATATTGCTGTTGCCATGAAATTATCACCTCGGGGCAGATATTGTCACAAAGTCAGACGTGAAGAGGGAACACTGGAGGTACATCGCTGCTGTTTACTTTGTAGAAATGCCAACGAAATGAAAGTAACTGATATAATGAAAGCGTGATCATTTCAAATAGATTTGTTCTTAAAACTCACAGTCACTGTTTTAGTTCTCTCCCTCCTCACTGCGCGAATACAAGCTGGTTTTGGTTTGAGCTTGGGCATTAGCTCTTTCTGTGCAAGGGACTGCATGTTATCCAAACAGAACGGTTTGGTCTATACCATAACAGAACTCCAGTAAAGAGTCTTGGAGACAAATTTCCTAGATCAATTGAAAATCAAAATTGAAGCTGAAATGTGAAAGGTCCATAGACTGTCCAGTGGATAGCCTTGATAGCTTGCAGTGATGGCAACTACCAGGAACGGGGGTGGGCAGTTCTTTTTTCCAAAGGACTATTAAAAAAAAAATGTATTTATGAAAAGCTGAATATCACATGGTTTTGATAAGGTACTATTAATGCTTTGCATTCATTCATTTTGTAAAATGATAAAAACAGCAATCTTCTCCTTTTGGTTTTTATGGCAGTTGGCATCCGTGAACTTGCATTACTGCCATCTGCTGGTTCTAGGTAGTCTATACTATTGTCACCGCTCAAAACAAATAAATAAATAGAAAAGAAAGAAAGAAAGAAAGAAAGTAGAAGTTTTCCCTGATGACTTTGTTCATTAAGTACATGAACACCCTCCTCACACTGAACTGAGACTTTTGCACACATGCGCAACCAAATACACATGCAGTGTTCATCAATGGACTTATAGGCGCCATATAGGCACTGATCCAATGAAAAGGTTGTACACTGGAAATAGCCGATAAAAAAGAAAAGAAAAAGAAAAGCAAAGTAGGGAGTTGAACGTGGGTCTACTGTTTCAAAGATGAAAATTCCACTCAGCTCTGAGCTTCGAAATGACGTTGTTAGTGGGGCTTCGGACTTTCAGCCCCACTCGGCATCAAAATCACGTAAACTGAATGAATGGAGCCACAGCCTGAGCATGCACACTTACACTTTACTGCAATTAAAGTTTAATTGCAATTTTACATGCAATACACACTGCATGGTGAGGGAGGGGTGAGCCCCGCTAATGCACCATCGGAGAAGATCAGGAGAAAACACAGCCTGAAGCAGCAAGAGGAGACCAACAACCAGGAAGTACAGTCCTCACACACTAATGATGTGCATTTTGGAGGACGTTTTATTCAAAGACAAGAAAATATTGTAGATCTTGAATCTTATGGAATTAATAGCATACTTTGCATGCAGTCCTTTCTGATGACACCAGGTGGGGTTCAGCCCCTAATGACCAGTAGCCCCTGGACTTAATACATATCTGTTTTGGGCTTAAACGTGGGGAAATATGGTGTTTAGGAAGGCTCACGGACATTGAAGGTTTGTGTTAGGAGTGAGGTTTGGCTTTGGGTCTTCGACATTGGCGTGGGTGGAGTTGGAGCACCCATCTTCGAGAGCCACCGTGGATTTAATAACTTCCTGGGTGTGTAGTGTGGTTCCCACTACTCCCTGTGTCATCTGCACCATGAATGTGGTCTGAACCTTTGGTAAAACTCTAGCACAACTCACCTCACACACTTCCTGCCCCTGCTTCACCTGACTGCTCCCAACATATGAAGACAGAGCTCCTGCAGGACTTCACCTGTCTGATGATGGTGGTCCATTGAACATGATCAGTACGTGAGCACTGAGCTGCTGTCATGATTTTATTGTTACTTTTATATTTCTTATTATTTGATAAATGTTAATTTGGTTCATTTTAAATTCTCCTTGGGGTTTTAGATCAGCCCGACCTGCACTGATTGGACCTATTTAGACTGGCTGAGTTTATTTAAGGAGGTAACCTGTGTTTACAGGTTATAATCAAAACACTGGTATCTGAGAAGTGAAATATTCTTCTATGTACCTTTAAAGTCTACTCTGAGACAGGTTATCTGGACTCTTCTGTCTGAAGAGAAACTGCGTGTGCAGCACTCTCTTCAATGAGCTGCTGCTACACTGATGTTCCCTTTAGCAATGCGGTAAACCCTCAGATGCTCATGTGTAGCATTTCTTTGCTGAATAGGGGGAAAAAAAGGATGTGTTTATGTGAAGCCTGTGATGATTAGTGTAGCTGAACATATGCTCCCTTTTCAAAACTTCCCCGGGACAAAAGAAGTCCGAAAACACCTAAATGATCCCTTGTAGAGTAATTGTCATGAAATATAGTTGAATGTTCTGACCTCAGGCTGGGAAATGTTTCTGATTAAAATCTCCCTCGTGATTGTTTGGAGCTCCGACTGTAGAGAAAACCTGCATGCATGTTGCCTCGGTCACAAGCCTTGAGCAAAGCACACGCTGCTTCATTTAAATATGAATCTCATGTCCTTGAGTCAAGCGTGAGTCAGGAAACTTATCATTGGCTGAATAATGGCACAGCCTGACAGTTTCCAAACGGGGATCTCTTAAAGAATAATAGCTTCTCTCTGCGCTCACTGAAAAACGGTGCCCCGATAAATCCAGAGCCGTTCCCCACATCGCTGCAGAGTATGTGAAGTTAACAGTATAACAGTATAATTAAGGGTAATATCCCCCCTCAAGCAAAAGTAGGTCATATCCTAATGTTTGAAATGAATGTTTTCATTCTCGCTCCACTCTCTTCTGGATCTGCTCTATCTGAGGGTTTAAAGTAGCTGGAGTCAATCCCAGTGAACAAAGAGCAAATGAGCAGGTCGATCCTGGAAGAGACCAGAGCCAGTGCAGCCTGTCGGCCACGTGCAGCCAGCTGGTTGTACCTGTGCAGCCCCGGTGGTGTCACAAGGAATTATTAAGCAAAATTAAATTAGTGGGCAACATGCAAACTCAATCCAGAGGAACTGAGATATGCTCATTGTAAAACACTCCAGACAGACCCAAATGTTTGCAGTAAGTAGGTCAAACGTGCTCAGAAACATAGTTTTCCGTTTTAATGCACAGATCGTTCATCAGAGCAACTGCCTAAATGATCCTGCCACCCGGTGAACAGAACTGTGGTCCATACATCCATCATCTAAACCCACTTTATCCAACTTAAAGTTGCAGGGAGGCGATTCCAGGGTGAACCCTCCGCAGGTCACCAGTCGACTGCAACTAACACAGAGAGATACACAATCACACATAAAGGCCAGACATGTTTTTAGATCGTGGGACGAAGCTCTACCCAGATTAAACTCGTACATGCACATTTGCACACAGAAAGACCCTGGCTCAGAATCATGTCCTGGCCGTCCCGATGTGAGGAAACAGTGTTCACTAATATACGTCACAAAAAGAAAATTATTTTGGAACAGCCGCCGCGCCGGACCCACAGCTGGGACCAAACTGGAAAAACACCCACCAGCACACCTGATGCGTACGATTACAGACAGAACACTTAACGATCTTTCCAGGCCGACGCAGCAGCAGACATCGACTCGTCTGAAGGAGTCATTCTTCACTTTACCATTGGAACGTTCAGGCCGAGGTCCTGGTAGGCTGCAAGGACGAGAGCCAAACAAATTACTCTGTCTCTCACAATCAAGCGACGGAGTCTTTTAGCGTGACCTTGCAGCCGGACGGCGACATTTGAGACTGACCAGGATGAGTTTCTGCTGAAGTGTTTTATCTCAGGAGGGCAGGATGAGAATCCCTCCTGGCAGCTAGTTTACACTTCTCATTTATCACTCAGTGAATCAGTAAATAAGGTTCCACACCGTACCAAAAAAGACTTAAAGCTGAAAAAGTATGATTGAGCTCACTGATTTGCATGAGCAATCTTTACATACTATCATTCCGAATCAGGCCCCAAGTTACAGAAAGCAGGTATGGAAAATAGATAAATGGATGCAAGTAGCCCTGGTGCCGGGATCATGTAGCTTACGAGGGCTTCATCCATTAAAATGAAATATATTTCTTGAGGGAAATAAATAAACTTGACCAGCTGCACGCAAAAAAACTAAGCAGGTGTGACCTTGTCCCTGTGCTTGGCAGTGTGCTTGTCTGACATTCAGCACTTTGCCTCTTTTCCATTTAGCGTGGGGCAAATTCACTTTAAATAGAATCTCTCAAGACAGTGAAGTTTATATCCTGTTCTATCTGAGAGCAAATTTATGAGACATGCCTTGATGTCCACAGGGAGGATTGCAAAGAATCTCCTGGCGATCATTTTCATCATGAAGATGGGTTTGGGACGTATTGATTATCTAGAAAGTAATGATTTTATCTGGGCTATAACTCCAGACATTTGAGGAAAATGAAGGTCCTCTCTCGTGATTTGAATCCGGGAGAAAGCTGTAAACATTAAAGCATCTCTGAGGGAGGAGCTCCCGGACAGCAGGGAGGAGAAACCATATTTATTTGAAATGCAATCATTGGAAGGTATGTCGTCTTGCATGCAATGCTCAGGCCAGAAACTAACGCAGAGAGAAAAGTGAAGACTCAAGGTTGGAGTTTAGAGGACGGAGGAAGGTAAAGGCAAGACTTCTCACTGCAAAACTGAGCCCAAAGAGAGATAAGACGCATTGAAGTTAGAGGAGCGGGGAGATATGGAGGGATGACATTTTGAATTATGGCTTGTTATTTGTCTGCAGCAGACAGTTCTGGAGCATTCATCTTTAGTCTGTGTGTGCTTCTCGCTTTGCTAAAATAGCAACCTTTTAGCTCTGTTTGTAGGAAGCCAGGAGACACAGGTGGCAAAAGGTCCCGGAGCTTCTCCTTTGTCACAGTGAGGCTATAAACTGTGGATGTTGGAGGAAAGATGTTACGTTAGAAGTTAAAACAGAAGCTCATAACTTTTAAAGGCTGGCTGGATTTTATTGATGTGGCCATCACGTCGAAGGTCCAGGTGAGACTTTTCAGGGGCATCATAACATTTATCAGTATATCAAAGTTCTACAACGACCCCTTCATTATGGTAAGAATTAGATTCGACTTTGAAAACGAATCACAATCATCAGTTTTATCTATTTTTAGACACACTAATGGATTCAGAAAACTTGAACTGGAAGAAATTGTGCATTTGTTGAGGATTATTTTTAATAGTGGATTAAAACATTTAGTGCTTTAGTAAGTGTTTTAATACTCTTTAGATGACATTGAAGCTTAATGACACAAAAAATTAGAAATAAAAGGATTAGAGGAATCATTTTGAAGTTAGTGGTAATGATAAATATTCTGAATATACGGCAGCTCTGAATAGTTATAATGCAAGAGCTGCAATACCAGCAGCTCCGTTCAATAGTACAGATGTTTACTCTCTTCTGTAACAACTTTTGTATTGTGTTGTGGCTTTTGTAATTGGGTCATGCGTGTTTTGTTTGTATTGTGGCTTTTCCATTTCTGTATTGGCTCATCTATTTGTAGAGGGTTTCTTTCTTTTTTTGTAATTTTGTTGAAGCTCTCATGATCGCATTTTTGTTTTATATTTGTGTTGTGTCTTTTGTGTTTGTGTCGTGGCTTTTATGTTTGTGCTAGGGCCTTTAAATGTTGCTGTTGGCTTTTGAATTTGCAAGGTCGTAACTTCAGTATTTATGGTTTTGACTTTTGTATTCACGTTCTAGCTTTCTCATCTGTATTGCTGCACTCGCGTTTGTTTTTTGCGTTTGAGTTGTGACTTTTGAAATTGTGTTGAAGCTTTTGTAGTGGCAACTCCATCACAAAAGCATCAACACAATTTCAAAAATAGCTTTTGTACCTGAATTCTATTGTTGTTGTTTTTTGTGTTTGTTTGGAATTTTGTAATCATGTGTGGCTTCATCATGCAGGTTTTGTGTTTTGCATTTGTGCTGCCATCATGACCTTTCTGTGCCACTATAAAAATCTTCAGCCAACATAAAAAAGTTGTGAGCAAGTAAACAAACATAACACAGCAGCGTGAACGAGCTGAAAAGCAGCCTTGTTTATTTTTAGTCAGCCAAACAGCTGAACAATGTCTTCTATGCTTGTGAGAGGCTGTGGTCTGATTACAGAGAAAAGCATGATTATAAATGTAAAAGATGGAGGCCATACGAGGATGAAATGTAAATGAAACTGGTGCAGTAAAAAGGAAAGTGGGGAAATCTGCAAAAACATTCACACTGCATTAACCACACAGGATCAGGGAGCCACAGCGCTTTAAGATGCAAAGAAGATGCATGTTGAATGTTCTACCGAAGCAGACTCCATTAAGAAAACTAGAGCGGGCACTCGATAGGGCGCAGACCTTCGCCAACGCCACATTTGTTTGTGGAACTGAGTTAGCAGCGCTAGCATGTCAGCTGTTAGCTCATATTGATGCTCACTAGGTAGGTCAGGTAGCAACATCACTGTGTGAAACACTGAGCAGGGAGCGTATCCATGGCAACAGATGCTGATCTCCCTTGAACTCCTCCGTGAAGTGCCTCTCCCATCCAATTTGTGTGAGAAATTTTTTCAAAGGGTTTTTTCGTTGAATGCTAACGTCCCATACATGTCTCGGCCCAACTCTCGCTGGTGAAAAACAAAAACTGTTGCAGTTGAGAATGAATCTTTTAGTCGGGGTAGTCCAAGCAATGTGGAGGTGCAGAGCAGCTGCAGTCAGTTGAGGAGAAACTTTATAAGATCAAGATACAACATCAGTGAGATGAAAATGTGTGAGGAGGAGACATGATGGTGGTGGTTAAGAAAATGCTAAGGGATATATTAAGAAGCTCCATGCAGAGGCGTCATAAAAATTGTATTGCTTACTTAAAATTCCAAACTCATGCCATTTCTGGTTCTCTCTATGTAATCAGTAGAACTGAAACTACCACTGTTCCTTCCAGCACACGCCGGAGCCTATTAGCTGCAGCTGTAGCGCGCGTGATGTTGTGGCACTGACCAGCACTTTGCATGCCAGCGCACCAGAGCACACCCATTAACACTAATGATAACCAAGCTGGTTGGAGATGTTCCTGCCCCGTAATGGGTTTCCAGAATATTTCATCCACTTTGTATCAGCAAAGTAACAACAAATGTATCTGGATGAGTAAAAGCAGATCAGAGGCTGATTTTCCGCAGGATCTTGCTTTGAATGACCATCCATGTAGCAACATTATATTTTCATAAAGAATGATAAAGAATCCGTGTCAATATACAACCTCTTCTCCAAATCACATTAATGTGGCACATGAAACTGATTGCATGAGTGCATCAACAACATATAAGTGTAACACAATTCTCTTTCGAAATAAAAGCACTCGTCATGAGGAATTTTAAACAGTGTTAAATTATTGATGTAGTTGCCTGTAGGCATTTCTTTTTCCTCAACATGATAGATAGTCCAGGTGGAAAATCTTCACAGTGATCTTCGAGTGTGTGAGACAGCAGGGCATGACTTTTAATGAGACTGTGATACTATGCAAAAAAAAAAAACTAATACAAGAAACAATGTAAACAATGGCTGAAATGTGAGTGGGATTGAAATTAGTGATGGAAGTACACATTACAGAGGAGGGCGAGGGGGATCAGGGATGGACCAGATCAATCTGCCAGGAATAAACAGTTCTCTGCAATGAGACTCGCCAAGAGCTGGAGTGGCACTCAGTATGTAAGGGGGATTATTAACACAACCCGGAGTCAAGGTCCAGGTGCAGTGGGGTCAGGCAGAGCGAGCGACCACCACAAGAACCCACGTACCAACAGTAGCAGAGGTCACTGAAAGCAGCCCTGAGGCCCCATGGACTGGAGGTGAAACCACTAGCACCCGAGGGATACCAGAGTGAGTGGAGCAAATAGACAGCCCCAACCACCACACAACCCCCAAACATGACCCAACCCACAATCCCCACCAGAGGAGACCTCATAATCCACCTGGAAGAAAGGTTCAACAAAGACCCAGACCACCTGTACCAGGCCCCAGAAACACACCCCACCACAAACCAGACTCTTCTGCCACGGTGAAAGCAGAAGACCCCACCATTATCCCCCACGAGCAATGTCAATAGAGTGCGTAGTGTAATTCATCACACCTACCTACCAATACGTTTCCAGGTCACCGAGTGGAAACATTGACCCTACAATGTGAGTGAATACGTACCAAGGCGCCATGCAGTGCACACTAATTAAGTTAGCAGGTGAGGTTGGCGGTCGCCTACAGAGCACTGCTGCTCCATGACCGGCTACAGCTAAGTAGCACTGGACTGCCCCCCCCGCCCCACCACCACCAAGGTAAAACAGTATGGTCAACATTGCATAGCTTAGAATAGCCAACATTGTTGTTGTGCTGTGTTGTGTAGTAACCCTTGTCTTTGATAAAGATTGTGTCAAGATTGTGTGTAGGTCCTCAGTTTTAGGAAATGGGTTTAATGACATTTGGGCATATGGTTTGACATAATAATGCCTCTCAGGAGACGATGGAGAGGTATGCCAGACATTGTAATGAGAAGTGGCCTCAATTACTTTCCATGGGGAGTGCTTCAAATATTCTCCATTGTTCAGGAGAATCACACCCAACACTGCTGACCACGGCTTTGTAAATCAGAGCTTTAAAATATATTAGCTGTTAAAGCAAAACACACATTAAGTGGTAGCCCCTTGCTCTTTTTAGAGCTGGAGACATAAAGGGAAACATTAAACAAAATTTAACTTAAACAAAATCAACAGACATTGCTGAGCCTTCTTTCAAGCCGATTTGTGAAACCAAATGTACACATAATAAAAGTATCTTACTGTAACACAATGATGTGATCAGTTGAGAGGGTGTCAACTTGGACAAAGTCCTCTCGAGTTTCAGGACATGAACTTTGACTTAAACCAGGGAAACATTTGAAACCAGTTTTCCCCAGAGGATCACAAAGTACAAAGCCAAGTGCACCAGCAAGTCTCAAAAAATGTGTGAAAAGGAAACCAAAAATAGACGTATTTTCGAGATATAAAAAAGGTCCCAAAGACAAACAATTCCCACATCCTGACGGACTCGGACATGTATGAAGACAGATGTTCATAGTAAGAAAAGACAGAAAAAGGCACAAGAGATCTGCTCTGTGATTTCTGCTGCAGCAATTCTCTCACTGTCACAACAGAAGGGAAACAATATAAGGAGCAAATATGAAATCTGAACTCAAAGCTGCATTCAAAGACACTGCATGCTCGGCAGATACACTACACATTACATGGTACCGAAATATCTGGAAGATAAACGCCATGTGTTCATGTAACATTGGAGCAGGAAGGCTGTGATTTTGTTGACCTTTAATTCAGCAGAAAATGCATTTTCTGCAGCCATGTTTGTTTGGGTTGAAGAGATAGAGGCGCAGTCGCTGTATTTGGAAACAGATTAGTGAAGTTTGAACTCGGCAGCTAAATCCTGATAATTCAGGGAGGATGTTTATCATCAGAGTAATAACACTGACAACCAGGCTGGAAGCTTCTCCACGGAGCATGAAAATGGAAGTCTCTTCAAAGTTGCTGAAGCTAATAAAACATTAAAATATCAAACAGCTTCCAACTGACGGCACGTAAACACACAGACGCTGTCAGAGCTGCAGAGAACATGGCGGGAGGACGACTGTTGTAGTGTGGGACACGCTTACAGATAAACTGACCAGCAAAAACATGATGGCTACTCTAACGGTTCCTAATCAAAGAGGAGCCGATGAACAGAAATAGCAACTGAAACGGTCTGGGAACCCTGGCCAGCAGAATGTAGCTGCACAAGATTAGTCAAAGCCTGCAGCGGCACATAAACACCATGAAATCATACTAAATGAGAACAGAAATGCAATATGCAAATGATAAATATTTACTAAAATGTGATTCTTATTGAAAATGTTGCAGTTTGCATGCTAAGCCACTAGTTGGTGATACGTTTTGGAGTCTAGTTTGTTTCCTCTGTACACATGCATGCAGAGAAAAACATTCAAACACCTTTGAGTCTCGTCATGTCGGCTCACTCAGTGTCTGGAATCTGGAGGAAATACATCGTCAGTGATCCAGATGATAAGAGCGTAACTCCACACACTGTGGGAGAAGCTCTGTGAAATGAGCAGTACAAACACGGGAACCCTCCATCATTTGTGTTGTCGAGCTTCTCATATATCTGCAAAGACAATATTACCTTGTATATTGAAAGCATCATGTAAACAGAGTTAGTATGTGTGAGTATTTGAGAGCCAACCAAAGCAAAGTACAAATATGACATCTTTAGAAACACAATCCTTGAAATAACTGAGTATTTATCTCCTTTAGCTGCTTTTCATTTACCGACAGCTTCATTAAGAAACACAAGAAAGATGAACATTGCGTACATTGATGAACGGCCGCGGATCACTCCGAGTGCAGAATTGTAACCGTGTCTGGTGGGAATTAGGAGTATACAACATCTGCGTGAACATTAAGAAAAAATATAATTCATCCTTTCCAGTGTTAATATATGGATGAATCACCAACCAGCACAAACCAAGGACATATTTTACTTGGTCGCTGTTGTTTATCTCAGAATTCTTCCACATTCCATCCTTTGCTTGTCGCGTGCTGATTTGTGGCCACCAAACTGTGTTTATGTTTCTGCCACATGGGTTTCTGGGATATGAACGATGGCGTTGTGCCAGCTCCAGCTAAAATATTAACATTTGACCGAAAAAAAAAGCCAGACTTTCTCAAAGAAAGAGTATTTAAGCTACGAGAATGGTCTTAAATGTTGTAAAAATGATTGTTGATTGTTTTTCCAGTTGCAAATGGAGATCTTGAGATCTGACTTCATTTCCAGAAAGATGATAAACAAGGATGAAGTCAACAAGAAGAAGTAGGTGGGACTAATGTTGATATTGTGAATGAGACATGATGGGAGGCAGCGCTGCAGGCGGTGGTTTATAAGAAACCTTTTGTTAAAACCTCACTGCATCTTCAACAAGTGCAGCAAGTAGAGCTGCTTGACCACATACAAGTAACGTTTTCCTTGTGAATATTTACTCTGCATAACTATTCTTTTTTCCCTATTATTCCTCAGTTTGTTTGCTTGTTTGTACCTATTTGATGGAAAATCAGTCCTACAGAGGTCAACAAAGCATAACATCATTATAGCCCGCAGCGCTACCTTTCTCCATATTTATAGATTCCCCGAGGACCTGAACTACAGCCAGCCACCACACTACTACAGCTGGACAGAGAACCGTGAACCATTTACCTCACACACACAAGATAACCACACCGGATCCTCTCTATTCAGAATACAGAGCACGTCTTGAATGCACCTAAACCTACAAGGTCATTTTTATCTGAGGTTCGACAGCTGTTTACTCAGGCACCTCCAAAACAAACACTCAACAGAACAATGGAAGATGAGAAAACACGAGCTTTGGTTTACATTTTTCCATTCACAGGGAAAAGTATTTATATTTAATGGTGATATGTCAGTCGGTCTTTATCTTTCCTGCTGTTTGCACATTTCCTTTGTATTTTTCATATGTGCCACAAACATTCCTTATAACACATCTTCCCTTCCAGCTTAAACAAGGATTACATAAGAGTCTTCACACCTGGGGAGAACGTCCTGCAGCATGCAGAAACTACATAATTGCTGTTGCGGTCAGTGGTTACATGTCATGTTTGGCTTTTTCTTTAAAAGAAAAAAAGCCTCATTCCTCATGTGCTTACTAACTATGTCCTGTCAAGTTTCCATCATCACATTATTCAACCACCTGTGCAACAAGCATCTCCCAAATCCCCAATCCATCCCAGCAGGGCAGGTGCGGGCGAGCGCACGCTCCCTCGACGGCCAACGTTCTGCAGGATCTCAGCATGTTCCTCTCAGAAAATCCAATCAGCTGGTTTTCCACTTTCTGACAAAGCAATGATCGCTGCAGTGTCTCTAATGAGGCATCAAAACCTGCCAAGTCGCATGGCGGCTGCTGCATCCACGGTCTCTTGAGATGGTCGCCACGGCGTGCCAGATTATAGTCACCACCTCGACTCTGAACTCATCCTGCCGCCTGACATACACTTGTTCTTTTTCACGATTCTCACAAAAGCAAAACCAAGTTTCCCATCTTGTGGAACCACTAAGTTCAGACTACCCCAACTTTCCAATATCTGTTGGACTCAGAAAAATCTGCCAGCGGCCTTTTGAGTGACCCGACACCATTTAAATCCACTGGCATTTGGCGTACGAGCAGTTTCCATCTGCGAGCATTTTAACAAGCCAAAATCTGGCCTACAATCGACCCCCCCTGTCGACCAGCTGAGAGCATGTCAGGCCACGTTAACTCCCTTTTAACCTTACATGCTGTGCATCAGTGCTTTTATTCATCTGATCTGTGACCAGCTAACCCACAGACTTTCGACAGCACTCCACAGCATCGTGTCAACTGGAGAGCAGCGGATGAGCTGCATTAATGGACAGTTTGATGAGACCGACTCCTCTACCAGTGAAGAACAAGGCACAGTGTCGCAGACAGCAATAACATGCATGTAGTAGGCACACACACGACAGCGGCACAACAAAGCAGATAGGACGCCATGACTCCGAGAGTTTATGCTTCTAGAAGAATATATGACACAATGTGAGAAGGTTTCCAGTGTTTATGATTGTGACATTTTAGTTGAAAAAGGAGGTGCGGTCGGCTCTGCCTTCAGCAGAAATGCTGCTCTTGTGGTGAGATGGTCCGATGCCCCACCTCAACTTTTATTTGTGGACGTCTCTGTGAGACTGTTGCTGCGTTGTACTGCTGAGGCTCTGTTGCAGACTTCTCTGAACCTCTCCTGTTGCTCTCGTCTTCCCACAGTTTTGACTTTTGGGACCGATCATCTCGGCAGTAACGATCAACTACGTTTGATAACTTCACCTCTTTATGTTTGTGAGGTCCATGAACACCTAAACAATACAGTTTCCAGCAGATCGGGCCAACTGCATGCAAAGCAATCAATACTTCTGTTTGCTGTTTTCACATCGGAGAAAATAAGCAAGATCACTAAAATGTCATAAATTCTAACTAATTCTACTTCATAATTGTAATCGGTCACTTTCAAGGTCATCAAAACACTATCTTAGCTTTTATATGTGCGGTGGAACTGCATGTGAATACAAATGCTTAAAAACTAACTGCTAATAGACTATAATAAAAATACAATTGAAAAGGTTTATATAACATTCTTTAGAAAGTGAGCTTAATGTTAACATTTTCATGATGTACTTCTTCATGCACAAAATAACTCAAATGAGTTTGATGTTTGACTAATAAACATTTCCAGTGTAACAAACAATCTTAAACAACAATCGTAAAATAAATCCTAAAACAAACTTTAAAATCAAACTATATTTGAAGGAACTTATGGTTGACTCAAGAGTTGTGGCGTTTTTCTCAGGCGTTCGCCTCTCTTGGATCTATTTACCAACTACTGCCTCAGTGCCTCTGAGCAAAACACAGAAATGGAAAATGCATCTTTGGTAAGGAGTAGATACTGAACGTGTGATTTCAGGAGACTTACAATACAATTTCAATTCACATGCTGTGATAGATCAAATTCGATAGAATACACAGTAACATGCAAAACATCTGACTGCAGCCATCACTTGTGCACAGCTGATCGATTACACAATACCATTTTCATCTCTCCCATTTGTGAACAAAGTGAACAAAATGAGCAAATTAGGAGGGATTTAGGTACAACTAAATAGATCTTCTCAAGCAAATGGTGCTTATCATCCTATTAGCCTGTTGGACTGTGGGCAGATCGGGGGCATCTACAGAAATCGCTCTGAGCAAGAGGCGGTGGAGCTGCAGAAGACGAGGTCGGGTGAAATTCAATTACAGTCACAAGCAGCAGGAAGTCATTCTTCCGAAAGACCTTGAATGAAATACGGCACCACAGCTGCATCACTATTGTCTCTCCAGCAGGTTGATGATCCACTCGCTGCGAGGGCGCGTCGAGCCGCCACATACATGACGCGTACAGCCGCTGTTCTTTTCCGTTGTTTTTGTGTATTTATGCTTGCGCCGAAGCTATTTATGTGTCGTAAATGTCAAAGCGATTTTTCACTTCAGCCGACATAAATGCCACGAGGCAGCTGTGTGGCATTGAAAGGAACTTTTTATTCTGATGTGTGTTGTTATTTGCATGTGGCAATGAGCCACAATTATCTATCCATCAGTCTGTGCCGCTAATCCAGCTCGTCACTGTGGGTTTCTTATAGACACCAATGCACAGAACCCCCCAACGACAGTGAGATGATATATAATCATATCAGATGGATTTCTGGCATTTAAACTTCCTATACTTGTTCACCCAGTGTGGCTGCATGGCTGGTGATTCAACGTGTGAGCTATTTGTCAAAGAGGAAAAAGCAGAGAGTGGGGTTATTCCTGTGTGTGTGTGTGTGTGTGTGGGGGGGGGGGGGGGGGGGGGGGGGGGGGGGAATGTTGTATGCATTCTGTCGAGCATACAGCGTTGCACAGTGAACACTAATCCTGCCGTCTTCACTGTGGTGTAAGGCATCACACAGGTTGTTGAAGACCCGTGCAGGCAATGTTCATTAAGAAAACAACCAACATCTGGTTACCTAGCAGCAGTTTCACTGTGAAATAAAGTCAGAAGGCCCAGCGCACTCAGACCCTGTGTAAAGCATGCCATTTCGCACCAAATAGATTGTGCTTTTCACTTTGCTTGTCTTTTGAAGGTGATTTACTGGGAATAATGCAATCAGGGACATCACGTTAACAGGAAAAACAGGAAGCTTTACGCCCCGTTTACATGTGAAAATGCATCGTCTTGGCATTTTCGTTGCCGTTTGTTTTTGTAATGAAACCACACACACGTGCAGAGAACAATACTCTATAAACAATGACTGCGAGCATACGGACAGTGGTGCCCAGTGTGAAGCCTAGTGTAATATTGAGACTCGTAGAGCCGTTGGTTCTGCAACACAGCCTGTTCCCTCCTGAGCGCTTCCCTGGAACCGCCCCCTCACTGCAGCTCCTCTTGGCCACACCCCTCTTATCACACGTGCATAAAGTACAATGAAAAAAAAAAGCACATCTGAGAGTCTGGATATTGAACCAGTACTGGAAGGTCTGAGGCCAGAAGAAGACATCTGAAAAACCGCAGGGCGGCTGTGATATTCGCTGATCCAAAATCAATTAGCTCTTTATATGCAATCACAAAGACACTGTGAAGTCACACAGCTCGGCTGCTCGAGTTCGAAACGTGGATTAGATTTCCTGCATACTTTGAAAGTGCTGGCTTGATCGCTCTGATCTTGAATCAGAGTCAAAGATAACACAGAGACTCAAAGTGTTTGATCTGACCCATGAAACCACCGAGCCAAAATCCATGGATGATACATCTTTTATCAGCCGAGGTACAGATGTTTCTGTTCCCTCTGTACAGATCTTAATACCTTTCATTTTATTTACTGTAATTGAGCCATAAATGAGGTGACTGTCCTTTTTCTTTTCTCATCCTGTTTATCATTATCATGCAGAAAAGTGCACAGCAGCCAGTGGATCTTCATGCGCTTCTCAAACTGAAATAACAAGACCCAATCTGGTATCTGTAAACCAGCTAAAGACTCTGCACTACACGCTTTAGACATCTTCATGCTCCATCACTCATAATTGAAGTTAGTGGTATCTCTTCATGCTGTAAAGATTTCCGATAATGACCCGTTCATTTGATTGAGGTGCTGCAAAACGGCGAACTTCTGCCCGGACATGAGCGACAGTGGATCTCACGACGGATATTTTTTTGACTTTGCCGATTTGTGTAATGACCCAGTGCAATATGACAGCGTGTGAGGGCAGCTGCGTCTGCTCAGGAGGGGAACCAGCCGTCAGTTGGTGGTCGTGAATGAGTGAATGTGGCTGACAGTGTAAAGCACTGTCAGGCTTCTGAAGCAGTGTCTTTAAAAGTGGAGTCCATTGAATTTAATTGTCAGTTCATATTGAAATTCATCTTGCGGACTCCGGAAGGACCACTTATGGCTTTATTCAGCGCGAGACATAAAATTTAAAGGAGCCAGAATTGGCTGACTGTGGCGTCCCGCGCACAGCAAACCTAAATAAGTCAGCCCAAACACATAAAGTTGGAATTATGGATATTCACTTTGATGGTGGTAAAAATGAAGGTACGTGTCTTATAGCTGTTTTTAAAAGTTATATTTGAAGGTATTTTATGCCTGGGGATTTCACCCCAGCCACTAAATAGTAGCCAGCTTAGTCGCAGCTCGGATCAATAAGAGGAGAGCTGCCTTTAAAAGCAGTTAGCTTGTGAGCTACTCAGTCGTCTGCTTCATCAGTATCACATCGGGATGAAAACAGTTAGAAGATGAATGAGTCTTCTCATTACAAGCTTCCAAAGACCTCTGAAAACCAGCTCGGGCAATCATCATTACACATAAGTGATCAGCCAATCGAAACAGAGCTAGTCCAGTGATTGCATGGATCATCAACTCTTGCATTCATATCAGCTTCCACATTTACAATCAAAACATGGAATTACACGGGATCATATTTACCAGCGTCATCTGCAAATTGGTCCTAATAAACAAAAACTGTGCAATCATAAAAAAAACTTATTTAATGGAAACTTCTGTCAGTGGCAACCGAGCAGCAGTAGCTCATTTCACCCATCCTATATAAGTGAAAGTGGATGAAAATTAAAATGTTGATCAAGTCTAATTCTCCAAAAGAGTCTGAGTATTGTTGAAGTGATAGAGATGAACAAACATTTTAGCAGCAGAAAGCTGCACAATGAGCTCAATGTTAAATCACAGCACACAGCAGTGGGCGTCACTGTGTCAGAGTTTCTGGTTGTATTGACTTTATTTCTTCTTTTTGAGCTTTTTTTTTTTTTTTTTTTTTAAACAATTGAATATTCATAAAAGCTAAGATTACGTTATTGATCACGCTTTTGTTTGTAGGGAAAAAAAGACCACACACATACATACAAATAAAACATGTTTCTTGGACATTCCATTGACATACATTCATATACTACAGACTCACTCTAAACTGAACCATGACGACGACTTCCCAACCATAACATTCTCCGAATCTTAATCTCATTCCAAACCTTAACTTTAACCTGAAATACGACAGCACCTTTCCATTTCACTTGATTTCTCACCCTACCATCGGTCACCATCATGAGATTTCAATACAAGTACTAAATTTAAACTCCATTAATGAATCCTGTGTAGAAATCAAGCAGGAGTTTGTATTATTCCATCTTGGACGTTAGTGTGACTTTGTTGACTTCCCTCATTTCCCCGCTGCCCTGCTTCACATTCAGCTCCTTCGTCCTCTTCTGCCCAGTATAACCACAGTTGTCCTCTGTTAGCCAAAGAGCAGCTGGGGACTAAGTGCCTTGCGTGTCTGCACCTCGGCAGCAGTCTTTAGGCGAGGGGAAAGTGTTACTCACTCAGCTTCCCCCACCGGTGCAGTGCAGGGATTCGAACCCCGCCTAATTGACTACATTGCATTCACTGCACTGTAGTCACTCCAACCTTGAGAGGCTGAGTGAGGCGAAGCTCTGGTCTAAACTGAGTCCTGAGCCGCCGACGGAGGGAAGAGTCACGCAGGCATTTTCTCAAAAATTGCCTCCCCCTCCACAAGCTCCTCTGACAATATACAGCTTGGGTTTTAGGAGAGAGCGGTATTCAGGCTGGCTCAACGCCCACCAAGTCAAAAATGTACAGTGGCTGCAGGGTAACGGGAGCCGCGGCTGAGCTGAGCTGAAAAGAAGTGGGGGATGAGGGGAAAGAGAGAACGCAGCAAGCAAAGGGCAGAGCGGACGAGGGAGGAGGGGGGCAGAGGCTAAAATGAGGCGAGGAAAAAGGAGCCGGTTCAAAAATCCTGGGGTGATGCAACGCTACAGGTGCAGCTGCACATCAGTGCACTGTATCTGCTCCTTCGCTTCTTTTTCTCACCACTCGCCCTCTGCTGCTCCCTCATGCCCTTGTCTCTGAGTGCTACATCAGGTAGGGTTACAGGTGCACTGAACAAATCCCTCACTTCGCCTCCTTCCAGGCCTCTCTCTCCCTCCTCAGCTCGCCGCAGCCACATTAATCCGCTGATGTAGATTTACAGAGACAGGCCGGCCCGGTGAGCCCCTGGTTAGTTCACTTCAATTCCAGACTGGTCTGCTGAATGTCCTTTTGTTGTTTACCCTCGTCTTTCTCGCCCTCTCAAGCCTTCTTCTCTTTTCTGCATTTCTTTTTTTTTTTTTTTAAAGATAATCTCTTCACATATCTGATGTAGCAGCGTGGCTAATCCCAGGGGAGGGATTAATGCGACACCTGACTCAGCCAGGAGGAAAAAATCATGGATGAAGAGCGGCTCCACCCTGCACTCGTTTACTCTTTCCTTCAGAACATTTATTTAGCGTTGATGTTATGTCAACTTGTGCTCAATCGCAGCCACATTAAAATGTCTTTCCAGAGAGGCGCGAGCCATAAATAGCTTTTAATATTATGCAAAGAAAGTGTATTATTTTCATCATCCCTCATTTTTGTATTATTTTATTACTACAATACAGTGTGGTGGTTAAAGCACACGTTGCACCGTGTGAATGTGAAGTCCTGGTTTTGAATCTGTCCCAGAAATGTGGCAGCGTGTCATTCACGTCATTCTCTCCCATTCCTTCCTCTCAATCATTTCTCTTTGAATCTTTTAGGGTTTCACAATGCACAGAAAATGAAAAGGAATGCATCAGAGGACCTCAAAGCTGGTTGACATGCAAAGACTGTCCGTCTTCTGTGACAGCTTGGCTAATAAAGACCTGCAGTAGCAGTGGCGTGGCATAACGATGAAATGAAGGCTAAATACACAGAGCAGGTTATCAATGATTTGGCGATTTGTAGGTCAACAGACGCAGAGACGTCTCCGTAAGATGGAGGGAGGGTTTCTTATCTCGAGATGCATCAGGAGCTGCTCAGCCCTACATGAGAAGATTGTAAAGTAGCTAAATGTCACAAGTGCTCAGAGGGAAGGGGGATGCACAATAAAGGAAATAAACACAAGACTGAGACACAAGAAGCGAGACGGCGGGAACAAAGGCTGTGGACTGACAGGTAGTCAGTGAACACAGAGACCAGAAGAGAAGAGGAACGGCTGGAAACACATCAGGATGCAGTAATAAGGAGCAGGAGAGAAATATGACAGGAGGTGATGAAATACAAACAGGAAACACTGGGAAAAGGAAAACTAAAGTATAATCGTCAATCGCGTCGATATTCTATACCCTATGAAGTGGACGTCTATCCCAAAGTTGTCCATCACATCTCAGTGATAATAACTGACAAATCATTCACTCTTATAGGGAAATTATAATCTCCAGTGAATTTAAGAAGTCTTGTCTTTTAATTGTGAGAGACGGTTGGAGAAATCCACAAAGGCAGAGAAAGAACATTCAACACAGAAAGGCCCTGCTGGGGGTTTCAAACTCGTCGTATCTGTCAGGTAAGGGAATAAACACATTTCAAACTCTTCGTAATAAAACTCAGTGATAAACCAGCAACTGAATTCCCTCCGAGATGATCGTTGCACAGCAATCGTGCATGAGTAAGTTTAGACTACAGTGGAGAAGATTTACCGAGACGAGTCCTCCAGAGTCAGAGGTGAAGGACACGACGACAACCACCGGAGAAAAGGAACATGGAGGACTGATGAGGAACTGATCAACCTCAGTGATGTTTTTAATGTCTACATGCAGCCACATATTAAACGTGTCTGCAGCCTTTGAATAGCGGTGTTCCTCAGCTCTCAGTTTGTCCAAACAAGGTCACGTTAATAATTTCCCTCAGTTTTAATCCACACCTCATCTCATAACTTATCTCGGAACGATTCCTTGCCAGTCTCCTCCAGGTCCATTATTAAGGGATAAATCGGCAAGTGTGTGATTTCTCGTCCTCTCTGTCTTGCTTTATTTTCTCACCCGATGAGTGCACGCGCCTGCTGGACACGCACACACACACACACACACAAACACTCTCCTGACATTGTAATGCCTCCACGGAGTGGCATATGTTATCCCGGCGTGCATCGATTAACTTTGACACTGCAGCATCTTGTCTCACGCTGCTCAGCAGCCACTGGCTGCCTTCCACCAACATCCCCTCTACCAGTCCTCTACCCACCACAAAATCTATCCATCTTCTGCCTCTACACTTCGTCTCATCCCTTCTTTTGAACTTGGCCTAATAATAATAATAATATTGACAGGTTTCTCAGAGCAGAACAAAGCCTCAAAGCAGACCCCTAAAGATTTTTTCAAAAAACACATGATTAATCAGGTTAGATGCTTTATTGATCCACTTTGAGAGATTATTTCTCCTCATTTAACCGATTCAATTGTAGTTAACCTTAATTAGATATGCTGGGAGTGATTGGCAACCATCGTGGTGCCCTGTCCACAGTGAGATTTCAACCTGCAACCAAACACTAAGAATTCAGAGAGAAATCGATCCCATTTAGGGCTGTTTTAAGTCATGACATTTCAAGTGAAAATGCATTATTTTGACATTTTCGTTTCAGAACACTTTCATGTTTACATGGCAACGTTTTGAAATTTTGATGTCCGTTTACACTGAAATAACAGAAATGCTGAAAATGACGTGGTTTGCATAGACAGGCAACACAGCTGGATTGTTATTCCAAGTGACTCTCAGCTATAAAACGACCAAGTCCCAGGAGAATACGGACTGGGAGTCACGTCACTCTGGAGGCCGCCATTGTTGTTATTGTCCATGTACTTGAGCAGAAGAACTATTTACTATGGCCATGGTGTACATGCAGTCATTTCTGCTTAAGGCAGAAAATGTCCCTTTAAAAAGGGGGCAGCCAGCTTGCTGAACGAAGCAAAAGTGAAAGTCATTTGCACACTTTGTAAAGTCGAATTTAATGACCACAGAAGTAATTCTGCAGCAAAACAGCAGGTTGCCATGTTGACTGACCAGGAGTTCGGACATAAGAAAGTTGTTTATTTATTCAATGCTAAAATTCAATGGTAAAATGACATAAAAATACTCTTTGAATTTAAATATAGTCTCTGTGTTGAGTCAACATTAATTCTGTGGTTTCCCCTTTAATAAATATGCATCGCAAGCTTCAGTCTTCAGTAGAAAGAAAATTGCGATTAATGGCAATTAAAGAAAATAGTGCGATTAATAAGTAAATTCCATTGACAGCACTAGTTTCCGCCGAGAGTCGGAGCAATTTCAAAAAGTTCCCCCTTTCAGGGCAGTTTTGAAAAAGTTTTCAATGACTGAGCGATGCATCAAATGTTTTCTGTTTTCACTTGAAAACATTGTGTAAATGGGGCTTCAAAGACATCTTTAAATGTGTTAGATACTTCCAATTCCATTGCATATATAAATTGTAGAATTGTATTTGCTTTTATAGATAGAAAAGCAATAATTAATAAAGAAAAGTGTGGCTAGGGAGTCTTTCAGTGAGTGTTTGTGTTTTTTTCTCCAGGCGCTACCATTTCCTGATTTGATATGAAGGTAATTGGCGACTCTTAATTGCCCATCGGTGTGATTGTAAGTGTGTGTGATTATCTGCTTGTGTGTCTTTTCCCCTGTGATGGACTGATGACCCGTCCAGTCGGGTCAGCTCCCGCCCCCGGGGACCTTCAAGTGGATAAAGCAGTGAAGAAGATGGATGAGTGAAACCCCCTGGGGAGCACATGTTGCTCCAGTAGTATGTTGATGAGTGCACTATAAAGGGATAATCCCTTCTTTAACCAAGTCCTTTTTCCATCCACCTGCATTTCTTCTTTCCTCTTTCTGTTCCTTTTCTGGTCATCATTTTTCACTTCTTCATGTCTTGCCCTCCTTTCACCCTCAATTCTTTCCTAATTTCATTCACTTTTCATCACCTTCACACGATCCTCCCAGTCCTCACTCTTTAAGACCCACTTTCCAGAAATCAATCATTTATTGGTTTTTTTCCAAGTAATGACAGGAGGGTCATTTTAACAACATTTGAAGCAGGTATCGATAGTAATTCATCTTTTATGTTTGGATTAGCAACTATATTTTAAAGCAAAACAATAACTGGAGCCCTGTTTACAAGAAATTTTTTCAACTGAAAATGGAAAACTTTCATGTCCATGTCCATGTCCATGTCCTCCTCCTCCTCCTCCTCCTCCTCCTCCTCCTCCTCCTCCTCCTCCTCCTCCTCCTCCTCCTCCTCCCCCCCCCACGTGTGTGTGCGGGGCATAATGGAGGGGTGGCACAAGGGGGAGTCAAGTCCGGGTGCTGAAACACACCTGAGCATAAATGCTGGTCCATTCATCTCTTTGTCCTCACACTTCCATTCACAGAAGCTGATGGAGCGTGACGATAAAGTGCAGAGAATGGACAAATTAAAAAAAAAAAAAAAAAAAAAAAGACAGAAGAAAATCTGCAGACATGAACGTGTGGGATGTGAGGAATGAGAAACAAATGAAAGAGACGAGGAGGGAGGGAGCAAAAGGAAGGGAAGGACAATTACTGAGAGAATAACAGTGGTCCGCCATGAGAAAAAGAGAAATATGAATGAGGAAAGAAAAGGAGATAGGAATCGAAGGAAAATAGTAACTTTGGGAAATGCTAACATGTTTATAGAATAAAAGGAGAATGATTATCAGAAGAAGTATAGTTTAATCAGAAAACGGCAAAAGGAAAAGGGAAAAGGGAAGGAAACACGGATGCATCACTATTAATCACTGATAAGTAGGTTATTTGAATGACAAATGCAGGAAAATGCTAATAAATGTCAACCGGTAGAACTCATAAGTCTGATATGCAATCTGAAATGTCTCGTTTTGCCCTGATTAACAGTCCACAGCAAAATATAATCAGCTCATCCCAATGAAGGACTGCAGGAAGACAGTCACATTTAACAAGAAGAAATCAGGGAATCGTACCCCAGAAATGATAAATATTACATAGAAATGAGTAGAAGCTGCACCATCTATTCAATTATTGCAGCACGGGATTAAAAATTAAGCAACGTTAAACATTCAGAGAAAATAAACACAAAAGTCAAAGAAATACAAGAGAGAATTAAATTCAAGTTATGATATGAAATGTCTTCTTGAACTCGTCTCAGTGTGTCTTTGGTGCAATCAATTATCAAGGCCTTGTCTTGTGAGTTCATGTCATGGTTTTGACCCTCTCTTTTTTCTAAGCTGGTCGTTCTCTGGGATGCTCCTGCCCTTTTCGGACTGTCTCACTGTGCACTAAACCCCGCTCACCCCTGGACTTGAATGAACTGTCAGAAACAAGTCCGTTGGCCCGCTGCAAATCCCCGCCACCAATGAGTATCCTTAATGAAGAGACAAGGCGAGTATATGAGGGAAAACCTTGAGAGAAACTGTTAAAACGTATTTAGATAATAGGCAAAATCTGTATTCCTCTGTGAGCTTGTTTTCATTTATCAAGAGAAGATGATTGATTGTTTTACCTGTAGACCACAGCACAGTCACCGGTCCATCACAGAGAGACTGAACACCACACACAATCACATTCACGCCTACGGGCAACCTCAAGTGCCCGGAAACAGAAGTTTGCTGGTTCAAATCCCGCAGCCTCTCCCTCAATCTCCACCTGCTCAGGTTGCATCAGTAGCGGCATCTAAACAATTGTGTTGAATCAAACGTGCATATCGGATGATCTTCTGCGGTGACCTCAAAAGGAAACAGCCACAACAGCCCATCAGGGCAAAAAGGAAATACTGATGCAACATTTCTCAAATCAAGGAATTGAGATGAGATACTCGGTTTTAAAAACTGAAAATGGTGGAAGGGTGACGATCAGACAGGACTGTCACAATGAATTGAATCGAATCAACAAGGAGTAAAGTTAGTTGAATCAACAAAGTCTGACCAAACAACTGAAAAAACAGATCCAAAATGGCTGAACTCATTCGGCTGGTCACAGCCCTTCAATGGACATGATGACACACACACACACACACACACATGCGCGCACACACACACGGAAGGTGTGTGTTTCAGCAGCACTCAGGATTATATGAATGAAGTATCGAGAAGCTCAGTGTCACAACTGAACGTGTGGTGGAGACGGGAAACAAAGAGGACGGAGGGCGGCAGAGACCGGCCGGGAGACGGACTGAAGGCAGACGCCGTCCATCTGCGCCTCTCTCCGTCCGCCCGCCGTTCACTCCGCTTCGCCACTGCTCCGCTTGCTGTGCTGGATTGTGGGAAGTGATGACACATGACAACTCCTGCCGCTGTAGTCAAACACGGAGAGACACAGCCGACCAGGCGGCAGCTTTCACTGAGGCACGTCGGCGCACTAAGCGCGGCGGTTTGATTCCCCGCTTTCCCTTCATTTCTCTCTCCTTGTCAGTTCCATTCTTCACTCCCTCTCCTGCTTTCTTCTCCTATATTCTAACATTTCCTCTTTCTTGCCGCCTCCCCTTGCATGCAGGTGTGTGACAGCACACGCAGCCTCACCAGCTCTCCGACAGCTGCGGCTAACAAGCTACCCGATGCTGTTAAACCTCGTCTGCTTCAAGACTTCCGAAAAAACTAATTTCACAACCTGTTCAAACCGTCAACCCCAGAGACTGTAAGTGGCTCCATTAAAGGTTAAAGGATAGCAACAGATTAGAAGAAGGTAGGTTTTATTTTATGGGTTCTACCTTCATTTCCATGTGTAGTCGCCAAGGTAGTGGACCATTTTCACCGCAGGAAAGCACTTTTATCACAGCGGGGAAGGCTTTCTTATTGGCAGCTGCTTACCAAAGTGGAGAGGCAGTGGTGGACCAGAACGTCCAGGCAGAAACCCACCGGCTGTCCGCCACCCACTGTGGGCCCTTCAGCATTCCCCTCAATGGCTGCCATGCGCTCCACTCTTCATCTCACTCTGATTCCCAATATAAACCTCACACACTGAGATTGAGGCTTTAAATTTGAAATACACAGAAGTAGTAAAATATTTTGACTCTTTCATTTCAGGAAAAAAAACTGTGGGATTTCCCGACTGAAGACAAACAGATTTTTTTTTTTCTCGTAATTTGCACTGTAAATCTGGTCTTTAGTTGGCTGCCTTTTTATAGAAACACACATAGAGTCTTCTGCTTTACTGAACACGCTGCTCACAAAATACTCTGTTCACATACCAACTAATCCCTTCTTCTTCTTGTATTGCTTGTTGAGATTGACTATTCACCGCAGACAAAACGACCCATCGGCCAATGGGGAGAAATGACCTGCCAGTCTATGGGGTCCGTCTGCTGTTCGTTTTCTCAGTTTATAGCTTTGCTGCTTTTGATACAATCAGGTCCACTCTTAACCCAGATTATATAATTTCATACATGTGGTCTCCAAGCAGTAAAAGTACTTATGCCAGCCCTGATATTTTATGGGGGAATGTGTTTGGAGTCCAGATCAGAGGACCCAGTAAATCCTTTCAACACAGTCTGACAAAGTGAGACGCATCGACCAGAATGTAAACAAGCTGACAATTCAGACTTTCCATGAGTCACTTCACATAATGCGTTTAATGTAACTGAAATGTCACCTGCAATCCTTAATAGTACACAATCACTGTAACAACAATCATTCAAATCCAAACTAAAATGAGCATTGAATCTTTGGTTGATGATTACAGAAGAAATTTTAGGGAGATAATTTTCAATTTCACCTTCATTTTTTGTCTTTTAACACATTGAGCAAATCTCTCTAATCCTTAACAGATCTTTTTCATGTCTTAGAGCCTATTTTCACAGCTCTATAGATCAGTCTGGGAATAAACCACATGATTATCCAAGAACTGTTGCTATAAGCTATACATGAAGCCATAATGTCCGTCCTTCTTTTGTCTTTTGAGACACAGAGTGTTGTTGCCTTTTTTTTTTACCAGAACAAGCATTAACTTCTGCAGCAGTTTGTTGGATCGGACTACAGGGGCCAGACTTCACTCCCCACATCAATGAGCCGTGACCCCGGTAGCTTCTCCAACACTTTTCCTTCCCCGAACCACTTTTTATGGATACTGATCACTGCAGAGCGGGGGCACCACACAAGAACTGCAGTTTTGGAAATCCTCTGACCCAGTTCTCGGGCCATCAGACTTTGGCACTTGTTCAACTTGCTCAGCCCAAACAACTGAGAACAAAATGTTCCCTCGCTGTCTGATATATCCACGCAACTAAATAATGCAGTGACGTGTGTTGTCTACCACCTGTCAGTGGTTCTAATTTAATGGCTCATTAGTGTACGCTTCAGGAGGAAAGTGCAGATGCAACAGAGAAAGACTGAACACTGCCTGTCCACATATCCTCTGCACCTGCAGACCGACATCCGCGCATTCAGTGGTGAAGCAGCTCCATTACTTATTTGCACAATACTCGGTTTCTTTAAGCAGACTCAAAGTGTAGTAACTTCTTAAACACAGTCGCCACCGTCAACCTCACGGATACTGAAAACACCTGATGAAACGTCAAATGCGCCAACAGATCGCTCCGTTTTTGGCCGTCTACTGTAAATGCCAGCAAGTGCAGCAGCATTGCGAAGCACTTGACTACAGCAGGAATGAATAATTGTGCTAATTTATTACTTCTGGGCATCATGATTCTGCAGTGCAGAGCAGCTTTAATCATCGCACTGTTACTGACACTAAAAGCCGTCAGTTTCAGCTTCAGACCTGATTTGTCTCTGTGTTATTTTCGGGCACGGCTGTAATTCTTTGCTCTCTTTTTGTCCTGTTTATTTTTACTATAATCTGTCTGCAGCCACCGACAGCTTCTGAAAACCTAAAGGCTAAAACACTCATATGTTCATCTTCACCAGCGAGCTGTCATAAGGAGCAGCAAGAATCATGTGAATATTTGGCAAAAGCATGTTCAAGCATTTAACATTTCTACTTCCTGGTATAAAATGTTCCCTTTGCAAGATCATATACTCTAACGACTGTCAGGTTTATATTTAACATTTTATGCATATTTCATCGAGGGGAACAGCAGGTCTTTCTGACTCTTTAACCATTTTCCAGCTGGCCGCTCCCCGTGGTTTAAACTTTTACAAAAGACTGGAGGGCCGCTGACTCCAACAAAAATCACCATAACACTGAAAAACATGGTTTAACTTGAAATCATGTATAATTATACGTCTTTATACTGTTGAGCTACGACAATCAAACAGTTGGCAGAGAGGTCTTTGGGTCTGACTCGGGTCAACAAGCTGGAGCACAGATTGTCTCCAAACCTTCAAAGAAAAACCTCAAAGTCATTTATCAACTTGGCCTACAGGTATACTAAGTAGTTTATCATATGACGATGACCTTATAACGCTTATTAATTTATAGTTGTGGTTTAAATACTGTTTGACCTTAGATTTGCCATTATCTTTTGTTTTACTTGATATTAAAAAAAAAACACTCCCAGAAAACCTTTGAAAGTCTTCTTTTAGTGAGGCTGTTTTCTTTTCTTTGCTTGTTTTTGTCTGCGTATCACCAGATATTCATCAGTCAAGCTCTTTGAATTTTGTCTGCATGAACTCGCCTTAAAGGTGATCTAAATAATGTGAGAAATTTGATGTTGTTGTTTTTTTTCCCCCCACATTGAATAATACATATGGGTGACAAAGGTGACGCTGAAAATAATTATTAATAAAGTTTGGACCTGAAACCTTATTGGAAAACGGAAACGTCCTCTCAGGAAGAAGTGAGAAGTGGCTTTGGAGCATTTTAATCTAGAAAATGAAAAGAAAGGAGTATGGAGGCTGTGTCTGGAAAAAAAAAAAAAAAAAAACCTGGCATATAATCATTCCACTGGAGCAACGTACAACCACACTCAAGGAGAGCACTTGGATATTAACCTGAAAGGGACAATGGATGCTGCTGGTAGCAATATCAAGCACATTTTCTTTTGGGGGGGGGGTGACATCATTTACCTGGAGACACTGTCATACTGTCCGGTCTGAAAGGATTACGCAGCTCATCAAGAAAATGACATCACAAGATCCACTTCCACTCAACCTTATTGAAAGTAAAGACTTCAGGGAGCAAAAGGAAAACATTGAGGCTTAAGACATTGTGCTAAGGATTCACAGACATTTTTTTTTTTTCAACTTGTCAACTAGTCTTAATCGAAATTCAGTCAATTCAGAAAATCCTTGCCAGCTCATTCAGGAAGGTTATGAAAAAATCTTGTATCAAGGATGAAGGCCGTTTGGTCATAATGTTGAATCAACTCCTCTCTGGTGGCTTCCTGTGTGCCACTAATTTACCTTTAAATTGAACTTTACCAGCATCATGACTCTGTTCCAGAGCCAGATGACCAGGCCTGGAGTCGGCCCTGTTTCTCCTGTCCTCCTGTTAGATCACCACGGTCACGGTCTGACCTGCAGTGAGTCCCGCAGCATCTCCCCCCTATCGTCGCTTCTCTCGGCTTGTTTCATTTCAAGGTGCCTGATGTGACAAAAGGCCGCCTGATCCACGTCACCTTTGAAGTAACACCGTGCAAGATGACCCGGGGCCCCCATGACGCCTCGGCACAGGGCGGCCTTTAACAGTGGCGGGAGGGCGGGAGTGAGAGAGGAGTAAAGCCTTTGACTGTCTCAGCCAGAAAGCCACCATATTTATCCATCGCACCTTGTCCAGCTTAAGTATCTAACAAGAGATAAAAGGCCCGGCTCGAGCCAAGCAGCCCGCTGGCCTGAGTCACGATATCATGGAAACTGTGCTGCCTCAGCACTCCATAGCCTCAAAATGGTGGGGGGGAAAAAAACAGAACAGCCAAGATGCTTTTTTTTTTTTCCCCTTTTTCTCTACTACTGGGGGCAGAAGGTCACACAAACACGTCCAAAGTGTCAATCAAGACAGAAGATACATCGTTGACATGGTTACTGTCGGCACTCAGAGGCTGTGTAGAGGCTCACAACAGCTCCTGGTTCTTAAGAGAAATGAAAAAAAGATCAAGCTTCATTCATAAATACCAAAAGAACAGAACATTGCGCTTGGTAGATGATTTCTTTCTATCATGCCTATCGGCAACAGACTGCAGTTTGGGTTTTGCACTGGGAAATCTTTATAAAGAACTCGGGTCAAAGAACTTGACTCGAGATCTGGTGGATTGGGTGACCAACACCTGAAGAAACAAACCAACCAAGAGTCATCTTGGTCTGCTTCCATCCTCCATCCATTCATTTATTTCTCTTCCATTTGATCCGTGTGTTGCGGATTGGCTGGAGCTAATCCCAGCTGAATATGACCTAAGTCACTGTAGATCAGACCTGGACAAGTCGCCAGTCGATCACAACCCAAACACAGACAGAATGTGTGTATAATGTATGCTTCTTTGGAATCTTGGACAAAAGAGGGGAAAAAACAAATAGAAAAAAATTTAAAAAACCTGCATCCTCTTCCAACTCAGACCCGAACTGAGGGACATTATAACCACTGCACCACAATGCAACCCGGCTGTCATCCTTTCCACTCTCAGATTCAGGAGAAAGCCCTTGAGGAACCTTGTTCTGAGTGCTGGAGGTCCCAGATATGGTATTACCATGGGTTACCGCCATTGATCAAAAGCGTTCTTATTTCCATTGGTGGAGATCCTGCCCCACACCATGACGCTGGCTCCACTGATGGATGTTACATCACCGGTGCAGCCGTCAGCATAGTGCTCACTTCTCACTGCATCCCGACATCCTGGAGCAAGTATACATTAACTGTTTCAGAAGAAGTCCGCAGGCCATTGCAGAAATATCATTGTTGAGCAGGAGCCAATCTCAGATTTCCTCACTTTTCTCTCCTATTGTTACTCTGGGGCTGTCAGACATCAGCTAAATGAGCAGGTGGCGTCTCGGTTACAGTCTAAGGTAGTGGAACGATCCTGTAAGGACCCGAGCACAGGGCTAAACCACCTCCACAAATCCAACTAGTCATTTCATGCGTTCCATTTCTCCCCAGGAAATAAGTGTCTTTACTGCTAATGCCACACTGACCATCAGCTCCCCATCTGCTATATGACTCCATTATGGACTGAGTCATCGGGCCCGCTGTATAGAAAAGGAATAGATGACTAGTGTGCGTTCACTCAACCCGACTGGAAATTCAATTCACGGTAGACTGGAGTGAGGCGTATAGGCAAACTGTTGAATCAGCCACACGCTCACCAGTGACAGTCCATCATCATCAGTGAAGGGAGTGCTGTATTCTTCATCGTGCTTTGAGGAATTGTGTGTGTGTGTGTGTGTGTGTGTGTGTGTGTGTGTGTGTGTGTGTGTGTGTGTGTGTGTGTGTGTGTGTGTGTGTGTGTGTGTGTGTGTGTGTGTGTGTGTGTGTGTGTGTGTGTGTGTGTGTGTGTGTGTGTGTGTGTGTGTGTGGAGGTGGTAAGTGTGGAGGGCAAGAGGCAGAGAGGAGGGCTGTTTTCCGAGCTTCTGAATCCCAATTTCCCCTGTCTGTCCTGGGGAGTGATCCACACACGCAGCCTGCCTGCCTGCTGCTTGTTGATGCACCAGCTGCTGACACACAAGCGCGCACACGCACGCACACAGGACAGATCCTGGGTTCGATAGCGGCCCTACAGCAGCTAATAATGCTGAAGAGGAGCAGGGCTTGGGGGGGGGGGGGGGGGGGGGGGTAGGACGCGTGGCCTCAGAGGGCATAATAACACACATATGCGCAACAACCGGTCGAGAAATTGCAGGATGCTTGTCTGTATCACAGGCGCGCAGGGGAGACGTGGATGTATGCGGCTTTTTTTTTTCTCCACATTTGGAGAATAAAATAATTCTAATGAAATGTCACATCTGATTCCCAGCTGCTCATCTGCGTGTCACTGACTGCAACTTATGCCCCGACTTCATGCGTGAGAGAGAAACACACACACACAGACACACACAGAGACACACACACACACACACACACACACACACACACACACACACACACACACAGGAGGGGTGGAAGGATTGCGCACCGGTCCATACATGCGTGTCGGTGCGCGCCTGACAGCCGATACACGGCCGTGCGCCAACTGTGCACGCGCATCAATGACAGAGGGGTCAAAGCGTCGCGCGCCGGCCGGCTGCGTCCTGTGGAGCCTCGTGAGACCCGCACATACATACATGCACACCGAGCCCCGGAGACACGCAGCGGCATCCCCGCGTCCAGCCAGCCGGGGACGTGAAGGGCAAAGCCGGAGACAGTTGTCTGAGACACCGCGCAACATTTTCACCTTCAGCGGAGCAGACAGGAGGAAGGAAGGAGGGAGAAGAGGGTCCAAAAGGAGACACTATAGAGGGGGGGGGAAAAATTGTTTACTCACTGTTCTCAGGAGCCCCGCACTCTTCTTCCTCCTCTTCTTTTTCTCTTTTTGCTCTCCGCGTCTTCTCTCCGTGCACCACAATCCATCCGTCCATCCCTCCACTGGACATTTCCTGCGGCATAGAGCCTGATCGATTCTAACGTTGCGGGATAATGTCCTCGGGATGAAAGGAAAACATATCGGCTCCCCTTCCTCCTCCTTCTCCTCCTCCGGATGAATTAAAATTAAAAAAAAAAAAAAAAAGCAGACAGACTCCGTGCGCGCACACAGTTTGGACCTTTCCTCCACTCGGAGAGGCTACATGTTGCTGACTGCTCCCTCTGTCCCTCTCACTCACTCTCCTCTCTCCTTTTTTTGTTAAAATTCAGTATGTACGCTCTCCGTCACCTAGCAACCTCCCTCCACCTCCCTCTCTCTCCTCTTCCTCCCTCCATCCTCATCACTTCCTCACGACACGTGTTGAATGCTAAACTAAGTTGCCCGGTGTGGGATGGTTTCTTTCATGCTCATCATTTCTCTTTCCTTACTTTCTTTCACCCTCTCCCGAAGGATTTCATCTTCCTTCTCCGCTTCTTACCTCACTTCATCTTCTTTTTTTTTCTTCCTTGACAGCTCTCTGCACTTCTCCCTCTCCTCTCACCCTTTCACCTCTTCTCTTTTCTCTTTTTCCACACCTGACACTTTACGCATTGTATTCACGTGACATAAAAGATCCTCCAGTTCCATTCTGAAACCGAGATGCATTAACACTATACATTTCTTAAAAATCGGATTGGATAATGATTTTTTCCTTCTTCTGAATTAAAGATATTTGAACTAAAGTAAGTGTATTTGTAAATGTAAAATCTGAAAAGACGTATTTTGCTACATTAATTTTTAAAAACAAAACCTTTTTTTTTTATCCTCCCCTACAAAATTATGTTCATTTAGAAAATATTTTTTTCTTATAATAATTATTTTTTTTAATGGAACTGAATCTCCTTGTATCTATTCAGCTGCTCTAAGTCCCATTTACATGACAAAGTGGAAAAAAATTTTTTTCTTGTGATTTGGGTCGGTTTACATCAATTCGAGCCGGGGTTTCAGAATTTACCCACTCTGGGACCCGTGTTAAAAAAAAACAAAAAAAAAAAAAAAACTTTTCACGCTTCTAAAACACCACCTCGTCTGGATGACAGGCCAAAAAACGCTTGTTGAGGTTAACCGTCTTGCTGGTGTGGACGGACCCTAAAGGCCCCTTCATACTCCAGAAGAACAAGACGAAAGTTCGGCAGTGCAGGGTCCTGCAGAACAAAATGACGTAATTTCCTTCTTCCAGTTCCCTCGAGCCGAAGAAATTTGTTTCGGCTGTGCCAACCGCCCTGGCCGAACCATGTGGGAGCCGCACTGCCGAAACTTCTGCACTGCCGTGTGCTGCGCATGCGTGTTCCAGTTCGCTCATGACTATCAGTCCTATTTTAATCATATTTAGCTTGTAACATTGCTACTGTTCGAGCGCCGCAGCTCGTTAAAATGTTAAAACGCCGAATTTTCTTCTTGTTCTTTTGGGTTCAAAAAGGGAGTATGCAGGGGCCTTTAAAATCTGGCTCGTGCCGTCCAACCCCCGGGGGAACTGCAAGGACGGCAAAGACGATCATCTGTGGAAAAAGATGGCGTAATCGTCCCCCTCTTCCCCCCACCGCGGTCAGCAATGTCATCAAATAACAACAATCACGGACCACAAGCTCCAGTCGAGCTACAGAAGCTGCTGTCGCTCGTTAGCCGGAAGAGCGGAGCCATAGACCTATAAAGCTAGAGTTACACAGTTTTTATGAAATGGGGTCTACTTCTACATTTCTATGTGCTCTGTCTTCGTCTGCGTTTAGGGTGTGTTTGGTGAGTCACAGCGCCGCTCAAGGCCTGGCATATGTACTACATGCCCTGAAGCCTCGTGCTGAGCCGTGTTCATAGTGAGATGTGGACGGAAGTTTTTGTTTGGAGAACTGCGGATAGAAAAAAGATCGTTTTGCCTGGTGTGCATGTGGCCTGAATTTTGTCTGGAAAATGCAACTTTTCCAAAACGCTGCTACTGCGCATGTCCACCACAAGACGTAGTATCATTTTTGTCATTTCTGCTGCTTCCATATAAACATAGTTTTCAACACATTGTCATGAAAACATGAAACTCTTTGCATCCTGCACTGTCGACTGTCGACTGGTATTCGACCCCGGACCCTCCCCACGTGAGACTTAAAATGGCCGGTTTCTCATTAACTTGTTAAAAAAACCAAAAAAAACTAAGATAATATTTGAATTCATAAGAAAACTAGATAATATACTTTCTTGCCTTAAAGTAAAACTATATGAAATTGTATTCATCTCTGTTGTTGATTACTTGGCAGTATTGAGTCATGTTAACGTCTCTGGCTCTTCATTTTTTTTTTTTATTTGTTACAATAAAAAAATGTCAGATTGGCTCCAATGTGGTAAAAAGAAATGTAGAGTTGTATTCAAATGCTGTAGCCATTGTTGTGAGATTAATCCTGTTGCTTTACGAGTGACTCAAGACTCCATCTTTTGGTAGAAACTTGTATCGCAAAACTAAAGCAACTGGGACTGGATTAATTTTATACTGATAAGCTGAATCTCAATAACATACAAAAGCAATTTTCTCCAATCTGCTTCATGTCACATTTTTATTATATCATTATAATTACATTATTATAGGTTGACATTATGTCATGTTTTTTGCAGAATAAGTCATTAGGAAATATAATTACTCATCCAGATGCACAAATATAGTCTTGATTGACAATAACTTTGTTTTCTCCGCTTTAATGAGAGTAAGGTTAAAGTATCTCATCTTGATTTTTAAATGTTTATTATACGTGTTGTGAGATCTGAACTGAAGTGTCGCACCATCAACATAAATACTTAACCCAAAGAAAATATCTATATAATTATTGGCAATGAGTGAAAGCAGCATAACAGTTAACTTCATGTGTCCTCACTTCATCCTGTTCCCTTGATTCTTTCTTGTATGCCTGACTGGTTCCTCTTAAATGTGCAAACAAAAAATGCATTTACCACTTTGAATACTGATTTTGTATCAGCATGCCGTGCACGCAAAGGCAATTAATGAACTGCTATGAAAAACATGTAGTTTACACTATGCAATTTCTTCTCCTAATTGTGGCAACAGAAGAAAAAAAAAGAACTTCTATCTCGCTTTCTTTCGCGCCATGAAGAGAAGGGGTGATAATTACTGCTGGGGTTTGTTCTTCACTTTCCTTTCTCTTTTCAACAGAGCCTCTTCACGTTCCTTCACTGCAGATAAAGGCCGTCTCAGATCCAGCTCTGAATAATAACAATAATATTTAGAATCATCTTTGGGCCAATTATCTTAATCCAAAATCATTTGTATCTCCTCAAATTATTTCGTCCCTCTGTTGTGGAAATTACTCGCCTCCACCCTCCTTGTGTGATTGTCACAAAATTCTCCATGAAAACTGTGCTGCTGGTATCAGTGATCGCTGAGTGCTCCAAGGACATTACTTTCTTAAGTTGCGAATAATCCTCAGTGCTGAATTTATTTTTAGGGATTTTTCCAACATTGTGAAGTAAGGGATAGAAGTAACTTTATTTTTGAAAGGTGAAAAACAAGCTTTAATCTGGACTCAAACCCATGACGCTAAACGTAATGAGCCTGTGTGTGTGTGAGCGAGAGAGTGAGAGAGAAAGAGTGGAAGATAATTGTATACACTAAATTCAGTACATTTTTAAGTATGTAAATGTTTCACGGACAGAAGAGAATTAGTCTCAGGGTAAGACTAGAGTTGGACTTCAGGTTAGATCAGTGGTAGTGATTTGTCGGTTCAATGTCTAATAACTGTGTGGAGATGTTAAACTTTTAAAGTTCGGTTGGGGTTGTGGTGAGGGTTAGTTAGGATCAAGCAGGTAGTAGTTACAGTGGAGATCCGTGCAAGATATCACATTAACGTGAGTCAACGCTTTGTTCCAGAAAGTATAGAAACATGATGTGTGTGTGTGTGTGTGTGTGTGTGTGTGTGTGTGTGTGTGTGTGTGTGTGTGTGTGTGTGTCTGTGTGTGTGTGTGTGTGTGTGTGTGTGTGAGCGACAGAAGATGATGTTGTCGTTGTTGTCAAGTGTGTTTTTGCTGCTTTTCCCTGTAAACATTCACTCTTCTCGCAGCTGCCTTGGTTTGCATGTCTTCCGAGAATAAATATAGAAAGGACAAGCAGCAGCCGCTGGCTCGGCCAGTCAGCCGGCTCAGAGACATTTAAAAATAGGCCCTAATTATCAGAGGAGGGCTCCGACGGACAGGCAGGCGGCCATCTTGGTTCTTGTTTACGCTGTGATGCTGTTGTTGTAAATTGGACATCAGGAATCGACTTCTGGGCTCTAAAAAGGCTGCCTGCCTGCCAGAGTACAAATAAAGTGCAAAGAGAGAGACCGGTGAGGAAAATACAAAGAGGGGAGCACTCAAATACTCCCTGCAGAGTAAGACGCATCACATGGTGGCACAAGCTTGTTCTTTTTGCAAAACTAACACTTGCAGGTGCACAACTACACAATAGGATGTATTTAATTGAAGTATTTAATTGTTCCTCTTTATGATTCTCCTTTAAGTTCCTGACTCATTCAACTGACTCGGTTACAAATGATGTTTTCTTCATGCAGTAGAAAAGTAAAAATCTATTACAAACAGTCCAATTCCACTGAAGGCCAGGCAGCTTCATTCTTTTGAGCATTAAATTATCAGCCGTAAAACACATTTTAACTACTGATTAAGCAGGAGGGATAGCATTTCATTATTAGATCATTAGTAGCAATGCACCTATCTATCAGCATTAGTTTCGGATCAAACCTGCAGATGTCTGTATAGGATATAAGAACATGCAACCTCCACACAGGAAGGCCTGACTGGGGTTTGAACGGTTGTACAAGCCACTGCTCCACCATGTGGGAGCATCAAAACATCAACAGAGGTTTGTTACTAAAATGTCTGTGTGCAGGCATTTCTCCGTGAAACAACTATTTAAACGGTGTAAATTGATTTGCTGGAGTCTTTTTGTGTCCCTGTTCATTATGGATGTTTACAGTGTATGATAAATTGAAACATATTGAACTGCATGTTGACGTTTCACATCGTTTTACAGCTGTGTGCTTTTAATAGAAGCATGAGTTCAGTTCATTTGCATCAAGCCGTTGGTCTTTGACTTGATTGCTATTAAATATAGTTGCTGCACAAGGAGCGTTTCAATATGAATACATTGGAATGTCAGGCCTGCTCCATGATAACCACCAAAAGTGGCTGTCTAACATTTCTTGCCCAATTATACAAAGGTCAGTTTATGCGCTGATTTTCAGGTTCCGTCTCACCTGCAAATACATGTATGTACTTCTGAATATCTCCTTTTAACAAGGGAACCCATTCAAAACAGGAGGAGGCAGTGGGAAAAGAATCATGTCTCGGGAAAGTAACAGTTCTTTTTTCTTTTTCTTTTTGACATTGACAGAAATTTGTAATTCAATCAGAAAATGTGACTTTGCACAACTGGGTCACAGCAGAATGTAATAACTTTACGGTAATGAGACAGTTGCGATGTGTGAAACTCATCACTATGGTAAGAAGTAGAACTCTGCTCAAACATACAAACTAATGGTTGCAATGTTGGCCATTCAGCTTTGCAAGACTCCATATTCAATCACTTTCAGATTTGTCCTTGTTGGAACTGAGGATCTAGTTTGCAAGGAGAGTCACAAATAAAACAAGTAAAGTACACATTAGGCGACACGCAGCACTTAAAAGAGCAACCCAATAAAAGGAGCAGCTAATTAGGTATTTTTTAAATCACATTGTAAGAGAACTTGGCTTTTTTTTTTTTTTTTTTTTACTGGTGTCCCAGACGAGTGACTGTCTGAGGACTAAACATGTTGAATATTGTTTCGTTACCACCCTGCGTCTCTGTTTATGGCAGCCCGACTGCATGATTAAAATATAGGAAGATGATGCGCTACCAGTAATGACGTGAATGAAACAATTAATACTGAGAAGTGCGTCATTCTTGGCACTGCCAGAGAAGACTGAAGTCACTGCAAATCCATACGGGGATGTAGGTACAGCTGCCTCGCAGAGCATCAGTGGAATCTGCCACACACTCTTTTGTCTCGTGCCAAGAAGTAATCTTTGGATAAACGTTCCCAATGTATTTCACTTGTACAGCAATTCTCCACTGCGTGAGTGGCTCGCACGGCCTTTTACACTGTTAATTACATTCACCCATTCACACACACATTCACACACCGATGGAGGCGGTTGGTTGGGGAGAAATTTGGGCCTCAGCGTCTTGCTCAAGGACACTTCAACATGTGGACGATGGAGAATTGGACCAGCAGCCTTCCAAATGAGAGACTGCCCACTCTGTACTACAGCTTACCTTATGATTTGATTGACTCGATTGTATCAAAATTTGATAAAAGTTCTGCATTTTTATAAATAGTTTCACCACAAATTCCTTTTTCTATCAAAATCTTCCCTCAGAAACTCCACAGAAGGCCTGCTGGGAACAGTCCCTGTGGTAATATGTGCTCTGACAGGGTTTTCTCAGTATTACATAGATCTCGCCCACACAGACAACCAGTCTGAATGGAAACTCTGGTTCCTCTCGTGTGAAAGTTATGAGGTCTCCACCTATTGCCGATCCCAAACGGCACTCGACACATTGCAGCTTTGATACTCGCAGTGAGCATGGTGTGTCTGTGTGAGTTTGTCTACTACATTTATTCAGTAGTTGTAGGCTTCAACTGTGAGGAAATTACCACCACAGCTGGAGGAAATGTGAGCATGAATCACTTTGACTTGTCAATAACACATCAGAGGGGAAGCCGAGGTCCGGGCTGATTTAAGTTTTGGGAAATTCGGCATTTTAGTAAAACTGGAAGCTGAAATGGCAACAGTGAGATTAGATAAGTCAGGAGGTGCGTGGAGGTCTGATTATTACCATAACATCAGTGTGTCCTCCTTTTACTGCCCTGCTGCAGACTGTGTGTGTTGGTGTGTGAGCTCCTCAGCGTGAAAATAGCCTCTTCCTCTAACCTGCAGAATGGTTCTGTAATAACATCCTGTTAGTATAATGTGTGCTGTAATGCTCTCACAAATGATGATGGATCTGCTGTTGTTGGCAGAAGAGAGGGGCTGGAAACGCTGCCACTGTGACCTGCACAAAGATCGAATCCCTCACGTGATAAATGACGGAAGCCAATGCCATTAACAAGATGTATCTCCGTCTTTGAGACGGTTCTTTCCTTGTTGTGGATTTGACAATACAAGAATTAATGTAATTTAGATATCTGGACCAACGTTTCTGCTTCTTTCGCTGGGTTTTCCATTTGCTCATTCAGCAGAAACACATAGAAAAGTGTCATGTCACATCCAGATATTTCCAGCAACTTCACTAGAGTTTAATCCGCTGATTCTTTCTGCAGCTTCACAGAGTGGTGACGCCACGATTTGCAAGTCAAAAGATGTCTAGACATCAAGGGCAACGCTGGCCTACATTTGGTTGAGAATGGAAAGTTTTTAGATGTCTATTTTAATAATAGCAGGTCAGTGTGTAGATAGGACTTGTTTCTTGGTAGAAAATAGCCTCTTTAGCAGTGAATAAATAGATAAATGAAACCTGCATATCGAAAATAAAACCTTCAAGAAACCTCTCATGTAAGCCTGCTTCACTTTACATTTGAATGTTGTTGTTTTTTTCAACAAAATGTGGTGATACTGCATTTACTGTATCAAATACTTGCATATGAAAAGGCAAAGAGAGGACAATAGTATTTATGCCATGGAATAACGTACATATGTAAGAAGGCTCACTGCAAGAACAATATGTGGCCTCTCTGTGTGGATTTTGCTTTCCTCCAACAGGCGACGGTCCATTTGAGTTTACACCCCAAGAAACATGGTCACTGTCGAGGTTTTGTAGACGGATCGGACCCAAACGGAGACTTCAAGTTTAACCGGTTTTGTAGGGATTAAAGAGGATAGTGACTGCAGGTGGGGAGAGGACGCTGGTGGAAACAGCCTTTAACTGGGCGACGTCAAACATTGGATGAATCCTCGTGAGAGAGTTGAGTTTTAATCCGACAGCAGTGGGGTTAATGAAAGCCTCAATCTGGCACGGGCAGTGTAACCGAGAGGAAGTTTGGTTGAGTTAGTTCCTAAAGGTGGACGATAACCAAGTCTTTGTTAACCAGACATGTGATCTGGTTGGTAGTTTGGGGGCTGGTGTGCAACGGTGATGTCAGACAATGATCCTGCTTATTATTGTGGAGAAGATTAACCTGCTTTATCCGGTCAATAGTTTGGTGATCTACGTGAAGCTCCCGACAGATTTCTAAACTTTAGAGACAAGCAGGAGAACTCCGTCGGTGATGAACTGTTGAGACGGGGCTTTGGGTTTTGAGTGTCAGGAGCCTGGTCAACATACCGTGAAAGAAAACCATCAGATGTTCAACGTTCAAGTGGCACTTCTCCACGTTCATAAATAGCCTGTTTTCAAGGAGCTGCTGCAAAACCTGTGTGACACGTGAGATGCTCGTCCAAAGTGTGAAAGATGTCAGGATCATAGATGAACAAAAAGTGTTTTAGTCAAAATACAACCTCACAGCACTTCACTAATTATTGAAAAACTCATAGTTTCATCTCACAACCATTTCACAGCTTCAATTCGAATTGTTATTTTTGCAGCCAAAACTCTTTTCACTTATAAAGATTACGGTGCAGGATCAGTAACATTTACACAACCAACGTATTGTCTTCAAATATTCTTTTACTTATTCAGTGTGTATGTATATATATATATTTGCTTTAAATGACCATTCATCTGAGAAAGACTCATAAAGAGAAACTTTTATTTCATCACCACTTCAGGACCTTACTGAACCTCTCAGACTGGCGGCACAACCGAGTGAGAGGATTTCAGGACAGATATTTAAATTTTGAGCCTGAAAGCATCAGGTCAGGTCCGGCTGTCGCTCCTCGCGGCTCGACCAGGTCAAATCTCATCTAAGTCATCTGATATTTTATTTATTTCAAGTATGGAAAAATGAGCGTGCAAAGTCATTGTGTCACACGAGCAGACGCTGTAACCCCCCCCCCCCCCCCACACACACACACACACACACACACCCCCGGCCCTGACAACCCTTCCTGTGACATTTAGGAGCTTGTCAGTTTTGCCTCGCAGTCGGCCAAAATGGAGCGATAAAGAAATTAGCATACAAGAATGAGCTTACAGCACGGGAAGTCTGAGATACAAGTCCAAGAGCAACTCTCACACGAGTGTCTGCAGAGAGGAGATGTCTGTGGGGTTTGATGAAAAATGAGCTTAATTACTTTTGGGGATTAAAAAAAAAAAGCGGCATTGAGTTTTAATCATGTTCTCTGAACACTTAATTCATGAACTGATCATCATTGTTATGTAAGTTGACAATATGAATTACTGTATATAAACTATTGTATCATATAAAGTTTGAATCCCACAGCAAACAGGTCACCGCTGTGAGTCCCTGAGCATGACCCTCGACCCCCATCAGCTGCCTGTAATACCTTAATGTGGCTGGATCCTGGAAATAGGACGGGTCAATGTGGAAGAAGGAATTTCCCCAAGTGGATTAACAAAGAACGAGTAGTTAGTTTAGAGGCGCATATTTCCAGACACACATTTCCAAGGTAGAGTGCTCCTATGAAGGATAATAAATCCATATATCCATATAAATATATGATGTTGTGTAACTTTGACGGTTTCTGAGAAATATGGCTTGAATGTGGTCGAACCCGGTGTCCTCAGCAGCAAGACTCACTTGCATCAAGTCACATGCACACCCGGAGACACGAGCACCTCAGGACATTTGCATCATGCGGATCATGTTGAAGCTCCTGAAATGAAGTGAAGACAGCGAGGCAGTTCGCTCCAACACAACACAGGATGGAAACCCACAGCTCAGTTTCAGTGTTGTGAGAATCCTTTCACTGCTCTGCCGCCACGCTTCGCTCTGCGTTCGCTGCTGTCGCCTCTTCTTGGGAACTTTGCCATTGGCCTCTCATTCACTCCACTCGCACATGACAGTTGGCATAATGTCTCTGGCAAACTGAGGTTCAGTTCTTGACACTTCCAAATGCAAAAAAAAACAACAACCAGGAAGTGGAGACCGAACCGCAAAACCCTCCGACTATGAGCGTTAGGACTGATGTGCTCCTGCCCCTACCTGGAACTGTGTTAGAGAACAACAAGGGCTTGGCTGAAAGCTACTTCTGACAATGCTTAACATCGGCACAAGTGTCCTGGTTGGATAAAAGGAGCTGCTGCAGGGAATAGCTCATCTCATTGCACAGCAGGACTGAGAGCTTTGACCTTTGTGCATCCATGACATTAGATATTATACTATATTAGGCTGCCGATGGAGTCTGTCTGTCTGTCTTCTTTTTTCCAATAGGAACTTTGGAAATTGCTCATAGTTGGTTGGTTGGTTGGTTGGTTGGTTGGTTGGTTGGTTGGTTGGTTGGTTGGACGGTTGGCTTGCCACTTTGTAGATCTTGTAGTTAAGAGGAATTGTTGCAGTGATATGTGTGACAGACATGTGAGACCCTGAAAAGATTGTCAGGGCAAACGTGGAGAGACACTCTCATACTCACAGTTTATTTAGAATCAGCAATACGTCACGCAGAAGAACCTTGTGCTTTAAGTCCGACTCTTACTCACAACTCTGCAAGCTGCTTGTTCAGGTGAACAGAAGACATAATGACACATAAACCACGACGTGACTTTTAACACGTGTTTGACTGATGATCCAAAACAAACAACGCTCATACGTTTGCACAATGAAAATATTAAGAGAAAAATGACTTAAAACATAAAACAAACCAAAGATAAAATACCCTCAGTCTGTACCGGTGTGTTTTAAAATGCGATTTATCAGTACTTGTTTGACTTGATGCTCCTCTGTAATGTTTCATTTTGCAGAAAACCTTTTCACAGTTGGACTCTTCGCACTCACATCCATTTTTAGTTTGTTGCATTTATCAAGGAGCCTGAACATTGGTTGTTGGCCAGAACTCCAAGCCAAAGAGCTGACAAGAAGTGACAAAAACAATTCTGCTGTTATTGGTCATCTGGCGTGGCGAGTGATGGAGTGCTTTCTGGAAGTTTAATTTAGTAAAAAAAAACTCACAGGTAGTATCTGAATCCTCAGCTACACGATGAAAGCGGCTCTGACAAAGCATCCAATGGGAGCAGAGGCTAATTCTGCACATGTTGCCTGTGTTTAATGAATAAAAGCATCGCATTACCATAAGCTAATCCACAAGCAGCACATTTATCATCTTGAAAATTTAGACTGCAAAGTGAAAGTCAAAACAATCTATTCAACTAACGGGAAAATGAATTACCTTGGAACTCTGCCACAGAAAACATGAATACCCTTCCTGGCCTGTTTAAATGGATTTTATATCTATAGAAAGGATTACAGTGTACAAATTAAACCAGCATTTGCATGTTTTTCACTTTAAACCGGCTCAGTGTGAAACTGTGGCATATGTGGCATAACTGTAATCCAGAAAATGTGTCGTCTCATATCATGTGAAATAAATAGCTATGTTTTTTAAAGCGTCATGTCGGAGCAGGTACAGGGGGCATCAGGCCAACTGGCTCTCATTTCAAATGTAATCCATCACTTGTTGGGACTTCAGTTTTCCTTTGTGTGAAATCATGACACTTTATAATTGTATGCCTTCCCGGCTTTTCAGAAATAAGTGGATTTTAGTTAAACAGAAGCGCTTAACATTCAAGAAAGCAGGAAGTTGTTTTGTCCTGTGGTTTTGCTGTTTGTTTAAATCCACTTATCCACCGGTTGACAGCGAATACGCATGATGACAGAGGAAATATCCTATTTTCATACTTTGTCAAGAATCGTATTGAGAAAGAAAAAATTGAAATGTGAACAAAAAAAAAAAATCCATCAGAATAATGCACAACAGAAATAATTAATCCCCGGGGGAAATTCTTTGTAGCGCTGCGCCACACAGAGAAACAATTTACATTATAGAAACAGTAAAGAAGTGAATACAGTGCAGATGTGTTAAGGCTTGAAAGTAAATAAATACAATATATAACCAAAGTAGGGCGTGACAGTAGTAGAGTTATAAAGTTTGATCTGCTGTGGTGCTCTGTCTCGATGAGTCGACTGAATCATGCCGAATGGATTCAATTTATATATCTTCTATACAGTTTATGCCAAAACAAGAAAGAAGAAAATCCATTCATGCACAGGGATTTCATGCAAACTCTCCAAACAAACCTTTAATATACAAAAAAAGTAAACATTTTCTTTTAAGGTGTAACATGTAAATTGAAATAAATAAACCTTGAGGATTAAACTATTAACATATTCCGTCTGCTGTGATCCGTTTTGGGTTTATGCTTTGCCTTTTAAGACAACACACACAAAAAAAGACTTCATTTGTAAAATGTAAATATTCATGAACTTAGTTTAGGGTTTATTTGACCAAGATCCTGTATAAATCATTGCAATGTGCCTGCTTGAGCAAAAACATTGAACTTTCAGTTTGCATGTGTTCAACTAAGGAAAATACCACGAGGGACATTTGGCCCAAACAGGAGGCTTCAATCAGGGTTTGGTAACCGTCTGCTGGAGACTATTGTTTCTGTTTGTTTTATCGTAGTTTAACATGGAGGGACTGGATGGAGCACTAAGTGCCACTGTCGTGGTTCACGTTTCATTTCTTGTGTCGTTTTCGATATTCTGATGCTCTCTAGTTTCAGGCTCCTTGACTTCCCCTCCTGTGTGTGATTGCTGCTCTCTGCCCTGATGTGTTTCACCATGAGTGTGTGCTTGTTGGTCTGTCTGTGTTTCTGGGTTGCCGGGTGTGGGCAGCGTTTCAAGCCATGTTCCCACGTTTGGACTTTCTAGCATCTCCTCGTAACTCCTGTGATCTTGTGGACTTTGGATAATTCATTTTACTTGTTGGGAATAAAGATGCGCTTGTCGCTCTCCTATGACGGCTTCTGCTGTCCCGACTCCTCCTCTGAGCCAAATATCACACCCACAAGCACCAAATGAAAGAGAGACCAACATGTTGGTGCAACGAGTTATTAAGCAAATCTGAATCTAGAACTGAACGAAAACGCAACGTGGGAGATGATCTGTCGTGAAGTCAAAGCTGTGGGGAACAAGAGAAGAGCAACAAAAAAGTCCTCAGGCGTACAACTCAGAAAATATCTTACAATGCAGTGTGTTGATAAGAGTCACAGGGAGCCAGCTGAGGAAATAATTCTTGTCACCTGAACAGCAGCATTTCTGCTAAACGACTGGATTTGGTCACTTGTCAGTCCAGTGTGGTCATTTTCCATCTTCAATAAAAATAACTGCACTTCAGGTTGTTTTTCCGAACACACACTGACAACATCTGCTGCGATTTGGAAGCCTTGGATTACAGTTTGTTTAATTAAAACAGGTTTGATAGGATACTTAAGTGAAATAGTGTACCTTCAAAGTAAACTATAAGGTACATTTATGAAGAAATCAGAAGGAGGATCATTCTGCCTTGTGAAAGGAAGATAATATATTCATAATTTATCTTAACTGTGTTATCCTTTACAAAACTGTTGCTTATGTGTGGGACTTTTTCAGTCCGCATACTCTCAAGGCTGACGAAAATTTTTGGATCACAATAATTTCTTTTGCAAAGCAAATTGTCTCCATATTTATCTCAAGTGAAAATGAACACTTTCTTTTTCTGGCACTGCTTCACTGCAGGGTTTTTGGCTCATTGCCATTCAACAGCTGGTCACCAGAAAACGCAAGAAAACACTTTTATGCAAATTCTAAGTTTGTATGCATGCAGCTCCTCAGAAAAATCCCGACAATCCAGCATTCTCTATAAAATCTTTGTGTCTTTCGAAACCCTTGTTTTATATTTATGAATCTTTGAGCTGCTGTAACTGTTGATTTCCCCACTGTGGGATGGATCAAGTTCAATCTTATTTTATTTCTCTTCTGAATGGAATCTAATTCACTTTTACTTTGCAGCCTAATCTCAACATAGCATCACATTATTCCCTTCTTTTTTTTCTTTTTTTTAACCCCATCTCAGCCTTTATGGTTGATTTACAAACAAACGGTTGACAATCAGCAGTATTTATCCTCCATTTGAAGACTATTGTTTCCGATCCACGGCGTTACATCTCACTTTGGCATCACGACCATGTGCACTTGCTAGATTAGCTTGTTTTCCATTAACAAGATGAAAACACTCAGTTTACCGAAAGAGCAAGAGGGCAGCGATAAATCAGACTGACAGGGCATTTTATAAAAGAGGCTCTCAGGAGCCAAAGCAGACTTTTAATATGAACTCAGATTTTTCCTCACAGTTTGAGACTCCGTTTACACGATAACATTTCAAGTGAAAAGACATCGGTTTTGCAAATTTGTTTCCACATGAGAGCTGTTTGCGTTGTGAAAATGAGAGTTTAATCCCAGCAGCAGCGGACTGGTAAACTTTGTGGGTGTAAAAGATGGAGAAAAAAAAACAAAACATTGCAAACATGATTCGGTACACAGCAACAACAACATTCTCCAAATGTTCCCTCGAAGTGAATCAAACACAAAAATGGTAAAAGTAGATATTTTTAGTTTGCAGGAAAAATTGGTTGCATTGCATTGCATCACAAGTGTTTGTATTTTTCCACTAATTTAGTGCAGATTATTTTCCCTCCAGAGTCTGTTCTGTTTGGTTAACAAGTGCTTGAGCTGCTTTAAACATTTCAACACACATTGCAATGCATCTTTACTTCACTCCACTATCAGTGATGCAGGATACAGTAGGAATCCCTGTTGTCAGATAACGAGGCCATTTTTAGATCAAAGTTTGGTTTTAGAAATCCAAGCAGAATGTCAAGTAATTATGAGAAAGTCCAAGTCTTCACACATTGACTGAGATTGCTCGGGAGCATTTTATCTTCCATCTGGGTGCTTCCTATGAGCGTGAATGTATTTGTCAGGAACAAAAACAACAACAACAAAGAAGCCATTTGTGAAAAACAGCATGTCAATGCTCCGAGAGGCTGAAATAAGTCCCAGTGAAAAACCAAACGCGGGCAGATCCTCGTCAAGTCTGCCTCCAGATCCTTCATAATCACTTTAAACTCACCGCAGGAACAACTCCAAGAATACCACCATCACTGACACGCTCATTCACTAGATCAAATCCCTGTACAGCTCGGATCTATAGAAATGTCATCAGAGTGAGTAAAATGCCAGTTAGCTGCTGGTTGATGGATTGTCGTTTTTATTTCTGCTCTTCAGACGGTGACACTGCAGTTATCAGCTGCACACATGAAATGTGACTCCGTGGTTTGTCTTTTGCCTGTCAGTGGCAAATGTCATTAAAAGTGATTATCAGTGATGTTATCATGTAAGGGGAAGCCAACTTTGATGCTGCGGCATTTAAAAAAATAAAAATAAAAAAAATAAAGATACTAGCAGTCAATGACTTCTTTTGTTTTCTCAGTATTTCATGATGGACGACCTCCGTCTGCTTGTGGCTCTGCAGGGATTCCATCATTTGAAATAATTTGTAGTTTGTATTTTAGCCTGAATGCCATCACTGTGCAAGTTATCAAAACTTAATTATTATTGATGGTTATTTTAAAAATAAACTGAGCTAATAAAAAGTAGCTAATTCTCAGATTTATAGTAATCGCTTCTTCAGTTGGGATGCAGTGTTGCCGTAACAACTGGGCTGAACTTGCATCTGTTAGTCGGAGGAAGATTCTCTATAATGTGGAAGTTACAAGGCGGAAGATGCTCTAGATGTTAGTCGAAGGTACAACAGTTAATGGAGGAAGATGCTCTAGATTTTGTTTGGATATAAAAATGCACAAAAAGGCTCATTGCTCATCAGCCTTGACATCAGAAATAGTGTTTAAAGAAGAGCTGCCAGAGGAAAAACTGAGAATATTCGTCAAAAGCCTTATTAACCCTCGCCGCCTGTATCACTGCCTTCAACTCCTTTTCAGTGTCAACATTAGTGCTTCCTCCTCACCATGTTAGTTCTTGGTCTGTGTTCAGTCTGTTAATGCGGAGCGACGACCTCCGATGGATCCACGCCAGTCTCCCGTTGCAACGCAGTCAACACGTGGAAGTGAAACGGCGACCCTGGAGATGTGTTGCCAGTGCGACTAAATCCAAAACATTTATGTTAACAAATACATTGCTGTTTGAAACGAATGTATGTTCTGTTTGTCTTTCACAATCCAAAAACATTTCGTTGACACGTTGCTGTGCAGATTGGCCTGCACGTCATGCCTGACTCATTGGAGAATTAAAGGTCATTAAGCACATAAACTCCACACAGACGGCTTTGAGTACACCCTGTATAGAGACGAGGCTCTGGAGCCATAAAGGCTTTGATTGGCAGGAATAAAAATGCTCTCAAGTCTGTCCATGTGGTGTGGAGTGCAGCTATAAGAATAACTGAACCGCTCATGCACCACAAACACATCATACCATACAGGACTTGTGCCAATCCATCGGTAAAGGAGATTTCTCATTCATGTAACCCATCAGTGTTTGTCTGAATGTCCTTCAGGGAAGTTTACAGCTTTGCTGCAGTGTGCAGCCATGAAAGAAAATCATCTCTGTTGAGCTTAATCGGTAACAGACCGAAGGTAATCTGTGAAGACAGAAGAATATATGACTGATGGTGAGTAAATCAGTGACAGAAGCAAAGTAGGTGGTGAGTTGTGTTATTCTCACAAGCCATGAAACTAAGAGTCTGAGTTCCTAAGATCATGTATGAAAAGTGCAGTATTATATGCTTACACACAAAGGCTGTACTTTTGGTTTGTGTACCTTTTGCATAAAGATCAAATTCATTCATATCCTGTGATTAGTGTTTAAAGAAATGTAGTTAACCGGCTGATCGGAGCAAAAAGAAAAACATAAAATAAACAAAATGATTGTTAAAATTCTACATAAAGCATTCATGAGTAACACTGGTGGTATATTGTTGCTTTAACTCTGGACATCCTGTATTTGTCAATATAAAATATTTTACCATCAAAGGCTGATCCCTAAGTATTATAAGAGATTTGGGCGTTCGCTTTGACTCTGAGCTTGAATTTATTCCCCATATTAAGAATAAAACAAAAACAGGATTTTATCACTTACAGAACAGAGAGAGAGACGCCCGCCCGTTTCTCTCTCTGACCATCACGGAGGTGCTGATGTATGATTTTATTATTGTAATTCCCTGCTTTCTGGTCTTCATAGCCTTCAGTTCCTCCAGAATTCAGCAGTGCGAGTGCTGACGAAGACTAGAAGACGGGAGCACATTACACCTCTTTTAAAGTCACTGCATTGGCTCCCTATCCCTGTGATTTTAAGGTTTTATTATTAGTTTTTAAAAGCCTTAATGGTCTTGGGCCTTCATATCTTTCTGAAATGCTTTTACACTATGAGCCCTGGTGGCCCCTGAGGTCCTCTGGTCCTCTCGTTAAGAGTTCCTAACGTCAGGACCAGGACCTATGGCCCACGTTTGTGGAGCAGCCTGCCGGAGGAACTCAGGGGTGCAGAGACTGTCGGTGTTTTGTGCATCCTTGTATCTTGTTTTTATTAAAGCATGTAAAGCACTTTGTGCTTGATCTGTATGAAACGTGTTATATGAATATAGTTTGATATGATTTATTGAAAGTATACCATTACAGTGATTCAATTTTAATTTCATTAATAAAACATGAGGTACTGGACATTTGGTTTAATTTTCAAGTAAACTTACATCACTTTTATCTATGTTAATGGGTTTCAATGAAAAATAAAATGTCAATCATGGTTTTCCTTATACGCTCATCACAAAAGAAATAACACACTGCCAGTAGCTGCTACCTGTGGCTCAAATAATGGTTGAATCTATTGAAATCCTTGAAAATCAGTATTGTCAAATATGAATTTTGAATGTGATGAAAGATCCTGTTCATCATTTATACAGCGGCTACATACTGCAGATGCAGTACTCAGTACTTTCTGGCTGAATATGAAAACCCTGATGAATTTGTACTGTTTAACTTGCGGCTGTTGCCGCATACTTACTGCTTCTGCTCACATCTGTCATCCTTTGAAGGTGAGCGAGCTGATACCATTTTTCATACCGCGTTCACGCTACTTGCCATTTCATCTCATCACAGTCATTTCACACGGCGGTATCAGGCCGCGCCGTTCCCGGGCGTGAATGCATATAACTGCGCTGTAGTGCCGCTGCGCTGGAAATGTAAATATATGTTCAGTCAATCCTCCGTAGATAAATGAAGAATAAATAAGAAAAAAGAAAGAAATTATCTGCAGCCTGAACATGCAGTACCTGTGCGTAATCAGTATCATTCAATACGGTCAGACCCAGGAGAAATCCAGTAATTCAGCCAGCTTTGATTTGGACCCGTGACCAGAGTGCTAAAGATCCAGCCCTGAAAAGAAGGCAGGTTTTTGGACTCATAAATCCTCAGACAAGGCCACTCTGCCACAATCACTTTCCATGGATCAATTCACATCACTGGCAGAAGAAAAGCAACCAAGTACAGTTGTTGGTATTCACCTGACAATCCACAGTTTTTTGTTTTTTTTTCCATTTTCATTTTTGTGTTTACATAAACCCGCCTGATTAAGTTTTTGATACTCACCCTAACCCTAACCCTACAATCGAGAAAATGTGGAGATTGAGCTTCTTTACTTTTGAGCTGGCGTGCCACAGGTACAACAGGAAGTGGTCTCAATCCCCTGCAGCTTACTGTGCCAAAGCGCTTGTGATCAGGCAGATGGCTTCAATGACGCTCTCCAGCTCGAGGATCATTCCTCCGTGTGGAAAGGACTCAGAGCTGCTTTAATGACAGGACGTGACAAGTTCCCCCGAGCAGGACGGCAGTGTGTTGATCTCAGTGTTGGGAATAATGCCAGTAAAGTTGGTATAAAGTGAAGCTTTACTGTAACACCAGTACTTTTAGGTCATAAGGCGCAAGAAGCCAAATACAATTATGAAATAATTCAAGCAGATTTCACTGGAGCTTCAGTGTCCTTGTCCCGTCCTCTTCACTAAGTATTAATCACTAGATTGATCGATTGTCACTATTGAACTGAACTCTTGTTTATTGGTGAAATATCTTGTCTCAATATTCCTAAACTAACTCAGTTCTACTGCCGATATCATGATTACATAGCACCTGTGAAGCACTGGACCCATAAACATGAGTAAATTAATAAACAACACCAAACTAAAATAAACTTCTGATGGTCTAGTCTTTTTTTTAAATTTTTAACTATTGACAGATAATAAACAAAAATAAGTGGAGTGTCTGAGGACCGGTCTCGAGTACTACACCACCTGTCATGGGACACTCTGGTCTTGGTCTTGACTTGGATCCTTAAAGTCTTATGCTGCTTTTCCACTAGTACCTACTCTGTCCGACTTGGCTCGCCTCGCCTTTTAGACTTTTCCACTACATGTTAGTACCTAATACCAGGTAGATTTGTAGTACTTGCTTGGCTGAATTTCCAAGCAAGCTGAGGCGAGTTGACAATGTGAGGTCGGCAGACAGCAGGCCACTGATTGGCCGGCGCGTTGGGACACAGATGAGTTAGGAGAGCGGCTCGTTCTCCCTGTCAAAACCCGATCACAACAAAATTCTCCCAAACAGAGATAGATGCACAAAAATCAACCCCACGGATCAACGACGAGGTGCAGGCCTTTCTTTGTCTGGTGGCCGACCAGAGGATTCAGCGGGAGCTCGAGAGTATCGAGAGGTCTCTGAGCCATGAATACCACAGATTTTTGGAATTAACTGCTTTCCCTGTCATATGTTATGTTAAAAACCCCACCAAAATGCAATTTAAAGTATCATACCATTTCTTTGTCTTATTTTAACCTCAGCTCCTGCACACAGCTGGTGACAGAAGTCAACAGTTGACAGGGGCACCAGTCAAACCGAAACACCGGACAGTGAAGCACGATCACAGCAATCCACATTTTGTAATATTAATCATTTGAGCTGATTACTTGTGCACAATGGGGATTCACTCGCTGACGACCCCGCCTACGTGGCACTATGTTGTCATGGAAAATGAACAAAACTGAGTAGAGTCAAGGCGTGGTGAGCCAATACCAGTGGAAAAGGTTTCAGATTAGGTGGTCTTGAATACACTTAGAGGGTAAAACATTTATCGAAACTATTGGAACTGAATTTAATGAAAATGCAATCAAAATGATTTTAAATATTAAAAAAGATATCTACACTGCCAGATCGCAAGTCTAATTATGATAGATGAGAGATTTACCCCGAATAACACATTTTCTTCTGTCATCATAAAAACTGGAAAGATCAGTATATTACCATGAAATACTTTTGGAATATACAACGAAGTTCTGCAGTCAAGATTTTACTTATCATGTAGCGTGAGTACCGGTTACCGATCAGTCTTCCCTCGGCAATCACGAGATTGCCTAAAGTACCCAAAAACATACCATCGAAATGTTGTCTGAATAAAAGTCCTATTTTTGGTCTGCTTATTTATTCCTCCTCTAATAGGAAACTTTACACCCGCTCCATGTTTTTTTAATTTATTCATTTCTCTTTGGTCCATGCAGGGAAATGATATGTAAATCACTTTAAGTGTAGAACGGATCTGTGTGTGTGTGTGTGTGTGTGTGTGTGTGTGTGTGTGTGTGTGTGTGTGTGTGTGTGTGTGTGTGTGTGTGTGTGTGTTTACACACAAATACACATACACTTATTAAAAGTGGAATTCAGGCAATCAGGACTTGTTGGAGTATGTAAATTGAATTCATCCCCTTTGATTTAGGGGCTTGTATGTATTTGGTTGTGTGTGTCTCCACTTTTGTCGCTGTGAGGACCAGATTGACACGTGATTGGCTGGCAAAAATGGCATCAAAAGGCTGTTTGAGGACTGAGGTGACGCTCCAGGCGTATTCGTGAAGACTGACATGGGACATTTCCGCTTTTGTTGGGACTCCTGGTGAAAGAGGTAGGTCGTGCCAAGGTTAACTGTAAATGAGACGGTTATGGATTGGTTTTATGGCTCTGCTTAAGCCATCGTGACATAAACAGGTAGACTGAACCATGCGGTTTACAAGATAACAGCAAGAGGTCACTTCTAATTTGATGAATGTCCTCATAAACGCACAAACGTGTGTTGGCGAGTGTGTGATGCTACGAAAATAGGAAGCGGTTTGAAAATTATGCTCGGAGCGAACTCCATCAATGTCTGTCAATTAACCAATAGCGCTGCCTCTTCTTTAATGAAACTCTCTCTATTTCCCCTCCAGCTAACGTCAGGGATGATGGATTTGATTTCCAATGAAGTGGTCACGTCCCTGACAGATTGGCTCCGACGCTTTTTTGTAATACTCGGCCAAGATGTGGTCACAGATGTGGATCGAGTTCAGACTCGGGCAAAAAACACACTGGCATCCGTTTTGAATAAAACATGAGGCACACTTGATTTGTCTCATCTTGTAAGGGGACGCATACACTTTTTGAAGTCATTTCAGTGCCGGGCTGAGTGGAAAACACATATTAGTGATGCTTTCCTTGTATTGATTTGTGCTGGCTCTGCATAATTAAAGTCTCACCTGGTCTTCATGGTCTAACATGCCATCTTCCAACTGATTTTCTGTACTTTGTATCGGTAAATGACACCGAATCATCAGATACACATATTCAAACCCAACCAACAATGGACAAAGTAGTGCACACACAAGGCGTTCACAAGGAGAACATGCAAGTTTCACACAGGAATGCAAGGCCCAGATTCAAATCGTCAACGTTTCACCGTGAGGTGAGACAGTAAACCACTACTCCACCACTACTGTCCCCACCTGTCCAGGGTGCATCCATCACAGATCAACCCAGTAGGATTTGGATAATTCCACTGATCACCTTCTACAGTTCTCCTCCAGTGAAGCCACAAACTCATCCTTGTGAGTGATCACATCTCCCCGACCATGAAGCACTGGCTGCTTCTTGTAGCGAGGAATCGTGGGGTGACAGTGAGACGCTCAACCTCGTTCACAGGTACAAGTATGTGACTTGTCAGGCCTGATGTGGGGAAACACTTACAAGTCAACAAATTCCCCAACTGACATTCTAAAATACTGAGATGTCGGGAAATCCCCTCATTGGCAAAACAGTCACAATGATGTCTTTGTTTTTAAAGTTACATTTGTGATTTTGTCGTCATAGAAACTGTTGCTAGGGACTATTAAGTTTAAGCAGTCGCTGAGTGGAGGTGAAACATGAAAATGTAAATGATGTATAGAAGTCCAAGGGCAGCATTGAATAAAAACATTGGTTCAAATTCACGGGAAGTTCCTTCAAAATCCATTAAATATCTGTTAAACATTCTCATCAAATGGATGCAAGATCAACATGCAAGCACATAAACACGCATTCACTGAAGCTGCAAACTGCTAGTAATTGGAGCATAATGTCGGTGGATTGTGAAGACAATCACGCTCTGGACCAGATGTACAGTTTTCCAGCTCCAGTCAAGGGTGAAATAATTAAAAGGAAATTAAATGTGAGACTGAAGACGTAATCACATGTAAGACATACTTGTGTTATTCCTTTTGAAGCATAGTAATCTGTCGAAATTTCAATCCAAGGCTCCATGAGGTTTATTTTAAATAACTGATGATGAGTGATTATGGTTGTCTCTTCTTCTATTTACACTGCAGAAGGATATTTTTAATTTTGTCCTCAAATGAAAGCAAATGAGTTTTATCTAATTGATGAATTACCTACGAGAACAGGAGTAAGTTGTGAATAAACAAAATAATTTCCATTGCCAAAAGTCTTTGCTTAAAGATGAATTATTGTTGTAAATTAGCAATATTTACACATTACAATCAGAAGTGGTACACATTTAGTTTCTTGTGTTATTTTTGATATTCTAACTCTGCCTCTCATTTCAGGATCTTACTTTCCACTCTTTATTTCTGATTGCCGTTCCCTGCCCTGATGTGTTTCACCTGTAGTGTGAGATTGTCTTCAACTTCTGTGTGTTCTGGTTGTTAGACGTCTGTGTTTTTGTGTGGGGAGCTCTCCAGTGCCTCAGCGATAGTCTCCTGTGATCTCCAGGATTTTTGTGATTTTGTTTTTGGGGGATTTGAAGTTTTTCCTCTGCAATAAAATGAGCTTCTGTTCCACCAACAGCAGCGTCTGGTGTCCTGAGTCCACCTTCTGGCAAACCTCAACACACCGGCTGTAACATTTATGACAAAAACAGACCTTTTTTTGTTCACTTTCCATGAAGTTAAAGTCATCTGAAGGTGAAAAACATTTAATCTTCAAAATGAAGACAATACAGCCTTGCTATACTAAAACTGTGGTTTATGTTCCAATCATGTAATCTTAGAACAACAACTAATAACCAAAATCTTTAACATTTCAGCCAGAGTTTCAATGAAGCGCTAAACGAGCTGTTTACACTTCACGGGTCACTTTAATGGCTCTTTGACTTCAGTCGAAGATGCAGCAGTACTTGGGAGGAAGATGCACTAAGATCTAGATGGAAGCGCCTCATGATTTAAGAACAAAGCAATGAAACAGTTTAAGATTAACTGCCCACTGACAGTAGACAGCTCCTAGAAAAGAATGTTAACATTTGCTACTAATGCATCACAGCTACTATGGATGCAAACTAATGCTTATGTTACTTTAAGTTGGACATCTTTCTTGTTCTTGTCAACAGATCTAATGTGATGCTCGTCTTGATAACAGGAGTTTAGATATATAGAGCAGCATGAAGATAATACTAATGCTAACAGCCAGCGCAATGGGCAGGACCGAATGAGACAGCAGCTCTGCAACCATTTCCCTTTTAATTAATAAAAAAATAACAAGAGATTTGCTTAAAGACCAATTAGTAACAGTGCTATAAATATACCGAAATTACAGGTTTAAATGGAAATGCATCATTTTATCTTCTTTTTTTTACCCTGCTCGGACCACTAACAGCTTCACCTTACATCTCAGTTATTCTTGCAAGTCTTCTTTATCTACTTCAGCCTGCTTCAATCCTCCTCTTGTTCACTCTGCCCTGTAGAGCTTTCATTCATCCACTGAAGATCATGGTGAGCACTTTATCACCACCATGGTGACTTACATTTGCTGAGTTGGTGACATTTACACCCCAGAGGTGCCCCGTGTGAGCTGTTCTGGGTTTATTTGCCTCTGCTAAGTGGAGCTTCTGCAGCATTTCTGGCTCCAACCCACATTGTGGTCGGCACTGAGGGGCTCAGATCCTGTCCCGAGCTGCATCCTTTATCCTCCGTGACAGCTTTATAAAGACACATGGAGTGGGTCAAAACAAGAAGAAGTGACTCTGCAAGTTGACTTCATTCATCCCCCTGAAGGAACATGTGTCTGAGACATTTCACTACAGTCTCTCTTGGTTCCTCTGGTTGAAAAACACAAAAAGTAAAAAACAACACGCCACACTGTTCGTGTCTTCAGTCTTGGCTGTCCGCTCCCCCGACGCTGCTTCTCCGGATGTTAATGAATCTAAGCCGATCTGAGGGGATCCGACAGCCGTGGGGGGATTCAGGCGAAAGCAACCAAAATGGAGAAGTCTCGACTGGAGCGCCGGCTTTAATGGAATCACCCGCTGCCTCTGTGGAATAATGATCACAATTAGCTGGTGAATAAAGGGGAAATTACTGGAGAGGCTGCTGCTCGCCTCGTTTTCCGCAGCCTTCTGTCAGTTCAGTGTTTGGATATTATGCATAATGCTTTGCTTTTTAGGAAGAAATCAATATTTCACAGATAAAAGTTTTATACAAGTATTTTTTTTTTTGCACTTGGTTTTAAATCTTATTTCTAATTTCTCAGTTTAAAGTCGTAGAAGTGGATGATTTTACTCCGTTGACAAGTACAATTAGTCCAAACACAATGGCCTGATTTATTTAAGGCTTGTGTGGATTAAAACAGGAACAAACATGAACCAGTAACCACTGTGAAAGCTGAGTCACCCAGAATAGCAATTCAACTTCGCCATCTGACCATGCGAATGTCTGTGTACTCGCCATTGTTAAAGTTTATAGTGTATTGTTGTCTGCATGTGTGTGAGAGCCGCTTCATTGGAACAATGGCGGCAACTTGTGGCGCAATATGAAAACTACATCATTTTTAGCGTTTCTGCCAATTTCTTACAAACGTGAAATATTTTTGAACACACACACACACACACACACACACACACACACACACACACACACACACACACACACACACACACACACACACACACACACACACACACACACACACACACACAACTCTCTTCAGACATGCTTGAATGAAATGGTTTGCTTTTATTACTGATATTTCTGAGTTTTCCTTCATTTAATTACTTTTTAGTTAGATGAGAAATATACTGTACTTTTAGGGGCCTTGTATTCAATGTTTTTATTTGAAGGACAACCTGCCGGTCTTATTCTGACATTCACTCTATCAAGGTTTCCTCCATTTGTAGAATTCCTCCCTCTGGGTTTAGAGACAGTAGAGGTTTCAGAGTTCAGGCTTCATTGGCAGGAAGTTTGGCTGAAAGTATTCATGGTGAAAATGAATGTTCAAATCTATTCATTTTATTATCCAGTTGTTATTTAGCCTCAAAGCACCTTTTACTTTTACTTCCATACATACAATTATTAGAGATCAGATGTTCTTTAATAAAGCAAAATAAAAATTTTTTTTAGAGAAGATGTATTAAAGGACATTTTTCTGCCTTCAATATTATTTTGTTGTGCTGAACATTTAGTTAATCATCATCATCATCACCGATGGAAGGTGCTGTCAAGCACAGCGGGGCTTTTCTCACAATATGAGCTGAAGACAACACAAGAGATTCAGCAGCGAAAGTAACCCGCTCAAAGCAACCTGCAGCATTTATGGTTGGAAAAGCAACCAATCCTTACTGCACTGTTAAAATAAACAAAGTGTTTCTTAAAGGTGAGCGCTGATGGGGGGTTTGGGGGGGGGGGGGGGGGGGGGGGGGGTTGTTATTGTGTGCTTGTTGGTGTGCCGTTTGTTTTCTCTTAAATAGTACCCAACTTCCAAAGAAACAATGTCAGTATGCTGTAGGTTACCTGTGTTGACTGCATTTCCTCTCTGGACTAATAACAAAATCAAATTTTGCTTAAATGTGTGAATTGTTGCAGAATTTGCTCGAGCAGTCCGAATTTAGAGTGAGTAATACATTTCTGTGTGCCTTTTCCTAAAAAGAAAGATCCTGGCACCATATTACAAAACATACAAGATCACAGCAGTTGCATTAACAATCTGTGGCTGACAAACTACAAGCACATCAGGAAGAATTAAGGAAGAGTTAAAGACACACATGCACAAGAGCACACAATGAAGCCACCCAGAACGTCCCTACTGCAAACTAAATTTATGGATGTTTATTCCTTCAGTTCCCTTCTTGTGTTTGAATGAAGGTTTTTGGTTCTGCAGGAGTGTTATGCAATAAAGAAATGTTTCATTCCTATTAAGTTAAACTCTATTACACTTAAGATAGCGAGTATTTGTCTGGAGGAGCGAATAAACAGATGTACCTTCAAGTAATCTGTATTCGCTCCAAAGGTAAAAGTTCATTTTTCATTGCTTTTATCAGAAGCATTACTGCGTCTGTCCCCGACATCTTAAAACATAAAATATTGGTCCGGCTGCATCTCCCAAGTCCCAGCAGTGAGTTGATAAGATTATCTACTGGTTTCCTGACATCTCTTTTGTTCATTTTCGGTCAGGAAGCTGCAGGCACTGATGGCAGAGTGGATAAAAGAAACGTGTGGCTTAACAGGAAAATGTCAACTGTGCAGAAACATAAAGGTTCTGTCTCATTTTACTTTCATTTCAAACTTTTAATTCATATAGATTCCATCATTGTATAAATCCAGAGGTCTTACACAGGAGGCAAACTCCACACAGCAAAGCCTTCTCAAGTTTCAAACAGAATATACTCTAACTATGAGGGTGTGAACCACATCTTGCCAAATGTAATTTAATTTCTGTCAAAGAAAATGTTGCTTATATGACTTTTCCCCCCCGTTTTTGAATCCTAATCTTCCTCATTGATCGTAGTTTGACCTCCATGAGACCCTGATGGTGGCTGAGATGTTAGATACTTTGAGAATCCGAGGCTTTCCTCTGAGAGGAGACCGACTCTCCTTTAAAATGAGACTGCTGCACTGCCGTCTGTGCAGCGCTCCCGGTGGGCTGAATTCATCAGATTCAGTTAAAGTAAATGAAGCCCTCAGTGGGATGACATTGTTGTTCACCTGTGTGATTACCACAGAGAAATGAACGGGCTCTACATTAAATTACACACTATATGAAGCACAAAACCAGCGATCTGTCCTCACAGAGCTCATCATTGTGACGGTTCAGGGTCATAATAATGAAGTCTGACCTGTCATACTAATGGTCTCCAGCCGGAAAGCTGTGTAGTTTTGTCCAGTGGAGCACCAGCATCGACCTGAAACACACCTGGAGCATACACTGCTCCTTCTGCAACCACGCAAGCAGCTAATTTAACGGAGAATAAACAGGAAAATGGCAGGACAGGATCCAACTCACCAAATGAGTTATAATTCTTTCATACACAGCTTTAAATCAACTTGACACAGACAGATAGTAATGAGATGGGAAAACACAAACAAATTCATATTAGATGAATCTGTCTTTCTATTATGTCTCTCGACAACCCAGTCTGCTTAAGATGCATTAAATTATTTTACCGACTGTCGCATGTGTCCTGCCTTCACTGACTGTAAGCTTGGATCTTCTCCAGCCTGGTTGTTCATCAGTAATGTTTAGTTGTTCTTTTTTCAGATTAATATGCAGAAATATAAAGACAGCAGATTTCGAAAGCACAATCCTGAACACGTATTGCACGTGGACATTTCCATTTAATGTTCATTTCTCCATAAAGTTCATTATTTCAGTTCAAATTTGAACATTTTGTCATCATATTGGGAAACTGAAGACCCACATGTCTCCACAGTTCATAGTGAAAATATTGAACTTTAAATTCAAATGAGCGAAAATTGACAAAAAAGTTCCAGGAGAGTTGCACATCTGCTTACCGATTTTACTGTAGTTATTTCTTTTATAATCAGGCAATAAAATCTAATCCATCTTCACTGATAAATTTGTATAAATTTTGTTAGATAGCTGAATACACTGTTTGGTTTGTGCATTTGTAAGATGTCTTACTATGAATGTTACTCTATACTTTATGGCCAAACGAAAATAGTAGATAAAAAACACGCCATGAAGTTTCCCTCTGGGAGAAACACCTCCCCTCTTTTTAAATCCTGCTGCAACTGGTGGGCAGTCAGGGTGTTTGGAAAGTGAAACCTCATTTTTTTTTCTTCCTTTTTGTGCATGTAACAGCGATCATTGCACTCTGAGCTTTTCTAATGCGGATTACAGAGTCTCCAAAGTGTTACTGAAAACCTCTCAAGTACACAAAGACATAACGCTCACTGCTGCGCTGCTAAAACTTGCTGCTCGCTCTACCATGAAGCTGAAGCATTGAGAGGCTCAACATTTAACCCTGACAAAAAGAGAAGAAATGAATAAAAAGTCTCATTCCTATTGTCTTTCTCAACACTATTTGTCAGGTAGCCATATGCTATGATAAATACATCCACAACAACCACATTTTGGTGTAGTACCAATGTGTGGTTGTTGTGGTCTGTTATGATGTTATTTTATAAAAATCGAATCATAAATTATTCTAGCAATGCTGGGAACTGTGCAACATGCCACGCATCTATAATAGAGTTTATGTACATGGATTATTCCGGGAAGATATAATTCCATACGAGATTGAGATCTCTTATGGAAATGAGAGCTGGCTGAGGTAGGAACAGAAAATCATACCAAACATGTTTAAAACTGTCTTAGAAATGCTCAGGAATGTAACTGTCGTCAATCATGAAAATGCAATTCTTGAGTGAAAGATGCATCTTGCAGATATGTTGATCGCCTTCCTCTTTGTCTACATGGTGAGGCCGAGTGGCGTGAACCCTTGGCAGATTGACCTTCCTGCCAATCCTTGGCACACCACCTCCAGTGGCTCATGGCAGAGTTTCCCCCTTTGCTTCCTGCACTCGTCCACCAGCTCCCGGTACAGAGCACGATTCCTCCATGTGCTCTGAATGATCATCTGCTTGGTGGACTTTGACATGATGTTTGGTCAAAGCCTTGTTGATGTCATGCTGGCTGGGAACTTCAACTGATTGCCAAGATCCATTTCCAGTTGCCAGTCGGTTTCCCCGAGGTTGTGTGTTGGGCTTCTCTCTTGCTCCGTGGAGCCTGGCGGTCATGGCTTGTTGGGGCTCTTGATGGTGTTAGCACCAGGTTGTGAATCTCCACATTAACCTGTACGAGTCGCCAAACTCGTTGACGACGTTAAAATCTCTCCCACATCTGCGTTCGGTGAATTATCATTCATTCATCAGGACACATCAAGAGTCGGAGGGTGGAATTCGTCCGCTATTGATGATGACACATTGTGCAAATGTTACCTTGAGATGGCTGAGGTAAAGCATGAATATTCATTCAATCAATAATCTGCACAGTAATCAAAGATGATTCCTCGGGGTGAAAAAGAAGGAAACAAAGAAAAAGGTGGCGACTGAGTGAAGCGCGGCGGATTGTGTGTGGCTAATAGAATGAGTGACTCTCGGGCATTTAGACGAGTCCCGTCTTTAATCAGACTAAAAACTAATAACATGTCTGCCGTTAAAGACACAGGAGGATGAAAGGCTCCATGCCAACCTTCCTTTGTTTTATCCCATCACTCATCTCATCCCCCGGCACATTAAGACACTCCTTGGCCCTAACAAGCTCTCCCACGACATTTAGTCTCGCTTAATGGATAGAAAATGTGGGTCTAAGTGTGTTGTCTGTGTTTTCTGCTTTTCTTTGATAATGAACAGACGCCCATGACTTACTTACGACAGCTGCACTGATAAAAGAGTCCTGAAATTAGAGGTTTTCAATTATCCTAAAAACGTCTTTGATGTGGAAATAACAGCAGCTACTGATGGCACAATTAGTCCTAATGCAGGCGTTACATTTGGCTCCTTGAATAAAGCCATCAAGTGACAGACCCAAATAACAGCATGCTATGACAGGTAATGTGTACGCACTAGAAAGTTCATAACATGTGGGAACTTTGTCTGTTATGAGAAAAATCCTCCGTGCAAAACCCTAGAAACAAAGAAACACTGCATTAAATAGAAAATCTTGTGAAGCAATGCTGGAAGTAATGTTTATAAAGTACCCGCTGTAACATTAGCATTAGCATTCTCCAAAGTTTTACGTCCACGTTAGCAAAAGACAAAATGCATATTCATAACTAATAACTATCCAATGTAGAAGATGTAGAATCTCCACGATAATTTGACCAAAAAGTGATAAATTACTGATATAAAAAATATTGTATCGCTTCTGAGCCGCTTTCTCTATCACTGCTGGCATTAGCTTTAGCATGTCTTAACTACTTCACAAAATTCCTTTTTTAGTCTCATTGTACATGAAATGAGTCAAACTTGCTGCCAGCAACATGAAATATATGTCCCCCTGTAAGTCACATTAATATTACCATGTGCTCACTGTTGCTGCAATAGATTAGAAGCCTTCGATTAATCTTAACTTAGACTGCCTGCGTGGTAGTTTTATGTCAGCTGTTCTTATGGTCAAAACTGAAAGAAATCTCCTATCCGCAATGCTGTTGTTCATAAAAAGCTCTGTTCAAAAGACTAAAGCTTTATGTGCCAACAAATCGAGTCACTTTCAGATTCAAGCGCGGCGCACGGGGAACCCTTTGTGCGGTGACATTTGCAATATGAAGGGGAAAAGCAGGTCACTCTGTCTCAGATCTGTTCACGGTGAGCAGACTGTGAGGAAATTCTCTCACTGTACCAATAACACTGTGATCATGAAACCCTGGTAACAACTAGGAGCTCATATAATCGATGTGAGGCCGAAAAAACCTCAATATTAGAAATATAAATCAGCTACATCTACTCTGGTATCAGTAAAAAAAACTCCCAGAATGCATTTAGGGTACAAACATTTGAAGGCATACTTTGGTGTGTTGGTCAGGGTATCATGAAGGAAATACCGGCCATGTTTCAGTTTGCTGGATGAGACCGCGGAGCCAGAGCTCTGGTTAAACACTAAACGATTCAGTGAACTAATCCTTCTGATGTGGCCCACTGAAAACAGCCACTTCACACATCACTACTCTCTGTGTCTACAGTGTTTAGGTGAGCACTAGTGGCAGACGCTCCATCAGGAGTGTAGGAACTCGCTTTCCAGCAGCCGCAAAAGTATCATGTTTACATCGACTTTTTGCTATTCGACACACGTCGAAAGTCCCTTCATGTTTCACAAAATGTGGAAACTTTTGTCAGTCTGATTAAGGAAAATGGCAGATTTATCACCTGATTTACTAAAATGTGGGGTACAGTGTGTGAAATCACATGCTCATACAAATAAATTACACTTTCAACTTTTTCCTCCAAATAAAATGTTTGTTTGTTAAGGTAAGTGGTGACAGTAATGTGCCCTTGGTGTGAGTGGTTGTGTCTTAACATTAATCTTGTCAGTGGTAAAAGTGTCGAAAACTACACTAGAATATGATTTATTTTGTAAATGAAGTCGCAGTCAACCACAGAACCAATCATCAAGCAGGTCGATCAGGTCTAAGTAGTTAGATTACATTTGCCTACGTTTCAAACTATTTTATTTCGCCTTCTTCCCGTATCTTTTCTTACCAGAATACATTTATACGTTTTGACATGGTTTTAATCGACTTAAGTAATTCTCTTAATGGAGTAATTATACAATTTCAGCTGATCAGAGAAAAATGGTTTAGAGCTGATGCCAGCATATGAGAGTAATTTAGAGTTGATGTCTGACTGAAAGTGAAACTGGATTTCAGTTCCACAACACTGCTCCAAACGCCGAGAGGAAGAGTTAAGATTACAGCGATGATCATAACGCCAACAAGCACCATCCAGCTCACAAAGCGTTTGACATATTATCATAACAACTTGAACATCACTGCCTGTGGAAATGGCATTTCTATTCATTCAGAGAGGCGTCCAGCCGACAGAGCGCTCAGGGAAAATGTAATTTTCAGAACTTCACAAATTCAGGATTTATTTTTTTTTTTTTTAGGATCTACATTCAGGAATAGAAGGTCTGGCCCCCGATTTATCACCACACTCTCTTTATCGGAAGGCCTGAGCCAAAAAAAAGCAAAAAAAAAAAAAGCAAACATATTCAATTCCCTGCCATTGAAAAAAACAAAACCTGCAGTTTGTGCATTAAATGTGAACAAAAGCTGCCATGTAGACGGACGAGTGGGCTGAAGCAGCGGATGACAAGCTGGAGATGAAGTCGAGGATGTGGAGAGACAGGACGACATTAACGGAGAGAACGGACAGGCGGCGGAGCGACAGGCAGACGATGCAGCCGTGGGAAGGAGGGAGTCACTTTGACAGACTCTTAGAGACCAACAGGCAGGCAGACAGGCGGGCGGACAGACAGATGGAAGGTCGACAGGTTCGCTTGGAGTGAGACCGTCTTCCCCCCGACAGCGCATCAGTCATTCACGGACACACAGTGGAGACACTCTTTATTGTCCTCAGGGGACAATTAGAAAAGGGCAAAGCGGCACACACATGAACAGAGGCACGGACAGGACGGACGGGACGGACATGCAGAGAGACGGAGGGTTAATGAATGACCAGTCATTCCTCTCCCACAGCATCACGCGGGTCACCTTGTGTCGTAAACATCTTTTATTTTGGTTTATCACAAACAAAACATCAGAAAACATCAGCGTCAACAATAAGAGCTGTGCAGGACACAGAACCACGAACTACCTGAAGTCACAAAGCCTATAATAAGACCAGGCATGAATACAAACACAAATATCGTTCACGCTGTAGAAATTGGCTTTTCCATGAAAACATAACGTCAAAAAAGACAAATACGAAGAACAAATCAGCTGCGAAAACAAACCCATCAGTCATAACAACACGGCCATCTGCCTAATATTATGTGGGACCGTCTTCTGCAGCTCCACACACAACAAGCTGCAATGCCAAGGGGCAGCGGTAGCTCTGCTCGTGGAGCGGGTTGCAGGTTCGATCCCTCGTCTCTCCCTGTCCTTATGGTGAAATGCCCTTGAACAAAACACTGAACCCCAATGGATGGATTAAGCTGGCAGCTGTCACCATTAGTGACCTGTGTGTGTGTGTGTGTGTGTGTGTGTGTGTGTGTGTGTGTGTGTGTGTGTGTGTGTGTGTGTGTGTGTGTGATAATGATGTAAAGTGCTTTGGGGACTGCTGAAGCAAGGAGAAAATTCTGTATAAGTGAAATCCATTTAATATTTACTTTGCATTCCGATACTTTTCCATTGACAGCAGTTGCGTCGCTGCCACGGAGGATTGTGCCTCACGACAAGAATATGTCTGCTTTGATTCAAGCTTAAAAGCGTTGAATCGAAAAAGCCTTAAAAGCCCAAAAACATGTAATTGATTTTAATTGTTAAGTCTGAATTGGCCGGATCTGTCTCACTGTGTTTTGTCCCGTGATGGACTGGTGATGTGTCCATTTATCACAGGCATCGGCGCCAGCCCACCACGACCCTGCATCGAATTAAAGCTCTATAAAATATAGACGTAAACCTCATCTGTTGGATTAGACCACAGGGGCCAGGCTTCCCCCTCCAAGTGCATCAGCCGGAATCTGTTCGCTGCTTTTCTCTTGGGCCACTTTCAGTAAACGTAGATCAGGTTTGGAGAAACTCTGACGCGGTTGTTAAGCCATCACAATTTGTTCCTCGTTGAGCTCATTCAAACGCTTAAAATTCAGGAACAAAATGTCCTCTTACTACTCATTTTATCTCACGCTCTACCCTCAAAGAAGAGATAATCCGTGTGTTCCGCGATGAATCTACGACTAAAGATTTCACGGTGCTTCCTTCAAACACCCCAATCCCATTGTTAAATGGTGAAAAACATTACTTTTATTCAATTTATATTGATATTTTGAATGTAAATGAGGTCATTTTGGCGTTTTTGGCCGAGGGTTGATGGTTCCATCTCCTTTGACTAAGCCACCTTAAACCCAAACTCCTCCCAATGTAGATCGAGCCTCTTGTGAGACAATCATCAAAGATATGTGTGAATGTGATGACATTGTGTTTCAAACTATTTGCTCAAGGCTCGGACCTCATTTACACATTTCAAGTAAAAAACATTTCATTTTTGCGTTTTTGTTTCAGGAATCTTTCACGTTTGCACAACAGCACTTTGGAAACGTTGCAGCTGTTTAAGTTGGTAAACTTAACCTGTCATATTATTCAATATGTTCACACACAGCAAACAACACAGTTGAAGTGGCTTAAAGGAAAAAATAAGCTATATAATCAGACATTCAATTAAAATTTTGGTTCTGTTCATCTCTGCTAATAATTGTTTCAATGCCCACATTTGACAACTTGTTTTACTCTTATTGATTGACCTTTCAGTTTTTTTCTCAAGTGTTTTGAATTAAGTGTTTGAATTACTTTTTACTTGAAGAAGCAACATGAAAGAAGCTTTATTGACTGGGATCCCCATTAGTTAAAATATCTGTTCCTCGTGGGTCTAACGTAGAAACATGAATATATTTTTAAAAAATCGAAATGCAGTATGCAAAAAACAGCCTAATTCTGTCAAAATGCTGTAATAAGATTCTAGTCAGTATCAAAAATGTACTTCGAGCTTTAATTCTCTGAATAATGACGACTTGAGTCTTGTCCTTTAGCGTCAGCTGTGCTGTCCCATTCCTTCAGTTTGTTTTTTTTTGTTTTAAGTTGTTAGGAAAACAACCACTGGCAGCGTTCCTCAAGGCGATCCTTATGAGGGAGAGTCCACGCTTCAGTGATTTTGAGCTTTGACACTTCTATCACTCTAAATGTAGCCGTGGAGCAGCTTTCAATTGTCTCTGAGCATTTGGCGCACACCCACTGAGAGGCTGACGTTTTGTTTTTCCAAGAAGCCGAGGTGTCAGTGATCGTGGGCTCGGCGGCTCGTCTCCTGCTATATTATGAATTGTTCTCTGTGGGAGAAATCATTCACATTGTGACATTCATCTATTTTTGACCTGTCAAAACACACAAGCGTTTCAATTTTGTGGTCCCTTTGTGAATTGAAGTTGATGCACACAGAACCAGCGTTCTTCAGGCTGGTAAAGAAAATCCAAACATATGAAACAGAAAAACACAAGTGCCTCTGATTGCTTGTTCAGATGGGCGAAGGTGAGGGCACAGACGATTTCCTGCCCGTGTCCGTAGCGTTCGCCAGAGAGGAATTTGGGCGAACTGGGCATTAATCCACTTGACTGGGGAGACATAACTCTTCTCCGGTGCTGTTTGTTGCAACAGAGGGTTGTTAAATCAGTTTGTCTGGCCACGATTTCTCACCCGGCGCATCCACCACGAAAAGTTTGAAGATGACTGATTGAGATCTCGTTGCCCATCCAAAAAAAACAAAAACCAAATACTCAGAGCCTCCAGAGCTAATCTGAGGCAGATTATTCTCTGCTGAGCTCAGAGGAGTCGAATATTTAATAAAAACGACATCATTTTCAGCTTATCTGCCGTTTCCATGGAAACAGATTGTTTTCAAAACATTGTTGTGTAAACGTAAAACTTTTCAGAAACAAAAGTTAAAACTGTTTAAAGGAAAGCGAACAATGACTTGAGGCTGAGGCATCACAACTATTGCGAGTCAAGGACAATGCTGTGGTGGTGGAGAATCAACCACACAGGAATAATGCGTCACTTCTCCTCCAGTAAACAGGACGTTTGTTGAAATATAACAGAATTGTGTTTTACTAGAGATTTCAGCTACGTTTGTGATTATAAAGCTCGACAAGAAAGACAGCTATTTGTTTTTTTCAAGTATGTAACAGGTAAAGAGTATTGTAATATTGTCTTGCTGACATACTTTAGCTTTTATTTGCGTGCACAGGCTTCCTTGAGGTACAGGAGCTTCATTCAGGTAAAAAAAAAAAAAAAAAAAAGGCGACGTTTTAGTTCCACCACACGAGAATCAGCAGCGTTAGTGATCCCGGCTGCGGTAATTGACTTTGGCTTTGCTGCAGGTGACAGCGATCCATGAAAATATCAGTTCAGATTAGCAGCAACAGGCAGGCGAAGACACCTCTGATATAGACACATTCAGCAGACACTTGTTTTCTTTCTCCTTTTTTTTTTTTGTCTCCTGGAGACGAGTTTATGTCACATCTTAACATCTCAGCGTTGATCCTAAAAGGTCAGCGGGTTAATGTGGATCTAAGAGACAAAGTACGGGTCAATGACATCGACCGCCACAATGAACAACCTGAGCTAAATTCATCGGGTGACCTTTGACCCCGCCCCTGGCCAAAAAAAACCCTGACGAAGTTGGATTGACAGATTTAGTGATATGAACATGTGGGGGAAATCTCTACGATCAAATAAAGGTTCAGTTAACACAGTTTTAGTTTTCATTTTCATTCACAGGCTACATTCTGGAGATGACTTACTTTATTTGTCTGTGGATAAAAACACAGTAAGTTTCCAAAAGACGCCCAGATGGCTCAGTGACACATGAGTATAGTTACCTGGACAGACACACAGAAGACAAGTCCCACTAGATTCATTTGAGCAACTGTCCTACAGCAGCACACGTCCCGCTAGCCGTGTTCAGCGCTGCCTTACAAACAAGACGCAGAGCTATTACAGCCGGCCGCTGACGAGCGACAAGGTAATTTCCTCCTCCCTCAGGCCTCCCATGAAGGGAGAAACTAAACCAAGCACAGCCGCCTCTGGGAATACCGGCGGAAATATTGTCTCATTCTAGATGCTGCTTGTGTTTGCCATGCAATAATAGCAGAAAGTTGACAGTTTGTCTTCTCAAATACTTTCATTATGTGCAAAATGCAAGAAGTCATTCTGATTTGAGGAGTTGTACCTATCATTTCGTTTGGCTCTTAACACATTAAAAAAATTGATTGATTGAATTTGCAGATTTTTATTTTGCAGATTTGACAGTGTATCTGATGTCTGCAGTCATTTTTACCTGCATTGAGAAAACAAATCGAATCGAAACTTGAATTTCTCTTTAAAAAATTGTCGGATTACTTTTTATGATATGATTTCTTATTTTTGATTTTAAGAACAGATGATAAACAGACATAAGAAGTTTTATCACTCAAATAAAATACAGGTTTTTCGGGCTGAATGTCTGAGCAGTTGCACTCGATGTATAGCGACGGAGCACAAAAGCAGGTTTTCAGGTTATATCGAATGGCATCTAGATTTTTGGATTGGCAGAAACAGGCTTGAATTCTAATTTTGCTCATTTGGCTATGAGCCACGAGACAGTTCATACTGAAGCAAAGCTTGAAAATCAAATCGATTTTCTGAGATGGGAGACTCAAACAAAGTGAAGAATCACTCTGATTGGGAAGAGATATCTTCAACTTGATTCTGTTTTCTCGTCCCACCCTTCTTCGTTGGCTTCCTCCTCAATCAGCTGACTGAGGGTGTTACTCTTCCAGTTAAACCAAATCAAAGTCCGCTGCCGCCCCTGAGAGCCAATCATGTAATTGCCATGAAACTGTAGTTTTCTCTGCTGCCGTGGGCGTCAGATCGATGTGACTCTCGTCCACCTCCTGCATCCATCAGACCCTCGCACACCGCGGTCCCTCCACTGAGCTTATCGAGAGTCGCACTCCACATCACATCTTTCCACTTCTGCAGCAATTACTCTCTGCCCCTTGCCCAACACTCTAGTGTAAAGACTTCATCTTCTATCCCACCTCATCCAGACGAGGTCAGAGGGGGGTGGATTGATCACAGCTAGCCAGTGGCCCAGTGGTAGCTGTGCGACATGGGCAGGTCACCAGGCCGTCACAGACCTGTGAGGCAAATTAAAGCCGCACATTAACCCAACAAGAAGTTCTGAGCATTGGGAGAGAGCAATCCCACACAGGCCCAGGTAGAACATGAAAACCACATCAAGGCCCTGGCTGAGTACCCAAAAAGAGGAAGCCTTTGTTTACTGTGATAAACATATATATATATATATATATATATATATATATATATATATATGACTTGGTACCACTTTTCAATTCAATTGTTTTTTATCTCGGGAGCCCGGCGTACCACATTTTTGATTTAGACAATATGGTTGAAGACAAAGATATGGAACAATTTATTTAACCATCTTTGCATATATTTAGTATTTTCTTGCTTTAGTCTTTCATGCATTTCATTTGTTTTCATGTAAAAAAAAGGTTTTTGGTGGGGTGGCTTATTGAAAAGCAGAAAACCACCACATGTTAAAATGGATAGTTTTTCATTTCCACAGCCGCCTTTGCTTGTTCATGTGGAAATGTTGGGTTTTATCTGTGAAAGTGCCTCGAAACGACTGTGTGTTATTTGGCGCTATATGAAAAAAGTGAATGAATTGGATTTAGAATTTTTAGGTTTAAGAAAATATTTATCTCCCTGGTTCTAATTAAGAATATTTGGATCCGGGGTGAATTACCTTCCATGCCAAGTCGACACAATTAGATGTGACCTGACCTGAAACAAAATGTGTCATCAGGAGCGTCTCATGTCAATGTGAGCAAGACGACTTTAATTAAAAAGCAAAAAACAGTGACACATTTAAACGACTGGATATAATGAATAACGTGAAGGTCCTTTGTCTCTCTCCACCACCTGTCTGCATGTTGTCTCGCTCCACATCTATTTTATCCGTTTCTGTTGAACTGCTCAGTGGATTTTCAGGCGAAAGCCACAAACAAAAGCGACGCTGAGAAGTGTCCTTGAACGCATCTTGAGTAGACAAACTGTCCTGTCCACACTAACATGATGACAGAACAGTGAAGACACAGATTTTTGGTCCTTCTTGTGATAAATAGACACTTTCAGTGGGAGGAATACGTTGCCGTCATCAGCGTTTTGATAAACTTGTCAATACGTCGAACCATAGAGGCGCGTCATAGTGTAGCCAAAGTCATGTCTTCAATGCGGCATTTAGCACATTTCATATCTTTTTAGTGATTCAAAAATAAAAGTCTTGACTAAACTCAAGACCCAAAGCTCGCTGGACGTCCCTTCCAGCTGCAGCCATCCCAGCTGACAGGATTCCCTCTTCCAAACATGTTTATGGTCTTTACAACTCATTCTTCTCCTCTGGAGCATTCATCACATGGAGAATATGTTAATTACTGTGATGGCGTTATTTACAAACTTATACTGAGACTTTAAAGACCCTGTTAAATGCATTTGATGGTGCCACTGCTCACGTCTCTAATTTCTTAAATGCCACTTTACTTTTTTTCTTTTGCTTCGTGTCTTGGGCGAAGCTGTTGCTGAAGAGGCCTCGCTGCCATGCATGTGAGCAACTCTGCAGGGAGCACGTTGGGGATTATTGCTCTTGTAGAGCCACGAGAAAACTATTTGCTCTTTTTCCAGTTGAATCTATTTTTTGTTTAATCTTTTGACCTGAAACCGTTTTTATTGGTTACCCAACAGAGAAGAAAAGAGCAGACTATGATGAGATTATTGTACAATATAATTAATTTCATGTGAGATATTTCCAGTAGATTCTCCCAAACCTGACAGGTTGATGTTTGTCTTTATTTTTTAAGGAGAAGTCAACACTTGTTGACATTTTTCCTCCCATGAGACCAAAAAATGAAAGCCGCCATATTGCCTCCTCAGCTGGACGGTGGGTTTTCTTGACCCATAAAGTGACAGTCCATGATTCTTGAAATGCAGAAAAGGTGTCGACTTGACTGTCCTTGACAACACCCCCCCCCCCCCCCCCCCCCCCCCCCCCCACCACCACCATTTTTCTCTCTCTCCCGGCCAGAGTCTGCTACACCCGGCTACACCCGCTGTATTGTCAGGCTCCGCTGCCTCCTGGCCATTTCCACTCGTTAATCATGATTAACATTCTGCTGGAAGCCATTCATTACCAGTTAGCTCCTAACACCTGTGGTTCTGGACCCCCCGACACATCTCCGTCAATTCCCCCCAGCTAACAAAGAGCATAAAAAGGAGGCCGGGGCAGAAAGCAATGAGAGAGGTAATCACACATCTATTCAAGTTATTACAAGAACACATGCCAGGCAGATAAAATGGCTAGAGGTGCTCAAAGATGGATTTAGATTGTCGGGGGGGAGACCAAGGACGGATGTGAATTTTTATGTTTTGTGCCCATAGCTGGGTTCTCTTTGAAGATGATGGCTTTACATTTTTGGACGAAAATGTTGAACATGTTTGCTATTGAAGAGAGGAGCTGTAACATCAAGAGAAAATGATTGCTTCAATCTCAAACAGAATCAGTGACTGATGAAGTGTGTGTGTGTGTGTGTGTGTGTGTGTGTGTGTGTGTGTGTGTGTGTGTGTGTGTGTGTGTGTGTGTGTGTGTGTGTGTAAAGCAGTTCGTAAGGTTCATAACTAATCAAAGACTCTTGTTAGCCTGACCATTGTCACCATGAAGAAACTCACTCTGTGGTAATCAATGATGTTACAAAAATCAAGTGAATTTAGAAAAACCTAGTTTAATACCTCAAAAACGGGTTTCCCTTTCTCAAACTAAATGACAAAACTTTCGGACACTTCTCTTTCCACTGTTACTTATCCTTGTTTCATCGTTTTAGTGTTTTGTGTTTCACGCTCACATGGCAATGTTTTGAAAATGAAGATTTAGAAATGCTGAAAATGATGTAGTTAGCATGTTGGGCCACTAGTGGGTGTTGTTGGTTGTTTTTGTAATGAAACCACACGCACATGCGTGCAGAGAACAATACGCTATAAACATTAACATTTAAAGTGGAGACATGGAGACATTCACAGAGGCTGCCATTGTTGTTATTGTCCATCTACTGGAGCGCGTGCAGAAAAGTACCTGATACGACGGTGGTGAGCATTCACAGGAGCAGCGTTTCAGGTAAGTTGCGTTTTCCCCCCCAATTCCACAGAGACGGATATGGAGCATTTTCGAAAAGTTTTCAAAATGTTGTCTTCTCAGTGGCTCTGAGCACTGATGAAATTTTTCCATTTTGACTTGAAAATGTACACCTGAATTTAGCGCACGCACACACACACACACACACACACACACACACACACACACACACACACACACACACACACACACACACACACACACACACACATTGCTGTATTTCTGTTTTCTAACCCCACGTGGACACACTAATACAGACGCAGAGGACACATCAGGGACTTTCTACAAGTTGAGGCTTTCAGCTCACACCGCCGTCCTGCCTGGCTGATAATTAGTGAACATGAGTCAAAACGGTCGAGGCACTCGGAAAGGGACACACAACAAAAGGCTGCTGGTCTGTGGTTCCACTCATGCAGACAGACTGACACTCAGCCAAGCAGACAGGTAAACAGGTCGAGCTACTGGCAACGCAACAGACAAACTGTCTGGCACACACACACACACACACACACACACACACACACACACACACACACACACACACACACACACACACACACACACAGAGGCAGCCTCCAAAGGGGACGGACTGATATTAGTAGGTTCATGTGGACTCAGAGGTCTCCAACCTCGGTCCTCCAGAGCCCCTATCCTGCATGTTTTAGCTCTCCCTCTGCTTCAGCATACCTCACTCTAGTGATGATGTCATCACCAAGGTTGTGGAAAAAGCCCAATAACGAGCCCCTCAGTGCAATCAGGTGTGTTGCAACTGGGAGAGAGCTAAAACATGTAGGACAGCGGCTCTGGAGGACCGAGGTTGGAGACCTCTGATGTAGAAGCTCGGCTGGCAGCTGTAATAAGTACAATGTCTGCCTGTGAATTTAATCCACTGCCATTAGTTGTTTGGCAACTTTGAGCATTTTTCTTTCTTTTTGTGCTCCCCAGTTTGTGGAAAAAGACTTTGGTACAGAGATAATAGATATGTTCACACTCTTGTCCAGTTTGCTTTGTGCTCACACTTGCAATTTTAACAAAGGAATAAATCATGTGTTCAGCAATCGATCCTGAGCAGTTCTTTATAATGTATATTTTGCTAAAACGCAATTTGGGAGTCCTGCATTGAACACATCAATCACAAGCAGTAGATACAAAGATTCCAAAGGACGATGTCGACGTTGTGTGTCTTTGCTGCATTCAGACTTCAATCAGTCTGCGCCAGACGTGATTCACAGATACAGTTTGTCCACCTTCTGCTTTTTGATCATTAAATGTACGATGTTTCCATCATTGTGGAGCAGAATTCGTTGGATTGTTCACCCACTAATAAGGAACGTGAGCTGGCTTTAGACCGTCGTGAGAAAAGTTAGTTTCACTCTACTGATGATGTGTTGTTGGGATAGTAATCCTGCTCTGGCACCAGTTACTATTAAAAAGCAGCATTACACCAGGCTTCTTATTAAGGCAAGAATGTTCCATGAATGTTGCCCGCATGCTCATCCTACAAATGAAGCTATCACGATGAGAGTTTCACAGACTGAAGGGAATTTTAGATAATCTTCTAACAGTGATGTTACAACCTCCATCTACCAAGAGAATTATTGTCGTACACTGTTTCCTCCCTCCAGTTCTGGGCCTGCTTCCATCTCGCAGTCTGCACATTTCAAACTTGTTCATACCACGGCTTCAGGTGAGGTAACCGCGTCCGCGACTCCACAGGCAGATGAAGGTTTAATCACGTCAGACCCAGGACAGAATGTGTCCAGCAGGAAGACATTCAGACGAGGCTGAGCAGGAGAGTGGCCAGAGGGCTCAAGCAGAGCATAAATACATCGGACTTCATCTGCCAAAAGCTTTGTGTGTAGGAAAACTTGATAGTCTGAACACACCCATGTGGAAGCCGATTCCAATAACAGGAATACACTGAGAATTGATGCTCAACACACACAGTCCATTGAGTGGATTTACCTTCACGAACATTGAACCGTGAGTGAGAGGTGATGTAAAAGCTCTGTAGGGGGCTGTTGATGTGACGTGATTCCACAAACTAGTCTTGCATTAACGCTATTCTATAATAAAAACACCAGGTGTGTCCACACTGGTCATTTTTAGAGCCTGTACCACCATGTTTTCACATTACATGGAAAGGTTGCATCTCCTTTTCATTATTTTCTGAGCTCTGGTTTTCAAACAAAACTTCGAGCAGCACTGAGGTGACACTTGGAAATCGGAACAAGTCCAAACGCGATCTGGTTGAATTTTACCCAAATTATTTTCACATTATTGAATCAATTTTCTCTTGTTCTGCCTTGAAAGTTCTCTGGGCTGTTGAAGGGAAGTGAAGCGCACAGAGGCTGGATGGATTAAGTATGCCGTGTTGTGCTCAAACGCTTGTTTAACATAAATTTACAAATGTGCACAGAATGAGCAGCGCGCTCAAAGGGATTCAAACGGCAGATGTCTTCCTTTTCAGGGAGACTCTTCATTAGTTGAGCTTGCTGGATGAAGTGATTTTTGACTGTGTGCTGTTGGCTCCTCTGGGCTCGGGGCCCGGGGCAGCTGCAGCCATTACAGCACATACACAGACATGCAAGACCCCCACCTGCCCGCGGCTCCCCCCACCACGAGAGCACTCACCACTTCCACCAGGTTTTGGGGGAGTCCCCTCGGAGGCATTTTCCCTTTATCACAAGTGTGCAGAGGCACAACACCCTGCTTCTCCAAATCATACCAGCTTGAGGTGGTTGATGGGAATTAAGGGCATGATGAGGTTTAAACTGCCCCTCAGTGATAAATGAATATCTGTGGGGTGAGATTCTTCACCAGTGCTCATCGAGTCTTTCACCGCCGCCATTGTGAGGACCTATTGGAAGCAATGTCTGTCATGGAGTTGTGAACACTGACCACTACGCCACAAGAGTTTTTTGTTTTTTTTCAATGAGTTGAACCAAATAGAGCGAAACAAACCTCCGACACAAACGAATAATATCGACTATTTTCTACTGACTTTTAAATGTCAACAACTTGGTTTTCTTGTTCACTTGAAGTTAACTATACACCAGGACCAAGTCCAGGGAAAAGCAAACGTTCAAAGATCATCTGTGACCCAGACAAGACGCATTCAAAATGGACGTAGTATTACTGTGTGTACCTTATAATAAAACACCTTATCTACTCAATATCCATTTGCAACTTTGCACAAGAAATCTTGTCAAATGGGATTAAAAAGAAAATAAATGTTTACCACTGTTTTAAATACACTTACCTTAGAGTGATAAGATCAAGTTCACTCTGTTCTATCAGTGTCATTGTGGAAACCAACGTCAAGGACTTTGTTGTAAACGATGTTTAACGTAGTTCAACGAGGCTCACCAATTTAAGTGACCCAATATTTGTATGCATGGTATAAACTGTAAGTTTGCTGAGTAAATCAGGTGAAAAATGCAATCATAATCATGTTGTCCGGAAAGTGTGTGCAGCCTGTGTGCATCATGGAACATCACATATCCTGAGATTTTAATCGAAATGCCTCTGGTTAACAGAACGTAAGACATATTTAAGCAAATCAGCTAATTTTGCGTATTAGTGAAAAATCGACCTTGTTGAATGAAGCCCACCATTATTCTCCTGACGCAAATTCAAAGTAAAATCTAAGAGCGCAGTTTCTTTCTCAAGCTTCTGTATTTACAACCCAGAAGGTCCAAGATCTATGGAGTAAATACTGTCCGGTGCTACGGAGTTTCTATCGACTTGTCTACTCCCTGTTAGAAGCCAGAAAGAAGATCAACGTCTGTCCATCAGAAACGGGTTGACTGAGACGTCTCCACTTTGACCAAGAACAGCTACTCTGTGGCTCCATAGGAGAGGAGGACCAACCAATCAATCAATCAATAAATACAAGACAAATACAAATCAGTTACAAATCTGAAGAAGAAACTGTTGAGTTTCTCCCCCCATTCATGTCTGCCAGCTATATCTACACCTGGAAGTGAGTCGTGCTTCTCCTACCTGCTGTATTTACCATCAATGTTGATTTACAGCCACGTCAATACTCCCCAGCATGCTAATGCTCTCAACGGAGATTTACACTGATGTCAATACACAATGCTAATGAGGTTGGGTGATTGTTTGTCGACAGCATGTCATGGCGGCTTGCAGGAGATTATTTCGGGGGCAATTTATCAAGGTGTCCTCTGCAGACAGTATCAGCGCCAGAGCTGATGGTTCAATTCCCCTGGCGAATGCGACTGTGTCCTTCTTGATGGCCATCCAAACACACATGGAGCTCGTGAGACTGTGGAGCTTTTCAATATGGACTTTTTGAACTGTTCCTCTGAAAAGCCTGAGAAATTAATTTCCAAAGGTCAGCTCGGGGTCCCAATTTGCCACTCCTGCAGCTACTTTTCAATTAAATTGACCTGGAAGATTGATTTTACTCTTCACATTTCACTGCAGCAGAGACTCCTGCTGGAAATGTCCCTCCCATTAATGGAATCACTTGAAGTTCGCCTTCTTCCTCCAAAGAAAAACTCAAGCTTTCCAATATGTAGATGATCCTGATGTGACCGAGGTGATACTGCAATGGCAGTGTACCGAAAAGATTTTTTGGGATTATCTTCTCAAACACCCTGCAGCTCCCAGAAACATAATAAAGGATATTTTGAAGGCAGGAGTTGTAAATTCAAAAGATGATGACATTTTTGTCCAATTTAGGTTGAGAGGAGGCTGACAGGATTTCAGTCCAGAGGACGGGTTCACTCCATTCCTACCCAACTCCCCACACAAGCCTTCCATCTTGTATTAAAGCTGAAGGCTGAGCTGACAGCCAAGTAACTCTTTGGCATGATTTCACCTAAAATGGAAACTTCACTCGTCTCATTAGACGAGCTGGGATTTACACAGTAACTTGGAGCTATGAGTTGTGATTTCCAGTCATTCTATCAGAATCTTCAGGGACATCAAGATAAAAATAAAGAAAAAAACAAAAAAAAAAGTGCAGCAGCCACCAATTCCAGCTTCATAGTTGTGAAAATTTTCAGATCCATTAATCCCAATTAAACTTTTTTTTCACGCTCTGACACGAGATTCACTTTTAAAGTATTGGCTTTTTGAATTGACATGATGTGAATCACCGTGACTGGGTCTCACACTATTAAACCATTTTATCCGAACAAGCTGCTTTTATCTGTCCACCGAACAAACTGGATTAATGGTACGTACATTCACATGTGTGAACTTCGGTCCAGAGCATCTTTCTGAAGTCAATTTGTTCTTGGTTTAATGAATTAAATTAAAATACGGCTAAATGCAGGACGTTTTTCTATGTTTCACACAAGGATTAACATTAGAAATGGCATAATGATGAATTTACACACTAACTTTTTCTTCAATATTAATTTTTATTAAAAAGGCATTTAAGTAAATGTAAAGTTTTTGTATTTAAACATGTGTATTTATATGTCATCATGTGGTGGATCTTTGACAACCCAAAGTTACACTGATGCTTGTAACTAATTCCACTTTTATTTTGTTTCTAATCTCATCGTGAAAGAAGCGAGTTTGGTCAATTGAAGTACATCCCGGAGGCTCAGTGATGCTTCTGTCGTGTCGTCCGTTTGAGGCCTGACCTTTTTCTCCTGGTGGTTGGTTTTTGAACTCATAACAGAGAGATGAGCCGCAGCATTAAGCTTTTTATTCTGCCCTCTGGAACCTCTGACGTGCGACTCAACACCTCCTCAACAGCCTGACCCACCGAAGAATCGCTTAATCCCTCCTCCAGCTTTCCTCCTTTAATCAGTCCAACACCTCCAGGGTCCGGAGTCCGGGGGTCCGACTGGCTCGGATGGTTTCTGTCATGTTCGCTTTGCATGTTAAGATATTACAGCATGTATAAGCTCTATATCAGGGATGAACAACTTTGAATTTACTAATGTAAAGATGTCTCCATTTGACATTTTTCTTTTTTTCCTCTTGTTTTTCTTTTATGACATTTCTTTTATGACGGGCTCAAAATCAATATCAAGACACCAGTGCATACCAGGCAAGCAAAGATATTTCACCACACAAGCAGTGAATCAGTACAGCAGCAGAACAGAATTAGGTTCCATGTCCAAAAAGCAGTGGGAAGAAGTATAACTTATCATTTCTGGAGAAATGGTGGGATTTAATGTGTCATTTTCTTTAGGTTCCACGTATTTAATTATCAATTAAATTAAACATGTTATAACTATTATTTTAAGACAAATAATCAGATGAGAAGGTACAAATATATTATATATATTATTTTAATAATTAATGATATATAATATATAATAAATATAATAAAGTATAATCATGATTATGAGTGTATATTATGTTGTAACATTTACATTATTTGCCACAAAAGCCAAAATAATTCTATTTTTGGTCCTCACCAATATGTGATCTTTGACCACATCCAAATACACATAAATAAATTACATTAAATATACATGCATACAATTTACATGCATAGTATTCACACATATACCCACATGTAGAAATACACAGCATGTAGGCACTTGTGCTCACACTCCTTCATACATACAGTCACACATCCAGGTTTTTGGAAGGAATCAAAGTACCTGCGGGAAACTCACACACACTGTGGGTTCAAATACTGGCCAACCTTCTGCTATGAGGTGAGGCCCCAGACTCTCACATCCAAACTAAGGATTCAATAATTGTCTCACTTATACTAACGTTACATGTATTAAGTGCACTGACATGTTTTTACTCTCACTCACAGATGTTAATTAGCTTCATTCCATCTAAAGATTTCCTTCTAACACGGCGTGTTTCCTGGAGCGACTACAGTCTTACACTTTCTTACAGTTGGCACAGCAACGCACAGTTTGGTCTCGACTTGGATTTGGAGTCTCGCAGCACCAAAAAAACAACAACAAAAAAAACCACCACCATTCCCCCCAAAAAAGATCCCATGGTCCCTGAGCCTTTTTCATTATTAATTCTTTCCCTGAGTCTCTCCCTCAGCTGCAGAAACTGGCTCCTAGTCTGAAGCGGCTTCTTGTTTCACCCGGGTGCTGCTCTGCATGTGCTGCCGCTGCCGCTGCCGCTGCCACTGCCACTGCGACTAACTGCAGAGTCCACACAGGCTCCAAACAGATGTTTTTATAGAACCAAGTATAAAGCAGTGTCATCCTAAGCCCCAGGCAGGTGCTTTTTCTTTTCTTTTTCTTCTTTTTTTTTTATCACTAAGGCACATATTCTTTAGCAAAAGGAGCTGCCATCAAGACAAGCAAAAGTCTCTTTACAATTGTTCTCTGGAATGCAGAATATTAGTTCCTTACATCAATATTGCATCACCACATGGAGAAAAAAAAAAAGAAAAGTGAAGTCATTGTGGAATTGGGGAAAAGATTGGCTCCTCCAAAGTTACATGATCACACTGGTAATAAGTATTCATGGCAGCACAGCACAGTATTGTGGTTACTGTCCTGCAAAGTAGATAAAGCCAGAACATTATCTTTGGGACGGAGGGAATAGATTCTGGGCATGTATCCACTGTTATATTAACACACTATATCAGACATCTACCATCCTACATCTGCAGGAAGAAAGAAGCGAAGCCATGAAAGAGAAGAAAACTAATGTTAAAAAGCAGATTAGAATTAGGAAGAGCTCCCGTTTGGAGACTTTGGTATTAACATTTAAAATGTGCTGCAACGTTTCACTTCATGCTCTTGCGTTTTCCTCAAGCTGAAGGAGAGGCTGGATCTTGACTTCACTTTGTTCAAAAGACGTTATCAAATCCTGTTTCATTCATGATCCACTCAAGGAGAAATCAAGAGAGAGACGTGGTGATGCTGAATGAGACGGACATAAGAAGAGCTTTGTGGAGAGCCTGAGAAGAAAAGAAGGGCAGAGGTTCACCCATCTGCTCATCGCCACAACTGAACATGCCGCTTGTTGTAAAACTCTCACGTCGGGATCAAACAGATCTGAGGTCCAATGAAAGCACAGTGAAATCTTTCAGAAACTACAAGATGCTGATGAGCAAAGGGACCCTCCAGCTTCTTATCAGCACTGTGGAGAAACCAGCGTCTCCTGTATGGAGTTTGTATTCGTGCCTCCGGTGTGAACGCCAGGAGTACTGGGCAGTACGATGAAAATCTGCTCCCGTCCAGAGTCGGACTGCGTATCTCCAGAGGAGGCCTTCATATTTCATCAAGAACATGCTAATCAACCAACTCCACCGTCACAGCAGCAAGCAGTCCGGAGCTTTTCGCCAGAAAACATTCACTGCTAAAAGAAAAACTCCAGAAACTGGCCTCCGACTGTTTGGAAGACAAGATGAGAAGATCCAAAACGTTATGAGTTGTGCTACTTCCATCCAGCAAACTATGTTCAAACTATGTTATCGTCATAATTAATAACAATTGGAAACTATTTCTTCCACATTTTATCCACATTTCACACAAAGTTACACAATGTCCTGTACAGTCATGTAGAGGTATCTCATAGTTCGAGTCTGCTTTATTGATAGATTATGCAGATAATCTGCACAGATAGAGAGTTTAGGTACCTCAGAGATCTCAATACAATGAACACTGAAGACAGACTTAATGTCTTCCCGTGCTGCAAAAAAAAAGACGAACGAAAGAATCACTTTTCCTCAAATCAACATTTGAATTGTTCCTCAGTTTGACTGCAGTGAAATAAGGTTTTGGTATAATTTACCAAGGAGAACTTAATCTTTAACATCATTTGCATCATTTAGTAGTGAAACAGTATGATCACTAAAGCTTGTATTGGTGATTTGTTTTCAGTTCAACACGTCGTTACCACACAATATAACTTCTCGGGCTTTACGGGTGAAGAATGCCTCGTTTCTCATCATGGTTTCTGTCTTTATACGTTTAAATTAACAAATAAATTATGCAGTAATGTGCATTTAAAAAGTGTGATCAGATCAGACTGGGTTTCCTCGTGAGGAAGTACATTCTGTGCAGTGGCGAGAACTCACCAGAGGGTGGCAGCACTGTGCTGCACAGCCGCCTGAATAAGGACGCACGTGTGCCATTTCCACACAGTCGATTAGTTAAAGAGATGTTGTGTTTGAGGGAAATACACACACATAAGAAGTGACACTGGACAAAGTCATATGTATCTTTGCTGTCATTTTTTTTTTCACACCTCCTGACTCTCCAATATGTACGTATTCCCCGGTGTGTGTGTGTGTGTGTGTGTGTGTGTGTGTGTGTGTGTGTGTGTGTGTGTGTGTGTGTGTGTGTGTGTGTGTGTGTGTGTGTGTGTGTGTGTGTGTGTGTGTGTGTGTCGCCTATGGTCTCTTCAGACATGCCGCTGCATGCGTCTCTATAAATATCATAAATGTGCACGTTTATGCATGAATGCTCAAAGGAGTAAAAGATCAATAAAGAGCCTCCTGCAGAGCTGCTGCACTGCTGGAAGTATGTCTCACGTGCACTTCAGTGAGTGACTTCTTAAACAGTGACACACTACCAGATGCACGGTAGTAACAAAGTGACACAAGCACAGACACACACGTTTCCCTCTACAGTACGTATCTCCCTGTCAGACACCTCCCTCCGAGCAGATGGGATGAAGGCTTGACGGGATGAAGGGATGGGGCCGTCGCCTGACAATCTGAGAGGTGACAAAGAGGAGGAGTGCAGTGTGGCGGGTGCGGAGCAGCCAAAGAGGACAGCAGAGGAGTGGAGAGAGACTACAGGTGATGTAATGTGAGGAAGACAGACGGCGTGAGGAGAGCAGAGAAGGTCGTTTTGAAGCGAGAGGCGAACAAGCTTTGCTTCGCTGTCTGGATCATTTCCATTGTTGGAGCCCAGCGTTGTGTGTGACGGTTTGTCTGACCGTCGCTCTGCTTGCTCGAGTCAAATCAACCAAACGTTTGACAGAAAGAGCTCGTGTCTGCTTTGTGCTCCTCGAAAAAAGTTTCCCAAGCAGTACATTGGCAATAGGGGGCAGTATTGAGCTCACGTTGCAGCGCCAACATCTCACGGTCTCCATTGATCCTTTAAACATGAATTAAACGAGACACTTTGGGCAGTGGTGCAACATGTGTCTTTACATTTTTACACGTACGTTGACATTTAGTTATTGAAGACCTGAATGTTTATAAACTTCACAGCAACGACAAAATTCATCTTCTCCAAAGCAGAAACTTTCACAGTTTATTCTGATTCTCTATATGTTTTGACCTGTTTGGTGTTGTTGGCCTGCAATGAGGCACCGTCTTATTTATTCTATCAGCTTGTGTAGTTTATTGACTCAAATCATCTGGTTCAACATTTTTCAGTCCGCTTTGTTTAATAACAAATGGATATTGATGTTTGAAAAGGAAAAGTCAATATTTCAGTGGGTCACTTTTCTGTTTTTGTTTTGTTTTGATAGTGAGTGTGTGACTGAGTTCCTACAAATTAACTTTGTGGTTGAAGGAGGAGGTTTGCACGGAGCTCTGTGTGCTGCAATGTTTTGTCCAAAGGAAAACATTCTATGTATTCGTGGTTGAATTTTCTGTTTCCTCTGAAGATCCTGTCTGAGACTTACCAGGGCTTGTCTCCAGGGGAGCGGTGGATGAGCCTTTTGCATTATCGTATCGGCTATTGGCCTTTTTGTATTTTCAGCCTCAGTTACATTTTGTCAGTATTTTAAACTCGACACTGAGCGTATTTTCCAGGTCTGTTAAAGATTGATTTCTAACTTTACAGCTGAAAATGAAGTGAGAAGAGAAGATTTTGCTGCAGAAGTCAAAGTTCATGTGTTTCTGTGTTTTCCAAGACCCATTTCCTGACGTAGTGGTGGAAGATGGCAGGAGATAAAGAGACACAGGAGGCTGGAGAGAGAGAGAGAGAGAGAGAGGAGGAGGGGGGGGGGGGGGGGGGGGGGGGGGGGGGTTGGGGCGTATGATGTTTGCTGGGAGTCCGGGAGGCCCCGGACGCATTACGGAGAAGATGAAAAAACACTGAGAGGAGACGGAGAGCAGACAGATGGAGGGAGAAAGAGGAGAGCGACACACATGGAGGAGGAAATGTTAGAGGACAGAATGTCCTGGGTGGCTCCACATGAGCTCACCACTCTGTACTTAGAGTTTTATGATCTAACCCCCCAAAAAAAGTGTCATAATTTGCATTTCCCATGTTTTACAGCAAGTAAAGCTGATCAGGTTTTATCTCTTTTGAAAGGAAACCTCCAGCTTGTTCACCGCAGCCGTGGGGCCGACTTTCATGTTCTGAACCGGGCTTCAGGCGTCTTTTATTATTTTATTTTGTAAATTGCGTGAGGTCGTAAATGTGAGTGTCTAAGTGGCTTAGTGGAGAAGTGTTGAGCACAGGGACATGCCACAAAGACAAGAACTTTAGTTTCATCCTAGATTTTAGGACAAATCACATGCAGTCATTTATTTCAGGTACAACATTTCTTCAGTGTTAAAAAAAAAACAAAAAAAAAACTACGATACTGAAAACATTTCAATCACTTAGTTCATGTTTTATGTTTTCAAGGTCACATGAAATAGTTTTGGTCTCAGCAATTCAATTGAACCTAAAAAAGAAAACTGTTAAATAACTTCTTAAACAAAACTCACATTTTAGATATATTATATATCAATCTTGATCGGATTCTTTAAACATCTTGACGAGATCTCCTGCATCCGTCTCTGTAATTTCCCCTTTAGAACACCACTGAAGCAGGTGGTGCCTGAATTCTACAATCGAGGTGCGTCTTCTTCAGGAATGTCTCACTGTTGGATTGTTGAGTTTCAATGCCTTTCGCAATGATGCAGCTCGTCTTTGAAACTCATTCAATGGCTGCACCAAAGCCTCCACTAAATCTACAGCGTTGACATTCTGCAGCAATTTCCGCTTCATTTTTCCAGATGAGTTTCATCAAAACTTTTACGGCGGATGACAAAACGAACCTGCGCCAATAGACTCTCACCTTTGTATTCTCCTGCACCTCGAACCCCCTCGAGAGGAGATAATCTAGCCACAACAATTGTAGTAGATTTAAAAAGTTTTTGGAGTCTTCCTTGAAGTGAATATTCATGACAGCAGCATCCTCATATGCCGACAAGACGGTTTTTGTATTCCAGACTATGACTCTCTAATATGTGGGTTATTTTTTCGTTTAGCCTCTCCACAGATTCAAATCGCTCCATTGTCATATTAGCTGAGAACGACAGAAGCAATGCTAAGGACTCCGCTGCTTTTTACTTTACTTCAGTAATTTCACTTTGAACGATTCCTCGTGTGCAGTGAGCACATGGTTGGACCGCCGTCCAGCTTCCTTGATTATCAGAGTGAAGAGACTCAAAAAGCCTCCTGCCTCCGATGACGTCTTCCTTTCAGTCACTGTTAGTGGCTTCAGTCATGGCTTGAAGATGACAACCTGACACACACACACTTATTCAGCCATATGGAGGTTGAGCAGCAGGTTAGCAGAGGCAGAGAAGCTGGTATGATTCACATGCTAGAACGTTCCCCACCGTCTATGTGTAGATTATTGCAGCACACAGAAATGTGACATCTGTACAGAGAGGGAGACGGGTGGGAAGGCAGCCGAGCCTCTGAAACACCTAGATGGGCACAATTATGTAGATGGCCGGGGTTGAGCATTAGCAAGCAAATGGAAGGGACAGTACTTGTGCAGAGGAATGATAATGGCTGCAGCATGAGTAATAGACAGAGTGGATCGTGTCGACGGCATGTCAGAAGGAATGAGGGAGAGACAGACGCACCGAGGAGGACGCCGCAGTGCAATCAAGACAGTCTCATCACGATCGAATCGTAATGACTCTTCAAAGCAATGTGTGACAAAAGTGCTTTAAAATGAAGGCAGTTTAATTTTGCTAACAACAGAAACCGTTTATAGAGACGAGGAAGCCTCAAACGGAGCCGGCGGAAAAATAAACAGGAAAACTGAAAGAATTGGTTGTGACTTACTCTGGTATTCGTTTCTGGTTTAATATTAGAAGAAAGGCAAATGTTACTGTGCTCATGGATGGATGGATGGATGGATGGATGGATGGATGGATGGATGGATGGATGGATGGATGGATGGATGGATAGATTTTTTAAATGAGTTCAAATTGTTCATTTAATATTCCATCAAATATAATTTTACAAATTTTAGAATCAGAAACATGTTGGTCTTCTCGTCGTGCAGAAAGAAGATTATTTCTTATCTTCCCCTTTATATAAATTGAAAACATCACATGTACCACTGACGTATTTACTCAAACAACAACTATACATGGTTGAATATACCAGTACTCGGTGTCAGCGTCATTAAAACTGGAGTACAGTCTCCATATTTCTAGTGAGTCAGTAAAAAGGACGACGAGAGGTGTGACTGCTCGTCCCACTTCTTGAACTCGGCTGCCTGCCTGCGCAGAATGCAGCTGCGCACACACACACACACACACACACACACACACACACACACACACACACACACACACACACACCCCGGTAAGTTTGTTTGGCGTTGGAGATTTGCGTGACAGATGGGTTTAAACAGTGTGCAACATGTAAATTAGCGTGCAGATTGTTTTCTGACGGGCAACGTGGGAAATGTGGGACAAACACACAAAACTGTTGGACCATATGTGATGATTGTTCACAGTGGGACATAAAGGGAATGAACAATATGGGAGGAAATGTTGAGAAATACGACTGATTGACGTCTTTAGAAATAAATCCCAGAGGGATACAGTGAGAAGACTCACCATGACGCAGGTTACCGTGAATTAATACTTTTACATTTATAGAGCTGCATTTACCCTGAATACACACTAAAACTAATGTCTGGAACTGAAGAGGAACCCAGTAAACAGGAGTTTAGTGTAAGAAAAATGCTTTGGTCAGTCAAAGCAGCTTCATGACGCGACTCATCCACCACAATTCAACTGAAATTAAAAGAATGAGTTTTAAAATCATCAGTCATGTTGGAATCACTTTTTGAGGCCAATGTAAGCTTCCGGCCAATAACTTGTCAGAATGATTCAGGTGATCAGAAGATAAGAAGCATTATTCATGATGTGCACAACCTCCGCTGGGATCGGCTCCAGCACTTTAAATGGGATGAAGCCGTATGGAAATGGAAGGATGATGGACATTAGATCTGCTGAAGATCAGCAATTGATCTTCAAAACGAAACCAAAACAAACTTACCTCATTAAACGCCTCCGCCAGTACAACCTGTTAATTTTTATTGTAATTTATGTGCATATATTCAGTGATGAAGCTGCGAGCTGTTGGTGCTGTCACAACATGAGTCACTTACATGGAGCCAGAGGTCCTTTCACACACCAGGGGCGACATGAATAAATTACACATGATTGAGAAATACAGAGAATATTTAATGTCAAAACTAATCACGCGAGAAGCCATGCAAATTTGATAGAGACGTTTAGAGGAAATCTGAATACATTTGATTCTTTAGGACAAAAAAAAAAAAAAAAAAAGCAAGTTTAGTGGTATAAAGTGATGATTGTGGTTCTCAAACTTCTCTGCCAAGAAAAAAACAAACAAAAAAAAAACACTCCACCCCAACCTCCTCCTCTCATATCTCCTGACCTGATGAAGTTGTTAAAAGTTTCACATTATTCAGCTTTTCAACACTTTCACGTCGATCATGTTGGTCCAAAAACTATTCAAAGTTCGTTGCGTTAAATCTAGTTTGCATTTTCCTCCATTTGAATATTGGATCATTGGAGCTGCATTCAGAATCTGCTGTGTCTGTGTGAGCTGGACTGGCTCCGCCCACACATGCCCATCTTGGGAAGAGGAGGAAGTACTTCCTCTCATGGTGCCATGTGCCAGAGCAGAGCTGCCCGATTGTGGGAGGAGTCAAAGGGAGGGCCTCCCTTGACTGGAATTGGCTAAACCCCCGATGGGTTTGATTTCTGATTGGCTGGTTGGAGCAACACACTTTTTAAAACCTGAAACAAGCCAGGGAGAGAGAGGACGGACTGTCTTCACTTCTGGGGCGTCGCTCCAGGTGTGCGGAACCATATCGCTGTTGGAAAACCATTTAAAAGGGAATTTTGCATAATATGACCCCTTTAAAGTTCTGATTTGACTTCAACTCTGCAGACTATAAACTGTTCATGCGTTTACTTGCAGCACAAATGAGCTGAAAAAATCCCCATTCACAAAGAAAAGGACTCGTTTAACTGGATATTTTCATTCTTCAGAGAAGGCACTCAATTGAACTGCTAAATTAACCAACCAACCAACCGTTCCTGCAAGCAATAATAAGCTGAAGAAAGAAAAACTGCTCTTAATTCAAAGATGGTGAGCGTACAGAACACATCTCATATATGGCGGCAAAAAGGCCACAGCCCTCCAAACAGCCTCCCTCCTCCACCGCTCATCTGGCACCGGGGTTCTCCAACAAATCCATGGCTCTCCACTCAGCCACCCTTCCTCTTCCTCTCTCCCGGGGCAGCTCTCCCAGCTCTACTCACTGAAACCCACATCTGAAACGCAGCAGTGGACAGATGTAAGTGGAGGGAAGTGGTGCAGCCAAAGGCGTGATTGAGGGAAAGTGCATAGAGATGTGAAGAGAGAGAGAGAGAGAGAGAGAGAGAGAGGGTTTGTTTTGTGTGTGGGGGGGAGAGGGTGGGGGGGTCAGAAGATGGAGGCTAATGAGGCAGCATGATGAGAGGAGCTGGACGGAGTGACGAGTCATCTGAAGAGGAGAGGGAATGAAGGGAAATAGCAAAATTATGAAGGGAGATGTGAGGAAACTGAAACACTCGGAGACGGGAGGCACTTTGAGGAGCCAGTGAGGGGGTGAACACACACACACACACACACACACACACACACACACACACACACACACACACACACACACACACACACACACACACACACACACACACACACACACTTTGGGAACTTTCATACATTTTCTACCTAAATCTATCTAACATGTTACAAACATGAAGCGCAGATATTGTGTTTTAGAATCTGTTATTTCTGAACTAACTAGACAACTATTGTCCCTCAAGCAGTTCTCTCAGAGCTGCTATGAGATGTGTGCACGTCTTTCAATCCTCTTACAGCAAATGTACGTAATTTGTGCGATGCCTCCACTCGTCCTCTGGCTCCGTCATGAACGGGAAACACATTTACTTGCTGCTTGTGGTAAAATGTTCCAATAAATATTGAATAAACTGCAGTACAAACATCCACAGTCTGGAGAGCAGTACACCGACTTCGACACATCAGCATAAAGACATTCTCACTGCACCCAGAAACCAGCACACATGGATGGAAGTGAAGCATTACTGTCTGTTAGAAACAATAACAACATGCAATGAAATATTTCAGTCAGTAATTAGAATCAAAAACACACAGAGCTATTAATGACTCGCAAATAAGAGCAGAAATACAGTGAAGAAGGAATCCAGTTGGTTTTCCTGAGTCTGATATTTGTTTTATTAATGTGCTGGAAATGTGTTCTGTCGGCTTTGCTCCACTTTGTCATCGTTCTTGCGAATGATTTGAAATGATATGAACGCCAATGGGACTTCCCGCTTAAATAAAAACAATTGTTTATTATTATTCTTCAGCTGCCAATAACTTTTTTTTTTTTGCAAAATGGAAATGCTAAGATGTGAGGATCAATGGTTCAATATTTAAAAGAGAACATTTTACATTTTATACATTCATTTCTTGAATCAATGTATGATTGACTCTGTTTTTCTTTCAAATCCCCATTTTGCATTTGTTTTCCATCTGATTTGTCTGAATGTGGATGGCAGTACAGCCATCTACACATATGTAGTGCATTCCTTATTGCAAAAACAAAACAAACAATTTACATTTGGAATTTAACAATTTTCATTTTCTGTTATTATGATGGCCTCCTACGTAGAAATTACACACAGAGGCAGATATGATTCATCCAGTCCACAATCAAGCAATTAAAACTTAATTTCTTTCCACCGTCTCGCTGGTCGTTCATCTTAAAGCCAATGTGAGCCACAATTAACAGTGCACAAATAAGATGATCAGAAAAACGCCCCCTGCAGTGCAGACGATGGCACTCCTGGTCCTGGAGGCCTTTAATGAGTTTTCAAAGTGTTCTTTCTCCAACAGAGAGGAATCTAATGCTGCAGAAATCAGTTGGAAAGCCACTTTATATGTTCTATATATTATAAAACTAGTAAATGGTGTGTGTGTGTGTGTGTGTGTGTGTGTGTGTGTGTGGGGCGGGGGGGGGGGGGTACTTTTTGGAAACATCACATCCTGTTTATTGACGTAGTACGAGCCTCATTGGAACCGATGTTCTAGTAAGAAGCAAGCGAGGATTTGTGTTTTGACTCTTGGCCATTTGGCCACAGCAGAATCTTGGGATTACATAATATCATGGGAACTTTTACCTCACAGATTACGCAACACATTTGGCTGCCTTGCTCAGTAATCCCGCTCTGCTGATGTCAGAAAACATGTGGTCAAACCTCCCGATTGACGGCTTTCAAACAAACCGCACTCCTCACAGCACTTACTGGACACTGCGATGGGGAGGCAGTCTTTACTGCCGACAGCAGAGTTTCAGGAGACGTTTCCTCCGTTCTCTCTTTCCTTCAAAAAACCAGCCAGTCGGTACGTTTGTGTGTCGTGCACCATGATGGCGAACCAGTTAGACGGCCAAACTTTGTTCTGGCTGTCTCCCTCTAACAGCTAACCTTGTTACAGCTTCACCTCGATGGCATGGCATAACACACACACACACACACACACACACACACACACACACACACACACACACACACACACACACACACACACACACACACACACACACACACACACACACACACACCCACACCCACACCCACACACACACACACACACACACACACACACACACCCCCGGCTGGATAACAAGGCCCACAAATGAGGCTAACCTCATGTAACGGAACAGCCAATTAAAGCCCAGCAGCTCGGCGCTACACCGCTGCAGCTCATATTAACAATGATGGTGGTGATGATGGCGGCTGCACCGCAGAGACCAAACAAGATATGAAATTTGGCCTCCCTCTAATCGCTCTTTGATTCCCCACAGAGACAAAAAAAACATGAGGAGCAGGAGGAGGTGTGTGTGTGTGTGTGGGGGGGGGGGGCTGATGAAGAGAGGGATGTTGTCTCATTCAACAGTTTGATGCTGCAGGAATAATAAACTGTACTGAATGACCTACATCTACACGTTTTCAAACAATCTGTGAAAATTAATGTAGCATGGCTTCATTTTCTAGGTGAACAGAGGTCATTTTCACTTATCGTCTCATCTCGCCGGGCGTCTCATCTCGCCGGGCGTCTCATCTCGCCGGGCGTCTCATCTCACCAGGCGTCTCATCTCGCAGGGCTGTTGAACTTTGATAAAAATGGAAACTCTAAAGAAGAAATGGTCTTTGTCTTCAATGTTGGACATCGCAGTACAACTGGAGCTAGAAACGACTCCTCTGTTGCGGTGCAGTACCTCATTGCTCAAAGTAGTTTTTCCAAATACAATTAGTCAATTTCTGGTCAAAAATCTCCTCAAGTCATGAAACAAAAAATTTATATCACCTTTCCTGACTGAACAACTAATTGTCTGGATTTTCTTTATTTATTTGACCTTCAGTGAGTAACATCATTGAAAACTGGTTCTCATTTACTTGGTCAAGATTGTTGAAATTATATTTTATTATGGTATTATTAGTTGTCAATTTATTAAAAAAAGGTTTTTTATTATTATTACAAGTTTGTGTTATATATGTTTCTGTCAAATTATCAAATTGGTTGTAATTGGTAGATGTGTTGTTGCTATTTGTTCCTTTTATCCATAGTTTTGGACCTAATTGTTAAATTTTCAAAAGACAAATGAATAAAGCTTCCGATTGATTTTTTTCCATAATCTGGATATTTGACGATATATTCGACTATAAAGTAGATGTAACTAGATAAATATACTTAGTTTACTGTGCACTCTCACTGTGTAATGTTAACACATATTCATTGACACCAGTTGGATTTTTCCATCAAGTTTTGAATTATCTTTGTTAAAACTTTTGAGTTTTCTTTTCAAGACAACTCAACATTATGTCCAAAAGTGACATATGTCCAAATGGACAAAGGACAGAATATGCACTGTACCTATAAAGCCCTATAATGGATGATGAAAGAATGAAAGCAAGTATACTGCAGGCATGTACACATGCAGGAACTGTTAATCCACCGTGAGCTCAGGTTAGTGTCGTTCCCGTCTCTGTGAAATTAAAGCTGATTTGAATGCCTTGTTAGAAAGACTTTCCAGACACATGAAGGTGCAGGAAGAAAGCAGGCCAGTCGGGGTCCAGGCTCAGTTAGCGGCCGCCTGAGGCGACGTGGCTGAATGCCTCTGATTCTGTATGCAAAATACTCTGATATGGAAATAGAGTCTACCACAGCAGAATAAATAAACAGCTTTTCCCTGAAGAGTGGAGTCTTTGACCTCAGGTGTGGTTGGTTGGTTCAAAAATAAGAACGGAAACATCCGTCACAATTGTCACTTCAGTACCCAGAAGTGCAGGAAGCAGAACGATCGGCTCACACAAACCACATAATCAGTATTTGTCTTAACAATGTGGGACGTTTTTAGGAGGGATTCTGGTTTGGGTTTACTACTGCAATGATGAGGGATGGGTACCGAATTCTGTACTTTTATAGGTACTGACCAAATTCCATCTGTACTACCGTGTACCGATTCACGTAAAAATGAAATGGTACCATGTTTTGGTACCTAAACTCGTCCTTGTGAATGTGAAGAGTGGAAGAGTAGATGATTTTTTCTGTGTTCAGACGATGGAGTAAGCATGGCGGAGAGAAAACTCTTGCGACACGGCAATATTTGTGACCCGAAGCGCAATGCCAACGGCGGGAATACAGTACTTCTAACCTGAGGAATCTCCGTGTTAAGCGCTTGTAGTAAAGCGCGAGATTGTTCTAGCGGGACAACAACTCGGATCTACCGTCACAGATCTACCATCACAATGTTTCCAGAGGGCAAAGAAATAGGAAGACGTGGAGCTGGGTTTTAATTTGTGCATCATTAAGACAATACAAACACTTAGTCGAGGTTTTCTTAATATGTGAACTTCAACAAATATATCAAAACAACACCTCACAGCGCAAAACATATTTTTGACAAACAGAAAAATACAATCACGTCCTAAAAGCAGGACAGTCGGAGTTGGAGGAGCAAATTCACAGATTATTCTAGAATGACGATGGGACAGTTATGTATGGGGATGGAAAAATAACTACATCTCATACTCTAGTACAACTCAGTGTTTCATGTTTTCACATTGATTCACAGGCAGGAGTGACTTCTAGTCTTTATCTGATGAGTTTCATTTCCTAAATTTGTTTGTTTTACTCTGAGCACTGCAGTTTCCTCTCACACGTCAAAAACACGCTTCCACCCAGATTCAGTGTAAACAGTGTAAACTCGCTGTGAGGAGCGAATGCTGATGCGTATCCTACAGTACGTCTTCTCACTTTGCAAAGTGCCGGAGGAGCTTTTCCATCCTTTCGCTGAGCTCGGCTAAACACATCAGCTAAAGCCCAATATTGAATGCACGGACATGAGACTGATCATCTCATGGTTGAAAACGAAGCGAAGCTTCGCAAATGTTCTCATGCAACATCACGGTTGAGGACAGGCTGTCCAAATATGTGCCTGAAAGTAATTTCTAAGGTCATTTTTACAAGACGCGCACCATGTGAACTCAGCTCGGATGAACTTCTTGTGGTTTCACTTCTGGAAGATAAAAGGAGAAACTCAATCTGAAGGCTTTGAAGGATCACTCCCTATTTTTTGGTATATATAGATATACACACACACACACACTTTTTTTTAATCTCCATGGCACAGTCGTCTGGGCCAAGTGGCCCCTCGAGGGGGCAATAAAGTTAATCTAAATATTTCAGTATTTGGAGGATGGGTTCACTCTCCCACCTGCAGGGTCTTTCTGTGCTATTCTTAAAAATGCAGTCACTCCAGCTGGCATTTTACTTCAAGATATCTTCACTTTGTTGGGTTTTCTGCATCATTAATATTTCAATGTGTGCTCAGATCGCTTTAGAAGTTCCTTTTTCCATGTCGTGTATTTATTCTGCATAGACGAGTCGTCACTTGAAGGACGAATGGGATGTTTTTGTTGTGCTTCTCTTTAAATGTTGCTTTTTTAGCAGTGAGCAGGAGCAGCTCATGCTCTCTTTAATGTTTTACAATTTATGTTTGTTCAGGCTTGTGTTTTTTATTTTCCTCAGATCATCACCTCATTCTCTCGCCGGCCTTCTTATGACAGCTAAGGACACTGTTTCACACACACACACAACTCCAGCTGAGCGTGTGTGTGTGTTTGTCGGTGTAACCCACACACCCCTGAACACACACGTGAACATATATGCATGAGTGTATGATTGTAGGAAATTCAACTGCACCGTTTCTGACACGCAATATTGATGTGAGAACAAGCAAGCTTCCCCACACACACACACACACACACACACACACACACACACACACACACACACACACACACACACACACACACACACACACACACACACACACACACACACACACACACACACACACACACACACACACACACACACACACACACACACACCAATCTATATAACTTGCACACGAGCTCATGCTGGAACAGAATAGGAATGTAAAGGGATGTGGCTGTCAAATGTGACACACACACGTGCCTGCACACACCCACACACACTTTCACACAATCGAGCACCCTGAGTTGCAGCGGAGGCCCACTCAGTAGTCATGCAAGGTGACTGAAAATGAAATTCTCTCTCCATCTTTCTCACTCTGATTATCTCGACTTCACACACAGACTTGCGCCGCTGTCTTTGTAGGGCCTTCCCACTGACGTGGTTCATTTTGTAGATCCTCGCTGTGATTATCTTTCATTACTAATCTCATTCTTGACTCTTAAACCTGATTTTAGCTCTAAAACAACATCTTAACTCTCAAATAACCCCCCCCCCCCACACACACACAGAGCATCAGCTCATCCACCTCAGTAGGATGAGAGCTGTAACCCTCCTCGTAGCCCCTTGAAGCCACCTCCCACTCACTACCCCTTCAGAGGCAGCTCTCCAGCAGCCGTTGCCATGACAACATGCGGTCCACCACCGGACATGAAGTCACCTTTCAGAGCAGAGGGAGGATGACTAGCAGATGAAGAAAGATAGGGAGGGTGGTTCAAAGGTGAGAGAGGAGGGGAGAGAAGTAACGGAAGACAATGAGTGGAAACTGAAGTGAAAACGCAAATCTGCTACGTGCGCATGCTCATCACGGCCGTAGTAAACAGTTGTTCTGCACATGCACGAGTACATTCACAGCTTCAACAATGTTTCCTCCAGAGTGCCACGACTCCCCACTGTCAATGTTTATAGCGTGTGTGGTTTCATTACAAAAAACAAACAGCACCCACTAGTGGCCGAACATGAACGACATTGTGTTTAGCATTACTGTTTCTGTGTAAACGTACATTGTTCTCAAAGCGATGTGTTTTCACTTAAAATTATGTAAATGAGTCCTCAAAATTCAGCCCCATCAGTTGTTTACAGAGTATGGAGAAGTGCTTAATAAACCTGAAGTAATTCCTGTCATCGGCTATTTGCTGCTTCTTGATGTTGTCGTTAGTTCATTAATCTATACCAAGATCTGCAGTTTAGAGCATTTTCCTCCCACCAACAGCTGAACTTTACTTTGACTCGGTCAACGTTCTGGCAGTAGTTCTACAACAGATCTAACTGACGAACCTCCTCCAAACATCAGACAGTCAGACTCCATCACATCATTCAAGTCTAAGCTCAAACTCCACCTGTTCAAACTTGCTTATGCACTTTAATTGGACACTGTGTACGTCACTTCACTGTTTTTTAGGCTGTTTTGTTTTTTATTCTTCTGATTCTTTGATGTCTTGATGTTTTTATTCTCTGTAATTTGACCTTGCGTGACCTAAAAGCCTAAAATTCACCTCCAAATCAAATGTATTAAGCATAATTTTTATTAACAGCCACCTATTTGTCAGACAACATATAAAAACTTCAGTTGTGATTAATTTTGTATCCATCCTTAGCAAAATCAAGAAACGTCATCTTGTAAAATAGGCTTGAATGTCATTGAGAGCGCCCTCTAGTGGCCACTGTTATGAGAGACGCAGTAGATGATAATCAGGTAAAGCTGTTTCATATATTCGGCTGGTAACTTATATATTAAAATATGCCTGTGCATACTGCATACCATCTGGGGCCACTAGATGTCACTGTATGACAACAGAATGCTGAAAAAACCTATTTTACTGCGGTTTTTAAACCAACAGCGGAAGAGAAAAGGAAGAAGGCTACACAGAATTTACACTCCAAACAATGAAATACCCTACCGCAGTAGAGAAGAAATGCAGAGAAAGTGTTACCATGATGGAGAAAATAAAGAAACTGAGGTTTATTGACGGTTTAACTACGTCTGTACATAGATTCATCTTATACACCAGTGCGACGTGTCGTCAAAATAGGAGGAGGAAGTATCCGAGTTCATGATCACAACTCTTTTTTTTTTCCTAATAGGCAGTTCAATAGATTTCTGAAAAGAGGAGAACTAAATGATCCTGGAGGGAATGAGAGTAAAGAATGAGAAGAAGCGGTTGTTGAAGGTGAGCAGTTAGAGGGAGGAGCCTCACAGGTCAAGTAAACACAGCGAGGGCGAGTGTGAGGAGGGGGGAGGTAATGAAGGATAAACCATGTGATGTAAGAGGGTCCAGCATACCAGAGCACAGGGGCCTCTCTGTGTCCCGCAGTGTGATGTAACACAAAGTATTTACAGGGGGGCCTTTTTTTTTCCTGGAAAACTCTCTGCCCATCTGAGTTCATAGAAAAAGGCTTTTCAGGAAACGTGTCAGTCTCTAACACTGGGCTGTTTTATTCTGCGAGACTGAAGCAGTTTTCAGTCAAATATTTTACACACAGAACACACATGACACACACCAGAGTGTAGAAACAGAGTTAGCAGTATTTTTTTAAGTATTTACATTAAGATTCTATAATCGTGGCAGTATATAATAGTGATTACAATAGCTCCAATTAAATCATCTCCTGGTAATTTCAGTAAAATATAGAGTGAAACCTGATTAATTCCACATCAGTAAGCAGAGTGGAAACGAAAACTCTTTTCAGAGGAAGAAACCTCCAGCAGACCCAGACCGCTCAGACAGCGAGATGATCAACGAGCTGCCGACCCGACGGGAGCAGAAAGCACAGATCACGAACTTCCACATCCAAAAGTTGAACCAAGTAATAAAAAGAAGGGAGCGCGGCCGACAGCAGAGAGGAATGTAAAATTAATGGCATGCATTGGCGGCATGGGAATGAGTGGAAGGTGAAGGAAGTGTTTTATTAGCATCAATTATTGTGGTTGTCTGCGTCACTTTGAGTGCGGGCTTTCGCCATGTCAAAAGATCTGTGTGATGGCCATGTTGTTGCTTCTCAATTAACTGTTTGTGGGATTGAGTGTGTGATTGTCAGTCTCTGCAAAAGTCGATGCAGCTTCTGACAGAAACGCACAATGTTATGACTGATCTGCAGATTGTATAGCAGCTTCCAGCAGGTGGTTTGGCTCACACAAACATAAAAGTTCTAGTTTCCTTTTTGTGTTTGGACCAGCAAACTGCACGACAAGTGTTGACACTGCCTTGATGACGAGATTAATTTATTTTGATTTAATGGAAGAAGAAAAAAATGCACATGCAATTAGCGTTTCTGCTGGTTTTCTTAGATCACTTCAATTTCCCAAATCTGTGGGTTTGTGATGGTGCTGAAAAGCTCATGTTGACAATGGAGACTCAGTAATGACTCTTATTTATTGTGCAAAACTCAGTTTGTCCAGCTTTCTTTTTTTTTTCCATGTTTTAACATCATAAACAGTCGTATGGTTGTGAGAATGGTTAAAAAGCAAATTACTTTGCCAGTCAGGTTCAAGGTTTCATTGGTCTGCGCGTATTGAGCCTCAGTGGAAATCCCAATTTTTTTTTTAATGCAGATTTGATGAGAATCAACTGTAGAGATAAACCAGCCAGATTAATCTGAGATGATAAACAAGTGATGCAGGCTGAATTATTCCACTATAATGAAAGTCTCTATTCAGCTGTTCGTATTTTAAAACTCATTGCACCTTGCGCCAGACCCTCGGCGGTGTTTACACATTTCCCATCACACCCAGAGTTTGAACGTTGGTCTCCCACACTCAGAATAAAGATTTAACCCAGCCTGCCACCAGCACTTCAATAAACAGCTCCACTAAATCAGCCACGAAAGTAAACATGGCCTCACTGTTCTTCAATCGTTATTGTAGTTTGTTGCCTTGGTAGTCCCTTGAAGACTCGCACGCTCCATTCCAATAAACCCTTTTTAAACCCATTAAAACAAAAAACTCCAGAGAGAAGCTCTTCGCCTTTATTCTCCGTCTGCAGATGTGACTTCCCCTTCCACTCAAACGTGGTTTTTTTTAACCCCCCCCCCGAACAGTAGCAACGTGCAAATTAGATTCAGAGATCTTTTTTAACAACAAAGCCTTGACCTGCATCACTCCTCATTTATACCGCCGTTCCACGACGGCGCTGTAATTAGCCACAGAGCACACAGTGGTGATGTAGAGGCAAACCACTTTCTCAGCGGCAACACAACATTAATTAGAAAAAAAAAACAAAAAAAACTCCCAACACAATACACAAAGAGACGTGGTTCACTGGGCAAATGAGAAGGCAAATGGGGCATACTGAACTCTGTGTGTGTGTGTGTGTGTGTGTGTGTGTGTGTGTGTGTGTGTGTGTGTGTGTGTGTGTGTGTGTGTGTGTGTGTGTGTGTGTGTGTGTGTGTGTGTGTGTGTGTGTGTGTGTGTGTACATGCATTTATATGAATTTTCCTCATGTCATCTGCTCGTATGAATGAATGTTGCGGCATTAAACTGCATCCATAATGACTGTGTGTGTGTGTGTGTGTGTGTGTGTGTGTGTGTGTGTGTGTGTGTGTGTGTGTGTGTGTGTGTGTGTGTGTGTGTGTGTGTGTGTCTGTGTGTGTGTGTGTGTGTGTGTGTGTCTGTGTGTGTCAGAAGGCAAGCTGCTCTCCTGTGTGAGAGCCCTCGTGTTTGTAGGAGGCGACAGCTTCTTCAAAAAGCTTTTCCCAGAAAGTCATTAAGATTCATTCACGGCGGCAGCCTTCCATAAACAGTCATTAGAGAAGGAACACTTACTGTAACCCCAGATCACCGTGCGGCTTCGCCTTACTCCTTCATTTTAAAAAAAATCTTTGAAACCCTGCGTGATATAAGTACCTCCAGTCAGTGGTGGAGGCCGAGTTTGCAAACTTTGTTTTGCCCCTGGATCGAGACCCTGCCAGCTGCAATCACAAGGTTGTTTTCCCATCTTTGTTCTTCCAGACAGGAAACATTTATGTTGCCTTCTTTCTCGCTTGTATGTATGATGACTCTATAACTTTAAATGAATCGAGGCTTGAGGATAGAGTTTGATGATTGTGTGAGATTTGATATGAAGTCAGTTTGTTTATATTCAGTTCAAGAAAACAAATTGAATGAAAACTTCAAACCAGCAATTAAAGGGGGATTGTATTTGGAGGCATTTAAGCGCAGAAATTTCCAAATTTTTATTTATTTTTTGATAAGATTATATTCTGTGCGTGTCTTTTTTATCCCATTGCAGCCAGCTGCAGCTTGTACACACGGCCAGTGGGACAGAATCCGTCCTCCAGTGGGTCCAATTCAATCGATTGCAACAAGATTATTATTGTCAGCATCATATCTGCAGTGAGGGCGAGTTTGTGAAATGACAGCAGTGAGAGAAACGACTGACGGGATCTCAGAAATTAAAATAAAACTCGGGACTGTTCATGATTGCTTTTGTTAAAACCTCAGTACAACTTTTTCAAAGTGTATGAACATTTTCTGCAATCATTGTTATGGTTCGGCCCAGTCAACAATAAAGAAAAGTAGAGTGGGGTTAAACTAATATTTGTTTAACGTCTTAATTATCCAATATTTTGTTCAGACATGTTCCCATCATCTGATTCACATTCTGCTGTTCCCGTAAATTCCCTCACGTTTCCCCCATTCAAACATTGAAGTTTCTGTAAACAAATATCTCAGTGTTTTTTACTCTAAATGTCTGCACTGAGTCAGGAAAGCAGCCCTATAATATGATGCTCCCTCTGCCGTACTTCACCATCAACATGATGTTTTGATGTAAAACGTGTAAAAACAAAAAACTTCAAAAAGTTCAACTTCTTTTCTGCTGTTACACAAACAAACAGAAAACAACCATTGCTGGTGTTACGTCAAGACTCAACAACTAGAGTATGTTCTCTTTCGCTGTACTTCTGAGTTTATTGACGATACTTGAAGCCTCAAGCCGTGCTGCAATTCTGTGTGGTTTTATTCCTGCATTATGCGTGAACCTTTTACTTGTATGTAACAAACTCCCTCAGTGGCTTTGATGAAAACATTAAGAATTAACCTTTTCATTTTTTGGTTGTAAAATTTAATGTCTAACGGCAACAAAAAGGGACATTCCTGGAAAAAAAGTACTACTTTTACTACGTTTACTTCAGTTTGTTTGATCAACTGCACCAATTCTTTAAAAAGTATATGCTTTTTCTTGTAGGAACTGTGAAAAAAAAACACACTCTACACGTCGTGTTGTCTGTGTTTATTTCTGAAGTCATTAAAGAAGTAAAGTAGTGGCATTACAGAGGGCCCCCCGGTGATACTGAAGCACAAGACGGCTCTATTTCTTACCGTCTCGTTTCTCCTTGTTAGTCACTATTTAGGATACGCAGCATGACGTCTTGTTGTTGCCTTGACTAGTAATTTCAATAATTATTTGTTTTTGAGGAGAACACGGGAAGATAAATCGATGCGAAGCGCCACCGTTTAGCTGCCAGAAGATACACGCTGGAGTTAATTAATCTGTGGCTCCGATATAGATGCGATTCATTCTGTAAAGAGTTTATAACCGGCATAAAATTCCTTCACACAGCAATTAAACCTCACTGAATACGATTAAATGAGGCTGGAAAAAAATGTGAGATTTCAACTGGTTGCACCTCTTTTTTACTCGTTAACTAACTTCTGGTTGATGGTTCAGATTAGCTGATCGGAATCAGCCGGATGACCCGATGGAATTCTGCTCAGGCTGAAGGCTCACAAGGTCGCTGGATGTGTGAAGTACTTCACGGCGCTAAGCGGCTCCCACAGCTTGAGTTTCCTGCCGTCTGGGCGCAAACTGAAACTGAACAACACACTCGCGGTTTCCAGATCCCGAAGCCAGCGTCACACTGGGGCCGAGTCTCAACACTCAAACCAACCCCAAAACCCTGTTTAGCGTCACTAATGCACCGGAGTGTTTAAAACAACACTCCCGTTTGACGGGGTCAGTCTCTCTGAGTGAAGAGCCCTCGGCGGCTCCCTGCAGACCAATTAACACAGGGAGAATCCAAAACTTTTCCCTCAGAGCGATCCCTCCGGCCCTATTTGCTTTCACTGGTGTGCGGCCGCAGGATAATCCACTCAGAGCCCAACAGCTTCAGCGAGCCGCACGCAGGAACCGCTCAGCCTGAACTGAAACGCTCCAGATGTGGTAAATAGAGGAATATTGATGAAGGGATGTTGAACTTCTCTTTGCTGGAGGAAACATTCATTCTTCATCACTTCAGAGTTTATCGGCATTTGGGGGGGGGGGGGTTACTATACTGGGTCATTTTATTTAAATATTGATGATACATAAACAGCAGAGTATCGATTCCACCTTCATCTTGTGGTATTGGAAAAACCTACATACATTGATCAAAGAACGGAGGAATACTGGCTTCTATGACGTTTTCAAACTCGTCTGAGGGAACCGGCTGGTTCTGGTGCTGGTACACGCCTCAAAACCAATTCAAACTAATTCTGCTGCGATTTCCTGAACTGGCTCTGATCAATGTGGAGACGCAGCAAAGAAAAGCCTTTGGTGACTTCTTGTATCAGTAATTTAACAATGTTGGACACGACACAAAGTTCTTTATCCTTGGAGGATGTACAGAGATAACCAGAAAACATTGACCTGTTATCCACCTATTGGTAGGGTTCTTATTCAATTATTTGGAAATGAAAATTAAGATAGTGTTAATCATATATTTCATGTATACAAAGTAGTAATTTCAGAGAGTGAAGCCGTTGATTATTCTAAAGTGGGTGAATCTGAAAACGCTGACGTCACAACTCGACCTCTCACTTATTCTCAGATTGAGGATTACAGTGTCGTGTTCGTGCTGGAGAAGCTACAATAAACCTGCTTCTCTTCTACAACTGTGAGCAACACTAATATTTACCACATGCTCCAGAATCCTGTGTTTCAACGTTCATGTGTGAGCTTCTTATTGGTCGGAGTGATTCTGTAGCAGCGTTACAGCGCCACCACTGGAAAGGTATAAATAAATACTGCAGCGTCTGTGGTGGCTTCCCGAGGAAAGACGTTTCCTGATGCTTATTGTAAACCACAACCTTGTCGACAAGGTCAAAATGAGATATTTTTATGAGTATATTTCTATAAAACCTTGCCCACACACACACACCGAATGATACCTTGTATGTCTTTAAGTGTATAAATACAATATCCACATTTATTAATATGTCTGTCTAATACATGTATAGCTATATTGTAAATATACCTGCTCACACATGAACAGATTTACTTTCACACTGCCATGATTCCAAAGAGACAGATTATTATTTTTATGTCTGGGAAATGAGTCAGAAATCAAAGTTTTCATATTAACTTTATCACAGCTGCGGGGGGTCAACTGTTGGAGCAGCGAGTGATCGCTTTGGGATTTTGATGTTAATAAAACTAATGAGAGGCTTGTTAGAGCGAACACTCCCAACACACCACATATACAAAGCAGGAGAAGTCATTTCAAAATGACAAAGGTGTGAATCCCACCAACTCTTCCTGTGGTAGATTGATTTGACTCAGACTCTCCGCTGCATCACTAACGTCGTCGTCCCACCACTGGGAAGGAAAAGATAGACGCATCATTCGACTCACAGTTGTGTTTTACATCGGGGTTACACTCACACAGCAGTGTGTTTAAATAAAGAGTACACTGCTTAAATACAACTTAATGTGTTTGCAGAGGAACACAAAACTTATTAAAAGAAGTCTCCCTGCCGGTTATTTGTACGCGTGCACTTAGCCACGCTCGACTCGCCCGTATTCTTGTGTACAATAATTCCTGTTGACAAGCAGCATTGGCACTTTTCACTGTATATTTGGAACGAGCTCAGCCGCCACATTTCCGCCATGTGCCTAATGAGGATAAATCAGGCAGAATGTGGCCTCCCGCCGTCGCAGAAACACACAAACGAGCGCTCCATCACATCGTTAGCAGCCCCCGAGTCAAAGCCAGTCAGCGTCGTTCCGAGGCTCGGGGGCAAATGTTGGAGAGCAGCAGAGAGGGAGAGACAATTGATTTCTCCTCGGCCACAGGGTGGGACGGTATAGGGGACCGCAGAATGTGTGAGACTGTATCCATGGGCGAGTTCGGCTGACTGTATGTGAGTGCAGACCCTGGCCAAAGCCCTAATGAGCAGTTGATTTTTCTGTCCGTTTGTCAGAGTAACCGCCACGGGGGGGGGGGGGGGGGATCCATCTCCTCCAGAGCCGCCGAGCAAAGCCCGATAGGGAGCTTTCAATCGATACCTGAAGCTTGACATGTCCTTTCAGAGGGTGAGGCGAGAGAGAGAGAGAGAGAGGAGGCTACGTTTTCAGCTTAACCTGGTCGTCTCTCTCTCCTGCCCGCTGGCTGACCTCTGACCTTTTGGAATCACCTGTGCAGCTGTGCAGACAACCTGCTGCAGGTTCGAGGGCGGGCTCCTGTTGGGAGCGTCGAAAAGCTCAGAGACAAGACCATCTAAAATAAAAAACAACAACATTGCATGCCTGTTTTTTTGTTGTAGTTTTCTAAAGCATCAAACAGATGCAGCCCTCTTCCTCCCTCGCTCCCATCCTCCTCCTCTCATCTTCCCTCAGCCGTCCATCTTCACATTAATCACGCTTCACCTTTCTGTCCACTTTCCTTCCTCCAGAGAAACCAGGAAACGTCAGCAGTTCCCGACGAGGCCACATCATCCGGGCGGAGAGGAAGGGGAACCCGAGTCGCAGGACTTTTAGAACTATCTTCATTTACAAATTATGACACTATACAGTTGCTCTTCAATGTCAAAAGATTAATTATAAAATATATTAAATATTTACCTATGAGGAGACTAAGATTGTTCAGGGAAAAGTGTCATTAATAACATTCCGCAGCTGACAACACGACGAGCTCCGTGTGTGTTTTGATTCATGAGGTTACAACAAAAGAAATGGCTGAAGAACTTGTCATGTTCCCTTGAAACTAACTAAGAATGATGGCCTCAGCGAGCAGCGAGGAGGAGACGTTAGAGTTGTTGTCAGCTAAACCACAGAAGTTTAGTAATAACAAATCAGGAGTACAAACAATATTTTATTTCTTCTATCTGGAGTGAAATACAGCTTGATCGTCTCACTGTTATTGCGACAGTCCACTGCCACACACTCCAGGAAAAACAAAGTATTTCAACAAGCAGCTTCAGTTATTCCAACATGGAGCATTTACACACTTTCCAAACTGCATTTTTAAGCCTGATGCAGTTGCAGAAAAGTGTATTTATTCATGTGTCACGTCATATTGTTCAATTCCGATGATCTGCTGGTGGTATCATGCAACCGTCTTCACTTCATATTTTACTTGCTGATGAGAACATTATGAGAAGATAGTCTGAAAAGACGAAATGATGGAAGAACGTGAGCCTCTGAGTAAAATAGCGACGCTGCAGGCTTTTGTCATTAATCTCGCTCCTAAAACACACATTAGGTACTGAGACACTCGTATCGATTCATTGACGAGTGTTATCTCTCAGTTTATATTCAGCACGAGATTCACACACCTGAACTGCCGTCAAACACACAAGCGACTCCCGGGAATGAATAAAGCGGCGTTATTGTGCGCCGCAGCGCTGGTGGGTCTAATTTCATATCACAATACATCAACACGTTTCTGTGGGAGCGATTTAACGTACATCGTCATGGATACTGAATGTTTACATGGAACATTGTGGATCGGATCATATATATTCCTCTACCCTCTGTTACGACAATATGCAGGATAGTATTCCTGTTTGCACACGTCGATCTCGTCAACTCTTCGAGAAACAAGAAACGAACCCCAAAAGACAGAATCCCAGTTTAAGAGAACTCGGATAATCAATTCAGGCCTGAAACCAGATTGTGTTTACTGGTGTATTGTGGAACCAGAATATACCCAATGATTAAATCAAAACAGTTCAGGGCTACCAATAATGAAATAATGGCCAGTATCACATCATGAAACAAAAATGTTTTTCTGTTGATGAAGAAATAAAGAAAACCTTTGAAAATGGAATATCTGCAGCAAATAATGGGAAAATTAAACATAAAGGGACACGAGATGGTTTGTTTCAACGTATTTTAAAAACAAAATACCCAATCAGAGTCAACGATCACGCTGAAGCAGCTTCCCCTCTACTGCCATTTCAGGTTTCAATCACACAGTAAATAGTTTTAACAATACTGCAACCCTCAGGTCGTGTTTACATGTACCTGGGTATTTACAAAAACTGGAATTTCTTTATCTGCATTTGGTCTTTGCATTCACAAACAAACGATTTCTGAAAACTCCGACCACGGTGGCCATGAGGAAAAACAACCCGTGTTTCCAGTTTGACTGCTGTGATGATGAAGAGCTGTGACGATGAAGAGCTGCAGGGAAAGCAGTGCTTGTTCATTACGTTTTGCTCTCCTGCTACATTTAGGAGGAGCTTCGCTTCTTTATCCGTCCAAACTAACGGTTTCGCTGAACGAACAGGAAATGACTCGCGCCATTCGTGACTTCATGTTTGTTTTTTTTGCCCCAGGACTCTGATTGGCTACAGCATGGCTTCACGCCAGGTCTCTCCAACACCCGACAACTTGCTTCAATCAAACTCAGAACCCTCCCAAAGAAAAGACAAAACAATTCAGAGCAAACAAAGCAGGTCTCTGCTGTGAGGGAATGAGCGCTGCAGAGGGTCTTTAGTAGACTCTGCCCACCTCCTGCAGGTGCCGTCACTTCATAATCAGCTCCTCCTGCAGCAGAGCCGCGAGGACCCAGCACAGCGTTGGATTGCAGCACTCCTGGAAAATAAAGCTTTTTTATTTATTTTTTTGCCGATTTTATGCTTCAAAAATAGTTAAAGTGGGTTTGGAGGAAACAAACTATGCAGTATTCACTATTTTCTCACATTATCGTCTTTATTACATTCAAAGTGGTCAAAATTAGTCCCTTGTTGTCCAGTTTTATGTGATTGGAATTCATCAAATGATTGGTTGATACAAACAATTCATTTAGGCCAAACAGTGTAAATGTTGAAAATGGAGGAAAAGTACAAGTTTTATCCACATTTTGATAAATTCCATTATACGCCATAGAGTCAGGTTCACTTGTGCTGGTGGTTGCTTACACTGCTGCACATCATCATGCTATCAAAGCAATATATATTTTATTGTATTTATTTATTTAGCCATTATTATCTGACTTTTTACTTCACCTTTGTTTGATTTGATGAAAACCATTGGCTCTTTAAGGTCCTTAAAAATACCAAGCATCTTTAAAATACAACACAGTTCATTCTCAGGGAGCTCACAGGGTAAAAAGTAATGTAAAAAAATTGTTTACGAAATTACTTCATATAAAAAGACGAGTAAAAGCCAACATGCAAGTGAATATCAACAAAAAACTACTGTGTCCAAGTTTGACTAAGGCAGAATTTTCCCTGTAGGCGTGTGTGTGTGGTTTCATTATAACAACAACCAACATTAGAACTACACTATTTTCACTGTTTCTGCCACTTCTGTATAAACAGGCATCATTTTCAGAACGTTTCTGTGTAAACGCAAAACTTCTCTAAAAAGGCAAAACAGTATTTTCTCTTAAAACGTTGTTAACGGGGCCTGAATGTGGGGAAACCGTCTCCAGTCCCGAGGTTTGGTGGTTCGATCACTTTTGTGGACCTCTAACTGATCATGAGAAGAACTCTGAGCCTGCCGAAGCTGTAAAAACAAGACAGGTTAAGTCCATTTACTGAATCAATCTCATAATGGAGGAAACATCCATCAGATACACACAGTGGCTTGAAAGCCTCTCGGAGATCTTTAGTGATGGAGGCCCAACAATAGATTTGTGTCTGATTGAGCCCCACAGGAGCCGGACAGCAGCAGCCTGGAGACAATTAGATCAGGTCGCCTGATTCCCTCATCAGTATGCTGCCACTGACATTTCGCCGCTCGCCTCATCATCGCCCAAACGCAGCAGTACTGGCAGGTACGGAGCCCGGCCTGAGGAGGAGTTTAGCTATTAACTGATCCAGGTTAACCGCAATTTATTGCCTGTGATATTAGGTTGGAATAATTATACGTGAAGGACATTTATTTTTCAATATTTAGCATATGCATGAGAAATCATTGGACGACTGCGGCTCATTTCACCCTGTCACCGACAGTTAACCCCCTACGATTTCCTGCTTCATGAGAAAAAACGACTTATTTATGGACGTCAAGGTAACTGCAGTAATTCAGAGAGGAGCAAAGCCTCTGCTCTGAAACTAAGTTCAGTTAAACTCAGTCGGTTGATATTTTGTGAAACGCTGCAAAGGGAGTTGGTCAGTCGGCAGTTTTCAACACGACCATGTTATGGACTGAAGGGTTTCTGTAACTTAGTACAGAATAGTTTCATTGCGTTTTGGGGGTCCGTTTACACAACAACGGCGCTCGGAGCCACTGAAAACACAACTTTTTGAAAACGCTCCAACTCCGTCTCGCTGTAGTAAATGTTTATTCTGCACATGCGTGAGTAGATGGACAATAAAAACAATGGCGGCCAACTGCTTGCAAAAATCATCCTGAATCGCAGGAAACCAACAGGGATGATTTGTCATCTGCTCGCACCGCTCCCCGCCCCCCTTCTCCACTCTAAGCCAATCACAGGCCAACTTGCTCTTCAAGCAACACAAAAGAACGTGAATCAACAGAAAATCATCGTTTAACCTTAATTGAAGGTGGCGTTGGCGAAGGCCTGCGCTCTACCGAGTGCCCCTTCTAGTCTGGTATTGTTGTCTAGTTACAATCTTATTAAACTCCTGTTTAACGGAGCGGGAGCGCCTCATCAATTCTGAACTATCTCAGCAACATGAAACACTTGAGTGTAATAATTAGCATTGGTCTGAATCCATAGTGGCTGTGATCAGCATCAGCAGCTAATGTTCGCCTCCCGGCCTGCATGTCCGTGGTTCTCGTTGTCTGTGGTTCATCGATCTGTTTCTTTAAAGCGTCTTCCTCATTAGCCTGACCCTCACAACAATGACAGCCGCTGTGTTGCAGCCTCACACAGTGAAGGGGCATTATCAGGTAGAGTCACCAAAAATCTAGACTCTACAAAATAAAGGCCAGAATTATTTCCCTGCAGAGTTTGCATGTTCAGAGTTTCAAGTTAATCACACACAAAAAAAAGAAAAGGTGAAACATTTTTGAAAACCTCACTGTTGTTTTAGTCATTTCTTTCTCTCTGCAGACCGGCGTCTCGCAGGATAATCCCACCGGCGGAGGATTCGGCCCAGATCCTGGATGAACAGCACCAGACGGCGCACTAAGGTTATGCATTCATGTATCTAATCAGAGCAGATGTACTTTGCGAGTTTCGTGGCGTGAAACTCAAATAAACCAGCGAGCTCCGTTAAAACCCTCCGACTGCACTTGTTGGGTCAAAGTCCTCGTCTCCGCCGCAGACTGACGGAGGCTTTCACATTAGCGGCTCTGAAGATAATAACAATTATTATTATTATTATTATTATTATTAAAACACGCTTAACTGAAGGAGACAGTTATAGGTAATGGCGGAGATGCTAAGTAACTAGGAAAGTAATTCCACACATGATGTGGTTTATTTCGTCGGATGAAAAGCGAGGAAGAGGAGGTCAGTGGAAGGTTTGTCAAGTTTCTCTTTTCCCACCAATAGTTCTCACATGAGACAAATACTGTCTGTGTTGTTTGGGCACACACACACACACACACACACACACACACACACACACACACACACACACACACACACACACAGTGTGTGGAGCTCACAGGGCCGAGAGGAGGCGGGCGGTGACTGACGGCCGGCCGGGATCAGGTGCCGCCGCCGCTGAAGGTTCTCCAGGGCAAACGGAGCCTCGGAGGCATTTAGAGTGACGATGAAGAGCAACACAGCAACAGGTGTGACAATCAGACCCCGATCTGACCTGCTCTCTCTCACACACACCCACACACACACACACACACACACACACACACACACACACACACACACACACACACACACACACACACACACACACACACACACACTGAGGGCTGAATGAGGCTCAGATAGCAGCCTTGCAACATTGGCGTGAGCTTTTTAGAAAGAAAAATCCTTTCAGACCTTGGAAGTTTTTTTTGTTTTTTTCAATGAAAACTGAATGTGTTGTTTGTGCGCCTCGCGCTCTTCACCTCGTCTCAAAAGAAAAAAATGTCTGAATGCGACTCATTACTGCCCCTTAAAAGAAACGTGCTGATTCACTCCGTCAGCCTCACAAAGTGAAACCTTCGTCATCAGCAGAAGTCCTTCGGTTCTGTTTCTGCGTGTCACCAACAGACATTTGATTTTCAGTTCTAGAAAACTGTATTGTATAACTCGCTTCGGTTTGTCGCTCAGTAAATTGACATGGATACTCATTTAAAGTGAAGCTATATGGAAGAGGCCAGCAGAGGACATTCAGATGAATTACGGAGGTTTCCACAGTCGTAGCAAGTTTTTGTCAGAGCGGTGAACCTGCGAACAGGCTCATGACCAATGGCAGTAAAAAGAGTTTATTATATAATATATAATTTACAGTCCAGACAGGGGTAACCAAAAAAAAAGGAAGAACGAGGATTGCGTAGGGGTCTAGAACGAACAAAGACGAACTGACACAGATAAAAGAGGGAGTGGCTTAACTCCACAGGGAAGGAGGGGAGAGGACAGGTGCTGCACATGAGACCATGAGACAATGAGAAGACAATTGGATAATTGGAACCGTGAGGTGAGACACACAACGTTTACACGTTTTAAGGCATCGTCGTTTGTAGTGACTCGTGAGAAATATCACCGTTTTGTAAATACCTGCGTACGTGTGAATGTGGCTGTAAACTCAGGAGAGGACCTGACGGTGCCCCTCCCTCGGCAGCAGAGTCCTGACGGCCCGGCAACTCAGGATGATCCTGGTGGTAATCCACTGTGAGGTGAGGGTCCAAAATGTTCTTATGAGGTTCCCATGACCTCTCCTCAGGACCATGACCCCTCCCGCTTGACCAGATGCTGGTATCCAGCTGTCCACACGTTTAATGCTGCAAAAACACTGTTGCATTATGGGTGTTTTTACAAAGTCACCTCATTGGTTTCTCATGGGATGGGGGGAGGAAAGTCATGTCATCGATATTTAAGTGTGATATAAACTGCAAATACGCTGCAGTTGTTGTGTTAGTGAATAATATCAATAACTTTATTCATGTAGTATTTTCTGAACGGCAACAAAGACTGAAAGATGAAGTTTGATCAATAAAAGTGAAACAATACATGACGACATACTACATGACAGCAGTATTGTATCAAACTGTGCTTTGTGTCTGACAACACTTCCAATGGTGAGACTGACAACAATGCAAATTGCCATGACGGTACTCACGAGTCGAAATCTGCAGAGACACAAAGGTTAAACTTCAAGCAGCAGCACTAGAGGAGCCAGAACTCAACAGCAGGGAAAGATCAGCATCAAAACCAAGACGCAGCTGTACGTTGTGGAATCCAAAAAATCCTCAGGTTTTCTCTGACTCTCTGTGTTGGCTGTGGAAGAATGCAGCAGCGGGGTTTCCGGGCCTTGTGCAGTTTGGCACAGCGTGGCGACGGCGCGCCGACGTGGCGCCGCACGTTCTGGCTCCGGGTGTTTGCACCAGCGTGGGGCAGATGGTCTGTGGCGTGATGAGGGGGAGCCGCTGACGCAAACATCCACCAGCAGCTGAAGCAGCCCACCATGTACAGGTGGCCTGGCCGTCCACTCCCACACACACACACACACACACACACACACACACACACACACACACACACACACACACACACACACACACACACACGCATGACACATACGCGCACACACACGTGCTTATACACACACACGTAAACACGACACATTCGTGCACACACACGTGCATAAGTACAGAAATGCTAGACTGCACCCACACACACACACGCACACACACACACACACGCACGCACGCACGCACGCACACACACACACACACAGGGCCAGTGTGTGTTGCATCACTGAAGTTAAGGGGCTTCGCTGTGTAATCAGCAGGACTCCTCCAGCTCATAGCTGTCGTCATAGAAACACACATTAGGACGCGTTTCCGTGTTCAGACAAGAGAAACACACATTACTGGGCACAGTGCACACAATCAAGCCAACTTACACACATCTCGTCTCATCTGCGAGGAGCTGATGTCTGAACGGGGGAAGCAGTCAGAAGGGTCCGAGTGCCTCCCAATGGTCTGCTGCTGCACTTTCTTTTCTTCAGCGTTCACATTTACACACATAAGAGGCAGGAGGAGGCACAGTAATGCAACAACCTCAACTTGTGTGTGCGAATTGTGGCTCCAGTTGATACGACTCAAATCTGTAAAATGTAAAAGCCTTTTTTTTTACTTGATTGGAATTGGAAAGTCAGTTGTTGTAGCTGGAAATGCAGATTAACAATGACGTCATCTGCTTTCTGATTCTGAGAGGATTTACTGGAGGATTTACTGTCGTGGGCCATTTGGAGCCAAGAGATCCTGATTTGGCAACAAGGAAGCGGCAGGGCTGAAGATGGACTTAAAGGAAGTTACATTCGTTCATTTAAAAAAAGGTTGATGTTAACTGAATAAATTGATAAAATTCAGTTTCTGCTAAAAGCTCAACAGATCGGATCTTTTCTTCTTATGTGCCAAGCTTAATTTCTTTCAAACTGTTGGATTCGTTGAGTCCTTTCTTGACTTCTTTGGCCATAAATAAATATATATTAGTGTGGAACAGAAATGATCCCACAGACTAAATAAAATATGTGGAATCGCAGCAGTGGTGGAGCTTCAGCTCAGGGACCAACCGGGGGAACTTTGCTTCTGTGTCCTGGTTTTGTTTTTTTTACTTTGCCTTGTTAGAATTTAATAGTTTTTTTTTAATCCAACTTTTGTCCAAATATGTGGAGTATTTGACCCCCGGTGTCTTGACACTACGAGACATGAGCCATCATCACATGACATGAGGTGATGTGAGACTTAAAGAAGCTGAAACTTATTTATTTATTCATTCATTCTATCCATTACGCATTTAGCAGATATGTGCAAGGACGTGAATTTTTTTATTTATTTATTTATTTATTTTTAATCCTAATGTGGTTTTCTTAGTTAAATATAGGGTAGATAAGATTTGAATTTACTTTTTTTTTTTTTATTTACACACTGCAATCATTGGCAAAATCATTTAATGGCTGGTTTAGAATTCTCCTAGAACATTAGAAAAAACATCCATGGATGGATGGATGGATGGATGGATGGATGGATGGATGGATGGCCTCTCTACTTAGTTTCTCACTCTGCGGTACACAAAGCTCCATTAAGAGACATACAGACGGGAACATTTCAGATGTCAGCTTCCGTAGCGGGCGTGTGCGCTGCTGAAACATTGTCACATGACACAGCAAGACACCAGGAAAGCTGTCGGTGAATAAGGATTAGCCTTTATTGGTGTTTGGAGGGAAAAAAAAGACCACATATGCCATCATCCCCGTGGACAGCACACAATACTGGTGAGGAGTCGGGGGTCGTGTTGCGCTCATGAGACTTGTTCATAACAGTCAGTCACGACAAGGAGAAGTTAGCTGAGAATCCACAAAGTTGAAGAAGAAATAACAAGGTTGTGTACATTATTGTCATCATTATTATTATTACTGTTGTCATTATTACCCGCAATGCCGTTTTATCGCACAGGGGCGAAGCTGTCACTGCCACCACATGACGGGCGGGCCTCAAATGCTCGCCAGAGAGAAAAGTCGTAACACGCTCAACAACACAGTTACATAGAAAAATAGCACTGTCAAAAAGTTTCTGAAACGTCTGTGAAGAAATCCCCCAGAAATCCCCGGTATCAAAACGAAAAAGGAAAAGCCCACAGTTTCAATCCTCCGTCAACGGACTGAAGCGTGAGGAACGCCGAGACTTTTCTTCCAGGGATTTCAATTCAAAAGTGTCTCAACAGATTCCCAAAAAAGTGGAGAGGAAAAAGAGAAAAAATGCATACATATACATATGTATATACACTGTATATTATATATATATATGTATATATATAAAAAAGGATAGATCTACAATACCCATGATACACCTTGGGCTTGGTTAAGTCTCTGTGGGCGGTGCAAACAGTGCACGGGCTGATGGGAAATCAAGTGAAAATCGTTCTTGGGAATCAAAAAGATTTATTACTTCCCCAAAAGAGGACAAGTGAAAATGAATCATATTAGGTTTGATTGTGACTATCGAGCAGGTAACAAGACCGAAGGTTTCGTTTCCATCTTTGAACACAAGGGTTCTACACAACCGTCCACTCGGCCCCTTCCTCCGTCACCAACCGTCCAATCACAGCTCAGCGGCTGGGACGACTGAAGACCCATCAAGCTTTGGATTTGTCTTTATCACGCAAAAAAGAAAAACAACGCTCTTTCTAAAAATCAACAACTAAAAGGCAAATTCAGGGTTGTCTTTATAATATTAAAAGCCACCAAACTAGATCATTTACAGTTAACTGGATGTTGATAGAGAAGTTTATTTTCTAAACTGCTAAAAGTTTTTTTCTAATATAGAAAATCATTGGTTTGTGTCACCAACAGTCCACGACTGCAACATTGGGGTTTTTGATAAAATTCAAAGGATATCGCCTCATGTTTGGGCAAAGCTCGTAGATCTCTGCGAATATTTATATAAATATTCTACATTTATTGATATATTTTGTCCAGAATTCTGTCTTTATTTTCCTCTGACTGTGGCACAAAGGTATCTGACTCAATATCCTCCTGGTGTATTTCTAACCAAATGAGACTATCAAATGTAAAATTTATTGTAAATATGGCAGGCTTACCACGCCTCACGTTAACCGACGCCGAGCCTGGAGTGATTGTGATTTTGGATTGTGAACAATTTAACTGAAAATATCCTCAAAAGAAGCAGTAAGGCATCAATTCAATCAGTTACATACTGGATGTAAATTTGGTATAATTTCAATGGGATCTCAGGATTTCCACCGTTGCCGTGGTGAACTGAGTTGGGTAGCCATAGCAACAGTGACCGGAGGGGGCGGGGCTTCGTGGACGGTCAGTAGCTGGTCTTTGTAGGACGTTTTCCCATGCTGGTGCGTTAGTAACAAACTGGGCTAAAAACAAACAATATTAACAATAAACCCCAACAGGAGAAATTACATTTAACAAGATCTCCTCTGAGAAAATAAATCAAACCATAAATTCTGTGATCAGATTAAAAATCTTTTTTTGTTCTTTTTTTTTTTTTTCTCCAATATGCGCATTTATTACCTCAGACGAAAAAAAAACACCTGAGAAAAAACTGACAAAATGATTCCAATAGGTTCTTCTGTAATGTATTCAATTATGTATATTACAACTATAATCACATAATTCAAGCATATATCATATACACATATATATATATATATTTATATATCTAGTGAGAGAATTCTTTAATATTCAATAGTACAGTTGTATGGTACAGTAGCAGTAGGGTGCATTTCTCTTTCTCATTGGGTAAAGTCCGAAGGAGAGGTATAGACAAGTGTTTGTGTGTAAATCTATATACGATTTATCAATACATTACGCAACAAAAGAAAGAATAAAATCAACTAAAAAGAAGGAATAAAAGACAAAGAGAGGGTGTAGGCAGTTCAGTACTGTGTTTGAGGTGGTGGAAGTGTTTTTTTCTTGTTTTTTTATGTGTGTTTGCATACATGTTCTGTGTGTGTGTGTGTGTGTGTGTGTGTGTGTGTGTGTGTGTGTGTGTGTGTGTGTGTGTGTGTGTGTGTGTGTGTGTGTGTGTGTGTGTGTGTGTGTGTGTGTGTGTGTCAGATGGAGGATCAGACCAGATCAGCACCATAAAAGTCCATAACAACATCAACAACGACAATAAAGGTTCAAACCTGGGTGAGGACTGTGCGTGTCTGTTGGTATGTTTGTTTGTTTGTTTGTTTGTTTGTTTGTTTGTTTGTGTGTCTGCATGCTGAAGTTTCCAGTCACTGTTCGATCCCCCCGAACCAGTTGGTGTAGTATTTTTGCACTTCTCGGACATGTTCAAGGAATAAGAAGAAAGACTTCAACCGTGTAGTGTGAGAGTTAGGAGTTCGTGTGCAGCAAGACGTCTTCCATCTCGATTCGACCTGCAAGCCAAAGTCTGCCCCTGCGTTCGAACATCTGCTCACATCCAGCTGTTCTCGTGGCTAATTATCTCTTTCTTTTTGCTCCTTTCACCTCCACAAATAAAAAGCCCTGTCATTATTTCAAACTCAGACACGGAATCAAATAGAAGATAACAACTCAAGCGCTCCGACGAGCTCACAAGGTAAAACAAACAAACACCAAAAGAATTTCTCTTAAACTATACAGTTTTTGTTTTCGCCGTCCCGCCGCCTCTCGCTCAACCTTCCGCCCCGAAAAACAAACAAAAAAAATAATAAAATCCTTACTAAGAAAGCTCGCCTCGTCTCGCACCGTTTGAAATACCTGATTCGACCGTGATACATTCTCTGTTACACCTCTGCCTTCCGGCTAACCAGCTCTGTGAAGTCGAAAATAGATTATTTGTTGTTTAGCAATACACAGCTGGGAGGAAAAGCGCTTTATGTGGCCCCGTGACCTTCCAGCTCGCAGCCCCTCCCCCGCCCCATATAGAAAATATACAAAAGATGATCTCCAAAATCCTCCTCCTCCTCCTGAATACATCTGCTAATAGAAAAATATACATTAATCCTATGTCAAAATCTCTCGGACGAAAACCCCCGCGCCGCACCAACCTTCGCCTCCTCCTCACTGGACTAGTCGTTCCTTCCTGCCCAGTTCAAAAATATACATGTTTTTTTTTTTTTTTTTTTTTTTTTTTTTTGTTCTATTCATAGAAAAAAAAAAAAAAAAAAAAAAAAATGACACGTCTGACCTGTCCTGGCTTGTGTCCATGCCTTGAGCTTAAAAAGTGAGATTTCACTGGCATGTTGTGAATCTGACACCCTGTTTGAACTGGCCAGAGCGGCGGCCGCGGCGCACTACCTGCACAAACGTGGCGCGACACCGGGCGCAGGCACCACAGCACCGGGGGGGGTTTGTCGTAAAGCTGCCGAGGTGTCACAGGGTGAAGATACAGTACGTCGTGTGGATTCAGCCGAGCAGCGAGAGAGTCAAACCGGGGGGGGGGGGGGGGGGGGACAAAAAAACCCAAAACAAAACAACAAATAAAAAAAAGATGGCGTCGCTGTGCTCGCCTGTCACGACATCCTGAAAGACAGTGCACCGATAAAAACACTCTGGTGGTGTTTGCGCCCGGTGTCGCTCGGCGCTTACTGCAGATCTACGCCCGCCTTTCCCCCCTCGCCACTTCAACTAAAGTGCTGCTGTTGTTGGGTTGTCATGGAACCCTTCTCTCGTCTCCGCCTCCCCTCTTCCCCCCCACCCACCCCCACCCAACCCCCGCTTCCTTTCGCCTCCGTCTCCTTCCGTCTTCTCGGGCCTTCACAAGTCTCCGTGCCGGCTCTCGTACTTGTTGATGATGTTCCTGCAGCGGCCCAGCTCTTTCCTCATGTCGGCCACCTCCTGGCGCAGCGCGGCGTTCTCCCGCTCCAGGAAGGCGGCGCGCACCGAGATCTGGTTCTCCTTCAGCCGCCGGGCGTCCCGCGAGCGCTTGGCTGCCTCGTTGTTCTTGACGCGACGGCTCCAGTACTTCTCGTCCTGTCGGCGGCGGCGTGTGATATGTTGGGGTGTGTGGGGAGGAAGAGGTGGGGTGGGGGGGGGGGGGGGGGGGCAGAAAAACAAAAGGAGAGGAGAGCGCGGGATGAGAAGGGTCAGTTATGATGTGACAGAGAGAGAGAGAGAGAGAAGATGGCCGATGTGGAGAGGGGAGGAGGAGGAGAAGGAGGAAAAGAAGGAAGGAAACAACAGCTGAATACTCACAACTGCAGAACACCAAAAGCATTGACAGGAAAGTGAGAGGATGTGTGGTGAAAACTTCTCCTGCAGCCCCACAATATCCTGCAACTTTCTTTATTTGAGGCACGAAATAAGTCTCCTGGCATGAAAGTCTCCGGAGGAGAAGGTTGGAAATAACTTGACATGTTGTGTTAAAACTTTTAGACTCACGGAGCAAAAACCCGAGGTCAAATTGAAAGTGAGACCTTGCAGAGATATCCATCTGGAAGATTTATGGCGGGAGAATTTGTTCACATCCACCATGTTTGCGGAGCTTCTTTTCCAGCGTCTGTCTACATCTGGCAGAATCAAACACTGAGATAACTTTTGAAGCGCATCTCTGAATCAGCTGCGGATTGTCGCGTGGTTGTGTAACATCCTGCATATGGTCACTGCAGAAGGTGGAGGGAACATCTCCAAGATCAACCTGCCTTCAAACGATTTATAAGATCCAGGAACGCCTGAGCGCAGCAAGGTGAGCGCCTTCATCTCTCCATAAATCGCAAACGCCCGAGGAGCTGCAGCTGCTCCGCGCTGAGCTATGAAAGCACGAGCCATTGATCAGAGGGCTTCGCCTCGTGCAACGAGCCGAGCGCTCAAATATTTTAGGACTCTAGTCGGGAGGCATCGATAATAGTGGGCGTCTCGCTCATTCTGGGTTGTTTTTTTTTTTCCCCGGGTGTCAGCGAGCAGCAGCCGTTGTTATGATGAAGCTCAGGGTTTAAAAGAGAAACAGATTTACTGGATATGGAGGGAAAATGTGACCTCTGCGAGGCTGCGGGGAGTTTTCAGTCCTTCCAAAGCTTTCAAACTGAACTTCATATTTTAGAGAGTCTAAACGTCTTAAATTCTCCAAAAACTCCAACCAGTTTTCATGATACAACATAATATGTTATATTTAAATATGTGCGTGAGTAACAGGAACGGAGACGTGAACCCGATGCTCATTTTGTGAAAATCCATAAAAACTATAAGTACTTGTACACGGTGGGCGGCGAGGCAGGCGAGAGAAGAGTGTGGGGGGACAGAAAAGGATTGTGGGAGATGTAGTACCTTCTGCTCGTTGGGGACCAGCATCTTGCGAGCCTTCTTGATCATGGGCTGAGGCTTCAGCTCCTCGTCGCTGAAGCGGTGCCGCCGCGGGTCGAACGCCTCCTGACCCGGCACGCTGGACAGCGCCAGGTCCGCGGGGTCGGGGTCAAAGTTCACCATGATGTCACTGTTGCCGTTGGCGCCCGCTGCGGGTCCGGGGGGGCCCGGGGGGCAGGTGGAGGAGGGTGAAGGGTCCTGGGGCACGGCCTGACCGCCTGGGAAGGAGAAGCAGAGAAAACTAAATGTTGGATTTGAAGACGGAGTTGATGGCACATATGAAAGAGAAAGAAGAAAATATATATCTAGTTAATTCGGCCTCGTGTTTCCAGTGATGCACAGTCTGTCCTGACGGCCCATTCGGATGCAAGAAACACAGAATCAGCAGCTTGATAACTCATTGAACCGTCCAGTCATCATCACCATTATCATCATCTGGTTTTATCTGTAGATTAGAGTCCATCTGCCCTCAGTGAGGACGCTCACATGTCACACGGCACAATCAACTCAAACAAGTCGGACTAAAACAAGATGACAATGTTGTTCCTGATTTACGGTTTTGACTCAATGAGCGTCTGTCTGTCAGCGATGTCAGCAAAACACTCCACAACGTCTAAATATTAATAATCACGTATAAAAGAAAGATGAAGGTAGGTAACAATATTTATGGACACAACAGCTGAAGCACAGAGCTGCAGATTTTTTTATTTTTTTTGTAGAACTGCAAAGAAGGAAACAGCAAACAGCAGACTCGCTGCGGCTTCTCTCAGCTGGAATCATGCGGATTCATCACTTCACTGGCCTCGAGGTCACATGTGCTGCACACAGTTTCTCAGGCTCCCTCCACAGAGCATCGAGCCAGGAGCGAGGCCCTCTGAGATGAGTTGACCACAAAGAGGATTACCCTATAGGCAATATGTTCACGTTTAAATCCAAATTACAGTGTGGGGGAAGGGAACTTGCAAGGTTGGCTTTTTTTTTCTTATTAAATAATAAATGCATTTGCTTTAAATCATCCACTCATCCCTGATGAATTAACTGTGGCTTTGGCACATTTAAAGTCGAATCCTTTGCAATCTGCAATTACATTTTTTACATCTTCACTGTGGTCCTTCTCTTCATCTAACGCCGTTGCAGCAACAGGAATCCACCACCAGGTGTCAGCAGTGAGCCAGAAACACTCAACCGGGTACACAAGTAGGAACAAATTCAGGGTTTCTTCTTTAACCCTTTGTGGTGTGAAACAATGATTGCAGCTCCACAACCATTGTATTTGAACTGAGCTGAGCATATTCTGAGAAATAAGGTCGGAAATTACATCTCGTGTTCCTGTTTGTATTGATTACAGCAGATTTGGGAAGAGGTGGATTTTTCTTCTGTGAAAAGCACTACGATAAAATCAACACTTGTGTTGCATAAGCATAATCATGGGTGTTAAAATTATAGCTGGAATGATGTGAAATAAGTGCCAGAATACCAGGACTTGAAAGCTTCTTGATCCTGAATGTAAAATTCTTCCATTGAAGCTTTAACCTGCAGCTTTTCTGCTTTATCTTCTATCTACAACTATCAATTATTGTGACATTTCTCCCACTTTTTTAATGTTCAAAAGACACATATCTGGTCCTCCTTGGAAAAGAGGTATAGTTGAGCAATCCTCCAGCATCGGTCAGACCTCCATTGTGGCAGCGTTTGTAAGACGCTTTCTGCAGCTCCGGGCGCTCTGCCACAGATTATAAATAACCACAAAGCTGGTGACCAATATCAACCAAAACAGTGGAAGAAAGACTTTCGTTATTTGAGCAAATAAAATAAAACATATCCGTTTTCTGGAAGAAACTTAGGAGTCGTTCTACCTTTGAGAAAATCCCTCAAGTTAAAGGCAGGCTTATTGACACGATGCATTGTTTGTCTCCATAAAGAAAACATCTTATCTTCAGCCTCTCCATCCTTTGTGCGTTCAAAGCACTCCTTTTCTGGAAACATCAGTCCGAGCAGCAGGACTGACACTGATTTGCTACCCGGCCGCTGCCGCAAGCCGTCAGTCATTTTATTTTATGCACATCAGCCACAACAGCCCGACCCGATTCCTCAACAGAGCTGTGGGAAATCAGCCTGACACCGCACGGCAGGCCGAGGGCCAAGCGGGCTGCGGTCAGAAATCCAGTTGAAAATACTGGAGGCACACTCCGCCAGAAGGACGTGTAAACTCTGTCAACGGTTTTGTTTTCAGGTTTAAACTTGTGCTGAACTCTGAGATGGAATCCTCTTAAATGCGTTTGATCGTTGGACCACTTGTCGCTCCTCCATGATTTGGATCCGAAGGAGGGAAGGGAACCAACACCCACGACAAAACAAACAAGTGTCGCGCTCTAGTAAGCATAAGTTACCTCAGTGATTTGGAGGAGGACGCTTCATAGTCTAGATGTTCGTATTTCTTCGACACGCAGACAGATATTAAACACGTGAGCTCATATTCATCTAAGGTGGCTAATGCTAATCACCGCGGCTGTCGATACATGCTAATGTTGGTCACAGTCACAGTAGTTCAGGGTAAACGAGGCACTCTTGCTCCAGTAAACAGGAGTTCAGTGAAATAGTAACTCCGACCATGCCCAGGAGCTGTTTTTGTGTGTGTCGACAGTAACAAGCTTCCTCGTTCGTCGTGGTTTGACATAACGTGCTACTTTCTCCAGCACTGTCGGCTCTTAAAGGCCCGGCGGAGGCTTCCTTCTCTCTGCACATGAGAGTCTGGAATTACGTAACTTTCAGCGCGACTCGGCTGCATCACACTGCTGGTCTTCCTCAGTCGAAGCTCGAGTGGAAAAGTTGACGTTGGTGTATATTTGGTTGTTTCTGTCCTCCCGCTGGCCGGTTGCAATCAAACCACAGCTTGTAAACAGAAGTCACACGGGCTCGCAGATACAGAGGTTTGTTTACAGGGCGGCGTTGCGGCGACCCGTCATCCTTCAGAGTTTGACATTTTGGCGCACGTGGACCAAACCAGATTAAAAATTCCTCTTTCACTGAAAGAGGCTTCCATTTCCAGGCAGCTCGGTGTTTTTATCTGGTGCGATCACAGTTTAATCTGTGAATACTGAGGCGATGGTTCTGGTCCTCAACAACTGGCATAAATAAATATACCGACGAGATTCTTTACTCATCAAACAATGATAGCAGGAGCCTGAAAAGTTCAACCTCCTTCAGTTATATTTATGAAGGGCGACGGGGAACAAATCTGCTGACCAGCTGACTTGAGGTTTACAGCCGTGTGAGTTGTATGAGCGGCACTGATCTCCAACCACAGAATGACTGAAAGCCATAAAACTCTATTTTCATTGGCTTTGCTCCAACAATCCAGACTCTGTAAAAAGACTCTTTAATAGTTAAAGTATGGTGCTTATGAGCGCCTGCTGTCTTGTGTTTTTTAAGACATTAAAAAAATATATATCTACAAATGAATTCAAAACAATGCATGAGTGGTTTAACAGCTTGATTAATTTTGACTACATGTTAGTGGTAAATGCTCCATAATTATGACCAAATGACCAAATGTTTGGTCATTTAAACTTCGCTCAGCTAGATGTCTAAATTTACGCTGTTTTTACAGGGTTTGTCACAGTATTCATTACAACACGTCAGATTTGTCTCATTTTAAAAATGATGTTCCTGATTCACACCAGAAATAGTATTAAAAACAAGATAAATGAAAAGTGGCCACATTATCCCATCGTGCTAGTTTGTGAGACATTCAGCTATTTTCTAAAGCTCATTGACCAGACCAAGGCTGCACTGGGACAGGAGCCTGTCCAGTAAACACTGCGAAGACAGAAACAACATGGGGTGGAGCTCGTCCAGGCGGACATGTTGGATCAGCAGTTCAATGCAGGACTAAGAGAAACAGACCACCAGACACACACATATACAATCTATGTCTTATTGCAAACTGGGGTTGTGGGACCAGAGGCATGATCAGAGGATGCAGGGCTCCCTGAGGCCAAGGAAGAACATGCAGACTCCTAAACAAGACTGGAACCAGCAAGCAGGTCCAATGTCGCTTTAAAAGAAGCACAAAGCACTGCATGTGTGTATTTATGGGCCTTCCATCCATCAATCTCATCGTAAAGCAAATACTCTATGTGGCTCTTTTCACGTGCCGCGCTCCATACGTTCCCCTCTTCATCCCGTCTATACGTCCTCCATCTGTTTGCCCGCCAAGCAGCAGCTCCATCAGATGAGCCTGACCTGCATCTCTGGCAGATGGACGCACTGATCCTGGATAAGTCCGTCCAAAGCCTCGTCCTAATAACAACCATTTTGGGCAAAAAGTTGAAACTGATCCAAGAACACGGCTCTTGTTGCTGTTGCTGCTGCTGCTGCTGCTGCTGCTGCTGCTGCTGCTGCTGCTGCTGCTGCTGCTGCTGCTGCTGCTGCTGCTGCTGCTGCTGCTGCTGCTGCTGCTGCTGCTGCTGCTGGGTAAACAGCGAGGCTTCGCCCGGCTTCATTTCCTGTCTGAGAGCTGAAGACATTTGGAGGAAGCAGCCACCGGCTCGCACATTCTTCCTCCGTGCTTTCATTAATTTCACTCAGATTATGTGTTTCTCTTTCAGCCTGTCACTCACTTTTTCAGCCGAGAGGCTGAAAACACTGAAGTGCAGCTCGTCGCACCGAACAACTCTGAGGCAGGAATTTGCAAGCGGCAGAACCGAAGCTGCCGCACAAGACGTCTGATGGATGTGAAGGCCGCACACGGTGAAAATCATGGATCAGATTTAGAGCCTTTTATCTCTTATTCATGTTCTCCTTGAGCGAAGGCGTCCTGGTCCAAATCCTTCATTTGAAAACAGTGTAAAGTCTCCAGCAGAGGAAGTGTTGATCATCCGAGGATGCATTCGGATGATTTGTTGGAACTTTGAACACATCGCCAACACGTTCAGATCGCTCTCTGCACAAGAGAAACGACTTGATACTTTACTCGTCACGAAAAATGAATACTCAACGACAGTCCCTTGTTAAAATGCATCGGGGAGACTTGAATGGCCACGAAGGTTAAATAGTAGTGCAAATACTTCACTAGTGACTTCAAATGTCTTCTTGATTGCAGTTTGTGTGTTAAATGTAGTGAATAACTCGAGTTGCTTCAGGACACCTTTCCATGACATCTGAAATGCTGCAACTGTGCGTTTCGTAACTGGTTCTTCTGCACATGCTCAGCAGCTGGACAATAAGAACAATGTTTGCCTCCAGAGTGTCATGACTCCCAGGCCATATTCCCCTCGGCCTTGGGAGTTTAATATTTGACAGTCACCGTAATAACAATCCAATTCGATTGTCCGTGTTCTCCCATTGTTCATGTTTATAGCGTTTTGTTGATATGATAAGTCCAGAGTAGTTTCGAGTGTGTTACTGCAACAAGCAGCGAGGTTACAAAGTGTTCTTCCCTACACTATCTTTCCTGAGCTATAAGTCAAGTTTTGGATCGTATCCAGCCCTTGTTTTGCTGCAGCGCTCATACCATGCAGGTAGTTTTGGGCCGTCGTGGGCAGAGACGCCCACAGAGGCAGAAAATAGACAGGTTGAGGTTTTGAGAGTCAGGTGAGCAACTCTTCCTCTCCACTAATCTCCTGTTTGATCTAACTATACCTCCACTCGGTCCACCTACACAGAAAAACCTTGAATGCATCAAACTCGCTGCGGCTCTCACGGGGGTCACGGAAGAGGCATTTTGGGAAATGTAGGAAACCGAAAACTCAAGTGCAAGTAGGCGATAGAAAACATGGTGGCAGATGGATCCCAACAGACTGAGCAGCAGCAGCGGCGGCGGCAGCGGCGGCAGCGGCGGCAGCGGCGGCAGCGGCAGCAGCAGCTCCTCAATTTGAAGTTTGCTCCCTCCAAGTCTATAAGTCGGCTCCTGTTTTAGCAGGTTCTTATGTAATAAAAGGGAAACTATACAATTACCAGAAAGATTGTAATTATGCTAATTATACAAGAATGGAGGTAACAATTAACATCTGCTGCGATTACTGTAATTCTGCACTTTTGTTTACTTTTGCAGTGGGTCTTTTTCGTTTACGGTGAGTTTTTCTTACAGTTAAGTAATTCACTGAAGTTATATTGTAATTACTTGCAATGTTAACGTGGAATCCACAGTCTGCAGCTGACAGACAAACGGTTGTTTCAATATAGAATTGCGACTTATTGAACATTGTTGGGTCAGAAGTAGTTGATTTACTAGAGACTGATTATTATTGTGAAATTAATATAATCTCTCTTCAAATATATAAACACTGGAGCAACATGGAAATATTACAACTATTAACAGTATTAAAGTAGTATTAATTATTCTATTATTTGTACCCACGACAGCAGGAGTACAAGCAGCCTGATGTACTGGAGCTCTACTACCTGCGTACTTATATCAGCACTAGTAGCAGAAACAGATGCTGCAGTAACGTTGGCGCTAGAGGTCTATATCATAGCAATCGCAGTAGCCTGAGCAGTATCTGTAGTAAAAGTGGGAGTAGTAGCAGTATTTACAGTATGAGTACACGTGGAACTCCAGCCAGGTGCAGTATTAACCCGTCGCAGTGCTATATAAAGCATCGTCACAACAGTAGCAGTAATATGAGCATCACTATTAGCAGCGGTTCTCATGCCAGCCATCACAATGTCAACACGACTCCGACAGAGATAGTTGTAGTAATAAATAGTTTCAGCTGTGATATTAGTACTGCGACCAGCAGCAAGTAATCAGATAAAGACTCAGTGACTCATTTCCTGCTCCGTGGTGGACGACACGGACTTGAACTGAGCGCTCTGCCAGCAGCTGTTCTTTTAATTCACAAACATGAGCCGGAAACACAATACAGACGTGGAATGCGATATAGGAAGTGTGTTACATAAAGACGGCTCCCCTCCCTGTAACGTCAACACTGAGACGGCTCCTCGGACTCCACTGGAAGACTTTCACACTCTCATGCCGCACAGTTACCATTTTTCACCAGTCTGTGGATGGAACCTGTCTGATCCCTGATATTTCTAAATATCCCAGTCCCAAGACGTTACGTTTGGCCGTTTGGACAGTCGAAAATAGTCGGTTTTAAAAAGTAAAAGGGAATATTTACTAGAAACTAATATATTTAATCTCCCCCCCAAATGTTATGATTTATGTTATTATTTATTATAACCTGACATGTATGCTGCAATTAATTGAAAGAATTTATATTTGGTGGTTCCATTATTTTTAAATGTTAGGTTCTGTTATTTTTGCCATTACAACTCAGTAAATAACTGGTACTGGCCATCTAGAATACTTTATTTATAGTATTTATATTATATATTACATTATTTCACAACAAATATCCTCAAATTTAGTTAATTATGAGTTGATGGTTACTATTTTAATATTATATTAATTTAATGTTTGGTTTTTATTAATATAGGTGTGTCCTATAATAGTGTATATTTTATTTTCAATTATTTCTATAATCATTCAATTTTATTTATTACATTTTGATTATTATTTGATAATTATTTTATATTTATATATTTTCCTCATTTGTTACCTATATGATTATATATTTTTTTAATTTAATCTATTTCAGAATTTATTGTTATTCTATATTTAGGATTTTGCTTTTGTTTTGAATTATTGTATGTATAGTGTGCATAAAAATGTATTGTTTATTTGGTGCAATGAACACTAAACTGTCTAAAGTGCTTCTGTGTATTCATTCTGATTATTGATTCTTGATTATTTTCCTTAAGATTAAGATTAAGATTAAGTTAGTGTTTCAGGATAAAACCAGGCAAAGCAGCTAAAATAAGCCTGTTGAACCCATTCCGGATCAATAACCATTGAACATTTGCCAAATGTGTTTATATATTCTTTTTTTATATATATATATATATATATAATACAAAAAAACTTAATTTTCAAAATGGAATGTGTTGTTTTGGTGTCGCTGTATTTTCAGTCTACTGTCGGAGACGCTGCCGTACACACCCAGACAGGCTCGGACCTGCTGCTGCTGCTGCTGCACATAAAACAAACAGTCAGACACGTGCACCGTCACATGAGAGTGCAAAACGCTGCGGAACACACACACACACACACACACACACACACACACACACACACACACACACACACACACACACACACACACACACACACACACACACACACACACACACACACACACACACACACAACCAGGTGACACACCCCAGGAGTGTTGTTCCTAATGTCAACACACTGACTGGGAGTTATGTCACAGCAGTGTGGAGACAGTACTGCCCCCTCTACCCCCTCCTCTTCCTCCTCTTCCTCCTCCTCCTCCTTCCCTTTCCAAATCGCTGCACAGGCTCTGCCAATGGTCAGATCACATTATGACACACTGACTGGGCCCCTGAGCACATGACGGGGGGTGGGGTGGAGGTGTTGGGCTGGACATGCAGGAACAGACCCCCACTCTGCTGGGGAGTTGTGCAGATCCCCCCGCGCTGATTGAGAACAACATCTGCACGTCTGTTGCTTCACGTTTTCCAGCAGATGCACACCGACAATGCTCTCCGCAAAATGTAACCGCAAACACAATCGGCTAGAGGAAGCAACAAAGGAGACCTGCTGGACCGTCTGACATTCCTCCAGGCTGCGCCGCTCTTCAGAGCTCCACTCATTCTAATATGGACAAAAAACTGTGTAACGGAGGAAATAATTCAACATGTGATATTAGAGTCAGATTATCACTCCAGGGTCAGGAGAAAATTAAGGAGAAGTTCCATGTCCGTTCTTTGTTATCACTTTTTGACACTATTCCTGGTGTGTTGGATCTTTTGACGACTGCTGCTTGTGTCGGATCACTTCAGGCTGCTTCCACAAGCAGCATGACTCTGACCTGCTTCACCTGCAGACTGACTCAGATCAGATGTTTGTGTGAACACAACAAGTTACAACTGATTTATTGTGCTTCAATCACAAGATCACATATTTCATGTGGTTTCATCATGTCGTTTGTGGAGGTTTGGGACATTTTACATCAGGTCAGTTCAACAAGTCAAACTTCAGAGCTTGTAGTTCCTTTTTGCACAAACGTGTCTACTTTTGCTATTTTATCAAATACGCCGCATGGTTCCATTTTGTTGTGCGAGTTGTTGAAAGTACTTGATTACAGTTATCTGAAATTGTGGAATTACTTACTTGTTAGTACCTGGTTTCTCCTGTGTAATTTGTTTAATAATATTAATAATAATAATATGTATATGTCCAGGGTGCCATTACTCGTGAAACCAGTAAGAAGGGGCAGTTATTTAGGTTCAGTTAGTTGGGGGAAGATGCTCTATAGATGTTTGTACTTCCTGTTAAAAGCTGGTTTATGAGAGCAACTGTCAACTTCCAGCAGCAGAGAGCTCTTATGCGAAGGCAGGATATATATTTTATGACTACGAGGAGCTGAGCGGGTTCCGTTTGCAGGATGGAGAGAGACCGTCACCGTAACTGAGTTAAGGACTTTAATCGGCAAGCGCGACGCCGCGGTGACATCTTAGAACCGGTTCCCCTCCACGCTGGCCACAGACACACAAACATCAGAGCAGGTAATTGCAGCCTGGCTCCAGCGAACACAAGCGCTCCTTCACAGGTCAGGCGCGTGATTTGAGGGAGTGTTGAGGCTGAATTGTCTAATAACGCCACGGTAATCCTGAATTGTCTGGAAGATCATGACGCAGGCGCAGAACAAAAGAGATGATTTGTTTGAGTGCGAAGCTTCCTGCTCGGAGATATTTCTGTGTTTTTACGATCATAGAAAGGTCATGTGACTCGTTCTATCGAAGGCCTTTCCTTTCTGCTCTGATGATGCAGCAGATCGACTCCACAGGCTGAAGGTGATTTTTCAGGTTTGTTTGGTTTTGAGAAAAACAACAGGAGATAAATAATTCCTGGAGCCTCTGATGGAGCAGGATGTATTTTTTCCCCCTTATAAATCGGTTTCAAATTTCAATTAGGAGCCGTCTCTTTTAATCACTAAAATCTCCCTCTGTCACTCTCTCTGTCTTCTCTTTGCTTCATCCTCTGTGTTTATTGACTCTGTAATCTCTACTGTTTCCTCCTCCCGCCTCTCCCTTCCCCTCCCTCTCTCTCTCTCTCTCTCTCGCTCCAATGCTTTCTGCAGCGGCACGTGACGTGGCGGCCGCACATGGCCCGAGCGTGTGAGAGACGGAGAGAGAGAGAGAGAGAGAGAGAGAGAGAGAGAGAGAGAGAGAGGGATTTCAAAACATGCAAAGCGAACTCTCTTGACTGAGCTCCTGCACTGCCCCCATCTCTCTCTCTCTCTCTCTCTCTCTCTCTCTCTCTCTCTCTCTCTCTCTCTCTCTCTCTCTCTGTGCAGTGTTACAGAGTGCAGAGTCAGTGTCTTGTTTAACCCTTCACTCGTCAGGATTAATCACGGCCCTGAATGTTAAATCAGCGGCTGGCTGTGGCGTTACCCTGCGTTCCCCTCTCTTAAAGGAACAGCAGAGCAGCTCCCCTCATCGACTCGCCTCAAATTGAAAACCAGAGCGCCCCTGTCACAGCCCCACGCTGCTTCTACGCTCTTTATCTCCATCTGAGGTTGACTTGTTAATCATTCTTATAAGGTCACAGCCAGCCACACTGGACGACATGAGTCTCCTAAACTTTTTTGGCCACGACACAAAGTTTGGCCGCGTGCAGATTGCAGGATGAAAACATTGCAGCGTCGATGTGATTGTACAAGAATAAAACGTCACAAAAACGAAACTAGTGAATCGTGAACGGAGCCCTCGCCCTTGTGTTTGGAGCGTAATCCCAAAAACGTTGTTTACATCCAACATACTTCTTTTTTTATTTTTTAAACACGTTTTGCCACTGTAGCCTCAAAGCATCGGTTTGGGTTAAGTGCCGCTGTCGCTCTGATCAGTACGTCATTTCAAACTGCAGTTCTATTGGCTATTCAGTAGATGTTGATCGTCCTTGATGTCGGTGAACCGTTCTCACGGTGCAACATCGGACCATCGATTTCGAGCCGCGACCAAAGACATCACCACCGTTACCGCAGGTCTCAGATCAGTCTCGATGTTGTTTTCCACTCTCTGTACGGGACCAGTGATATTTCCGACTCAGCCCAGAATAAATCTCAAATCCATGTTTGATATTTATCAGGATAGTATGCAAGCTACATGGAAAGAATTTAAAAGATATTTAAAGTTACTCTACCAGTTTAAAATATACTTCCCATAAAAGATACCACTTCTGCAGCGAATACAAACACACCAAAACAAAACCATTTCCACTCATTCTGACCGATTCAGCCCAAACAAAAAGCCAGACCTTCTAGTATTGAGAGTATTGAAGCCACAGGAGCAGTGAAAGTGACTGTTGATCATTTTTCCAGTGCCAATAGGGAACCTCTCATGATCAGAGAGTACAAACAGGATCTTGTGACACAATACCTCGGGAAAGTTCCGGAGTTTCCGTGACTCTAAGATGTCAACAAACCAGGGGGATTTTACGAGAAATATAACTCGTGTTTGTACACGTGTAGAGAGGAATCTTCCTTCAGAATGGCATCGACAACGTATTAGAGATGAACATCAACAACTGATACTGGCGCCGACCTTTTTCAGTTTTTCCCGTGTGGAATCTGGCAGAGGAACGTTAAAGTGCGATATAAGATGGAAACACCAACAAAGCCCGCAGAACAAATTACAGGCAGGAATTAGACTCATCCCTTCAATTTTCACAACTTTACTTATTTGTAACCCAAATGAAGGTTGTACAGGGCTGGAGAAACGCCCAGCTGTCCAGTCAGCGTTCACACCTCTGGACTGTTTAGCTGTAAACTACTGGGGGGTAGTGACAGACCTGAAAGTGAAGATAATCCCCACCGAACATCCAGTTTTAGAATATTTCAGTATTAAAGCCTGTCAATAAAGAAGTAAAACTGTGAAGTGAGTTGGACAGCTCAGCCTCAGAGAAGAACAAATTAGTACATAAGGGACCCGGTTCAGATTTAGATGTTCAGATTTCATCTTTTTCTCCTGTCAGACTTTCTCCTTAGAGAGTCAAGAGTTCATCTTTCTTTATCCAAACCCTCCGACGTGTGAACTCGGCTTGACAGTCCATCGTCATTAAGGAACATCTTTATAAAAGCAGAGGTAAAAAAAAACCCAGCGGTGCAGCAGATGCTTTGGCATCGCGGTTTAACGAGTTCATGCATCCTCCAGCAGGCGCAGGCTCGCGGGAATCTCAGATTAAAAGTCAGTTGTTGTTTTTTTTTCATGAGGAAGGTTCTGGACATGAGTGGAATGACCTGGAAGTGTCGTCTGGGCTGAACCACGAGCTGAGGTGAGTCACAGTCGCTTTCTTGGAAGCAAAGGGGGACGCTGCACCTCCACCCTAACCCTTCCATAGCGGAAAGCAGCCCTGTTGCTATTTCACTGAACTCCTGTTTGCTGGAGCTCAAACGAGTAGCAGCGGGAATGAAGTCAATACATTCTAGAGAAGTAACTGTAATCTAATTATGGATTTTCAGCTCCATGCGCAATACAGATTCTAACTCAGAGAGAAGCGGTGGGTCACTCAACGGCCATTTTAAAGACGCCAACATCAGCATCTCTGAGATTCGATCATAGACCTCCATCGTGTTGCTACTCTGATTACTATTTACTTGTTATAAATACTACAAATAATCTGCGTGAAAGTCTTTGTAGAAATACAATCTGCAGCACGTACATATTGAAAACATGAGAGACGCCATCTCTATTTTTTTTTTAGCAGGCGAAGCGGTTTGGCAGCCACAGGAGCTTTACTCTCGCTGTAAAATGTGGTGAAACTGTGGTGATCGGGGTTTGTCGTCGTCGTCGTGAAAATTTAGCGGATGACGACGAAAAGCAAAAAGAGAGGGTTTGTATTCACATCGGGGGAGTTTTGAGTTTTCAGTGGAGGTTTTTTAGACCAAGATGTTGCAGTAAAAAAAAAAAAAAGAGGGATTTAATCCGTTTTTTTACGACGAAAGGTGAATATTTGTGTGAACTGCTCGCGGCGATCTGCTGTTTCACACATGAAGTCTGTTTCTACTTCACCCACTCCAACGAGGAAGCTTAATTCATGTCTTCACAAATGTGAATATTCATGATTTGCAGCATTTTAAAGAACAGTTGGAAATAAACAGAACCACAGCTGCCTCCCTATTTTTCCCCTCCCTCTGAGCTGTTCTCTCTTCTCTTTTTTTTTTTACCCAGAATGAATTAAAATCAAAGTAAAACATGTGCATGTGGATGAGATTATTATTTCCAGTCTATTTTCCTTCTATTCTATTTCTCTGCTTCTCTCTCTCTCTCTCTCTCTCTCTCTCTCTCTCTATCTCTCTCTCTGTCTCTCTCTCTCTCTCTCTGCAGCTCTGTAGTAACACTTCAGCTCCACAACGACCTGAGGGATTTCTGGCTGGATGCATCATGCTCAACCCAGTCACGTGTTTATAATTCAGAATAAAGAGCACACACACACACACACACACACACACACACACACACACACACACACACACACACACACACACACACACACACACACACACACACACACACACACACACACACACACACACACACACACACACACACACACACACACACACACACAGATGAAAGCATGCTCATATTAAAGCCTACATACTTGCATGCAAATGCAGAAACAAAGAGGACACTCTCATATGCACGTTGGAGGTTCGGCACACTGCACGCACACACATAAAGCAACACACACACACACACACACACACACACACACACACACACACACACACACACACACACACACACACACACACACACACACACACACACACACACACACACACACACACCGATGAGGTGTATTCATAGGCACTCATGGAAGCACTCAGGGCAGATATGAAGACTCACAGCAGAGGTATTCTCTTCTCTGTTAGCAGCAGCAGCTCTATCTTTCTATCGTGGCTCAACCTCGGCGGCTTCCCGCTCCGAGTCGTTTTTTTTTCCAACAGCTCTTCTTCACGCTCCTCTGCAGCTCATTTTCCCTGCAAAGCATCTCCCTCTCCTATTGTTTATGACTCAGAGTGAGAAAACAAACACAATGTCCCGGGAACATCAGTCAGGAAGGGATCCTGCTGAGCTCTCCTCATCTCTCCCTGGTTTTCCTTCCTATCAGAATCCTCACGCAGAGCAGTGGATCATCCCACAAGCAGACGCCACTCAAAGTGACCAGCAAGAAAACAGGAGAAGAGGAAAAGGAGCAGATAACGTGAGAAAAAAAAAAGCAACAACCTCACAGCGCTGAGTCAGTCTTTAGCAGTTTGGTGTGAATCCCTGAAGGATATTATTGCAAAATCTCATGGATGAAATGTGTGGGACTGAGATGTGCCAACAAAAACACAAAACATATATGTGGTGTTGTTATACTGCGATTAACATCAATTATGTTGTTTCATATTAAAAAAAAAATATGGCATATATCTACCACAATCACAGTGTTTCTACATGCCTCAGCTAACACGGGCAGTCCCATCGTGTGATACCGTATCTAATCTTTATGAATGATTCACATCATGATGTGTCATATAATATTGAACTGAACAGGATCGTATGATATCAAATTACATCATAACATATCAAAGTATACTGCAACCTGAAGTTACATCCTATTTGTACTTTGTCACTCTACTACACTAAACAAGATATTTCAGGTATATATATATAAAAAAACTTATCGTCAAACTAAAATGTCATAGTTGTGATTCTGCCTGAAAGCGTCTTGTACGTCAGTGGTTGCAGGTTTTTACAGCATTATGAACCAATGCGAGGAGAACAGACTCGATTCATATGCACAAACACTGAATTCAAGCCAAAGCTCTCCAGTCAACATTTAACACCACAGATGCAACAAGGCTGGCAGCAGCGTTCGCAGATATATTTAGAACCATGGAGTGGTATGCACTGTAAACACCCAGACTGGCTTTTATTTAAATATAATTAAACATTCATCCGTCTCCTATACCAGCTACCTCCCAATTGGCTTTGCAGGAAACTCAGAACGGGCGGTTGGCAGGAAACACCTTAGAGTACAAAAGTCCATCACATGGCAAATAATCACACTCACATGCACGCACCCTCACCTACAGGCAATTTAAAGTCACCAATCGCGCAGATAAAGGAACTGGAGACTGACACTGAAGGGGAACATACAAAGAGAGAGACCCGACGTCCAGAATCAAAGCACAGTGTTGGAAAGGTTTGCTCTCTTTCTCTTCGTCTGCACACTTCCTTTAAATGCCAGTATGATGGTTGAACATTCGCAAAGACACGAGGCAATAAATCAACACAAATTTAGCGACAATGATTCACCGGATCGCTCCGAGGACCAAACAAGAAACAAACATGGCCGTCAGCAACATGAAGAAGAGTTTGGTGGTTTCAATTAGTCCGACTCTAACGTTGTCGGGCTTGTGAAATGTTCAAAAGACAATAGATAAATAAATGAATCGAAGAAAGACAGACAGAGAGGCTCGTCTGATGTTCTGGCACTTCTGGTTCACATCAGAAAGCCGCTCACAGGAAACAATAAATTATGAATATACAAGGGAGGAAAACAGGCTCTTGCAGCGAGCTGAGGAGGGCCGGAGGACGGGGGGGTGGGGGGGGTGGGGTGGGGGGGGTGTCAGCCACTTATCGCAGTGAGACATAATTAGAAAAAAACTTCCAGTCTGGTTATTGTTGGGAGGCACAGAATGGTTGAACCGTGTTAGTTGATGAAACGGATTGTGGGTCTGAGTCCTCATTAGTGCCACATTGCATCAGAGCCTTTGTACATTCGGCTCCATGCAGAAGTTTGAGGCGGCGGCAGAAACGTCGCCGCTCTCATGTGAGGACGTTTGTTTTAATCTGGCCGGAGACTTTTCTGTCTGCGACTTTGTTTCCAGCATCTTCAAGAGGTGACAATTATTAAAATATCTCCCCCGACAGCAGAATTCTGCTCACAGGGGAGACGAAGAATAATTCATCAGTAATTAAAATTTTTCTTTTTTTTTTTTTTTTTGTAAAATGTCAAATGAAACCAGGAGCAGCTGGTCTGTGGTTTGTTCTCCAATCGGCAGGAAATACAATGAATTTATTGTTGTTGATGGTCCTCCCTCCTGTTCTGGTTCCTCTTTGCTAATCCTTCGCTCTGTGATTTTAAAAGACTATTAAACCTTCCCAGAGCTACAATGGCATCATTTCATATGGTTTGATTGTTTGATCGTTTAGAACCCAAAGGGATTTGGTGTCAAATGAAAGACAAGACAGGAAGCACATCATCATCACTTCCAGGAAGTTGCCAAATGGGAAAAACGACTAAAAGTGTTAATTGATATTTGCAGTCAGTCCGTCGTAGTTTTCAAGTTTGTGGTCACTCACCATGTAGACACTCCGGGCCTCCCATCATGCTTTGCGGCGGCTGCTGCTGCTGCTGCTGAGGGGGCAGCGGCGGTGGCGGCGGCGGCTGCGGCTGCACAGTCTCCAGTCCCAGCAGCGAGGACGAGGAGGATGAAGATGACATGGAGGAGGAAGAGGAGGAGCAGGGTGGAGGAGAGGACGGAGGGCACTGGGAGCTCTGGTTGGGCACCGCAGACTGGGAGCTCTGAGGAGACGACAGAAACATCCGGAAAATAAATCACGTGGTTCATTTCAACCAAATAAGCACAAGCGTTTGTCTTTATTCAGGATTCCTTTAAAGGAGACATTTGCTATTTTGACTTTCCTCACAACGATAAAGGTCATAAGGTGGTAGTCGGGGGATTAGAGGAGGATAACATTGCAAACAGAAGGGCAGTGACGGCGGCTCTGGCATCGCGTCGTCACCGTCGGGTTTATTTTTAGACAGTCATGAACCTTTCGCTCCTGGCGATTACATTCAGGCTTAAAAAACTCACATTGCAACGTTTCACTAAAGAAGATTATGTGATTTAATGCTGAGCAAAATACACAAGAGACAAGCATTTAATTTATAGATGTTCCCACTGTCGATATGGTGAATTTACTACCTTTGCCCTATTGGCCACATTCGTTTCCATTGGTCCTCAAATAAGTATATATACTTCAATTTACCCCTAAATGTAGGTTATATTGGTTTCCATTGGCCCCAATCCTTTTCTCCCCTATCCCCTTAGCCCAACAGGATTTTATTGCTTTCCACAATCACTTATCCTTGGTCAAGTGGAACGGTTGAGTTTTTCTCTGTACAAGTACCTCAAGATGACTAAGCTGTATTTGGCACTATATATTTGAAATTGAATTAAATGAGAACACATTGGTTCCATTTTGTCCCCATTGGCCCCTCATCAAAGATAATTGGTCATATTGGTTCAGATTATATTAAAACCGTGGTTTGGATTAGCCCTATACGAAGAGATACCGTCTTTATGAGAGTACTGCTTCTTTTCAAAAGGCTTCCTGGATTGCTTTGGTTCCAATAGGCAAGATGATGAGTTTAAGTAGAATTATCTTCCACCAGCTGTGAGAACAGTGGGTTTTATTTCCAATGAGATTGAAGAGTTCTCAGTGGTCCAACTGGTTCTAACTGAAACCATGGCGATCGTCTCCGACTGTGTATGAATAAACTGAGACGAGGCCTAAATGTGGATTTAACATGTCTTTGTGTACTTTGGTCATTTTCTAAGCTTCACAGTAAAAGACTTTAACCTTTTTCTTGCCCCTTTCATTTGTCTTAAATCTGTCGGAATCTACTTTTAATGCATCAGTAGTTTTTGGAAGTGCCGAGCAGACGCTCCAAAAAGAAGAGCTGATGCGATGTAATCCGTGAAGTATTTATGGTTCGGTCCTCCCGTTAAAAGAGGCCGAGCTGCGGCCGCACGCAGCCGCCGGCGCCGAGCAGCTGCAGCTACAGCTGCTCCACCTGGATGCGGCGGCTGAAGCTGTGGCTGTGATGTGGCTACATCAGCCAGGGGGAAACGCTGTCATCCCACGTGGGATTTGAACTTGCAACACTTTCGAGATAGCAGATGTGCTACCAAAACACCACAGGAGCCGGATCCAGACAACACGACATCGAGATTTCTAAACCCAAACAGCAGGAGAGAAATTCTGCAAAGGTGGTGATGCTGGGTGAAAACTGGAAGGCAGTGGAGCCACAAAAACCAGGATCCAAGGAGGAAATGTGTCACTTGTGTTTGTTCAGTGGTTCACACAGATTGACTTCTTTAATCTGCAATAATATTACACCTGGCTGAAGACACGGTTTCTTTTACTCAAAACACCACTTTTGGATCTCGGTAAATCATTTTGGTTATTTTCTTTTAAATATTATGTTAAATTTACAGTGCTTCCACTGACAGCACCATTTTTGCAAAAAAAAAAGAAGAACGCATAGTCTCAGTTCATAAAAAAAAACAAAAAAACAATGGTTTATAAATCCATTATTTTGGAAATCACATACATAACATATCATAAATGATTCTATAGGGAAATGACAAAGTAGCGAGCAATAAATAAAAACCTGGCTTGTGGTTTCTCTACAAATGATTTTATATAATCTTGACGAAATAAAAATCTGTGTAGAATTGAAAGATATTGTAAATAAATGTTTAGATCCATGATATAGATGATAAATTATACTTTAACTTTCATAGAATGAATTTCACTATTCAGATTCATCAGTAGTAAATGTGTTGTGGTGAAGTGAAGACGTTTTGGAACAGGAGTTCTGAACCATGAAAGGACGGGTGTTTGCTGAGGGTCTGACCTGTGAGGGGATCTGGGCGCTGGCGGAGCTGGGCCCGTTGCTGTGCATGCCCATCCCGTTCTCGGTCAGGAACTCCTCCAGGTCCATGTACTGCAGCTGGAACAGGCCTCCGTCGCACGGCAGCGTCCTTTCCCACAGCAGCGGGCCCAGGAAGGCCGACTGGGAGTTGGGCCGCAGTGCGCCGGAGCCCGGGGTGCCTCCTCCCACGCCGGCCGGAGCGCCGCCGCTGACGCCCAGCGAGTCTTCATCGGAGTCCAGCGGCTTGTCTTTGTCTGGTGAGGAAGACAAACGCAGACCGGTTCTCATATTATAATATGATCATATGATCATATTATCATGTAACACGGAACTACTACTGTCCTGACCTTGAGAATGTGACACGCGGGTCAGAATCAATCAATAGTTAATTTGACTTTATTACATTTAGAACCAAAGGTTGTACACCTTTTCTAAAATAAAACAATCTTTATTCACCGCCTATTGCTTTATCAAATCCGAACGTACAGAGATGAAAAGAAAGCGCCTCTCCGCTCTGCTTCACTGAGAATTCTCACCAAAAACAGTAACAGGTTGGATTTCCCTCTGAAAGCCCTTCAGCAAGGCATTAAATGCACCTTTGGCTTCATTAGCTCCTCCTCTCCTCTCTTACGTCTTAAAACTTCTAATTTGTCCGTTTCCGACAAATTCCCACCAGGAGGCGACTCAATCATGGAACTATCCGATGGACGTGAATCCCCGGAAATCTTTTTCCAGGTGTGATCGGAGTTTTGTTTTACAATCGTTTAATTCTAAACATACAGCCCCGCAAAGAGCGGCCGCTCTGCCTGTGCTTGTGTCCAGAGTCTGCTGTAAAGCACTTAGTGACAATCATTAAAAGGCCTCTATAAATAAAGTTAAGTTGAATGACCCTGTGCTGTGCTGCTCACCGAGGGGGGGGGGGGGGGGGGGTCCGATGGAAAGATAGATATGGACCTCGGGCATCAATAAACCGTCACGAGGAGTAAAACAAAAAAAAAAAAAAAAAGGAAATCCTGCAAATTAAACAGGGAACTCATTTAAATGAAGCCGGAACAAGAGTGAAATCTTTGTACCGAGATCCTCTGGTAATATTATTCTAAGAAATTACACTGCCAAAAGTGCATATTAAATAAGTGGCACGCTGAATAATAAAATCCAATGAAATAGTAATAAAAGAGCATATTTAAGTGAACTGGGAGGACCGAGGAGGAGGAGAGGGATGAGGATTGGTGGCTAAGCTACAGGAGCCGAGGGAGGCTGGAAACTCAATTTGAAAGAGATTTTAAAAAAATGTAAAGGCAGAGAGATTACAGCGGGAAAACCGACAGCGGATGTAATCTCTTTGTCATCATCGTCTGCTGCGTCGTTCTCATCGGTCTGATGTGTTTCTTTGAATCGCTGAGAATGCACTGAAACATTCTGGCCTCCAAAACCGCAGGAGGGACCTGAACTTTGAATGTAAACCACAATAATTAAAATAAATGCTAGAACGTGTTCTGAGATACGGTTCATATTTTGTTTAATGGAAAATTTCCATAAATTCATAGCAAGAGATTTTTGAGATTTGAGACTCAACTCAAATTTAAAAAACACTTTCTCCAACTAACCCATCGTCTTAATGCTAAATGTTGATGGAGAAAGGACAACCTGGAAGCAGCAGAGGACAAGAGGAAATCCCAGGAGCAGAGAGACGAGAACCTTCAGGGTGGATGGGAGGAATAAGTGGAAGTGACGCAGCTTAATCACAGTGACGATGACACTTTGAACTGAAGTGGACGAGTCATTAAAGTCTGACAGGGTGAAGGCCCACAGCAGCAGAGACACGGGGAGGGGAGGGGACGCCGCTGTGGGAAAGCAGGAGGAGGACAGATGATCCATGCAAATTGTGAGAGAGACGCAGGAGAGGTGAGATTTACAGGAGGAGAGAGACGAATGCAAATAAACGGCTTTGGGAAAAGGAGATGAGGGTGTTACTGTAAATGATGAGAGGCAGAGGAGGAAGACGAGGCCTGAGAAAATGCAAATGAGCAGAGGGACCGGGGTGGAAGACGGAGAGGTTTGACAGGAGGAGAGCAAGACGGGGAAGTGTGAGAGGAAGAACTCAAAAATGTGTGAGATGAAGGCAGAGCGAGCGAGAGAGCAAGAGAGAGAGAGAGAGAGAGAGAGAGAGAGAGAGGAGTGGGTGTTTTTGAAGGCGTCAAACAAAGCTAGCCAGGGGAGAGAGAGGGTTTTTTTTCTTCTCTTTTATTTTTTTAAAATAGAAAGAAGAGCTGCTGTTTCCCTCGTGCAGCGAGAGCCAGGGGGCGAAATCCAGAAAGCATCCCATGCACAATCGTCGCCTTTACGCCCCTGAACGCATCACCTATCATTAGGAGAATACTGCATGTGCTCGTCGGGCGCTGACAGCGAGGCCAGTCGAGGCCTGTGAGCTGATTTCTCACTCTGTGGAGAGCCTGTCAGCTGTGCTCACCATCATCATCTCCTCTTCCTCCTCCTCATCCTCCTCCTCCTCCCTCTCATGCACATAAAAACCCTCCAGAGAGAGGGACAAAAAAAAAAAAAAAAAAAAGAAGCTGCAATTCCACCGATAAACCACCAGGGGCCGCCACTCTGGACAGTGCTACTTCTTTGTTTTTCGCTGGCTGTGTTTAGCTCAACTTGTGAGGACCGATGTGTGGCCACCTGCTGTTCTTGTGAGGACATTTTGAAATGTGTGGTTCAGATAAAACTGAATTTATTAGCGCGCGTGTGTGTGTGTGTGTGTGTGTGTGTGTGTGTGTGTGTGTGTGTGTGTGTGTGTGTGTGTGTGTGTGTAAGGAGAAGCAGCCCGGTTAATATTTGTCATGGCAGCTGGTGCATGGGAAACAATTCAAGCCCACTCAGAAACCTTCACTTCAACAGAGGCAGTAGATTCATCGCAGTTTTATTTCGACTTAATTTGTCCTCCATCATCTCGTTTTACCACCAAATCCAAGAGCAGAAAAGGGAGAAACATCCTGAAGGAGGGTTGAAGTGAAAACACTGCGTGTGAGTGTGCTGGATAAGCAGGGTCTGTCTTTTACAATCACACCAACCCACTCAGTCACATGTACACACACGCAGGAATAATAATAGTAATATCGCTGCAATTTCTGCGGATATCACCCGAGCAGGGCTGCAACTGTTGATGTTCAAATGTCAGAAAACCATAAAGGCTCCATAAAAAAAACAACATGCAGAGTTCAAGATAACAACAATGTGCTATAATGTCACATTTGGAGACCAGCTATGTCAGGGTTTGTGGCCTGGACTGCCCCCCCCCCCCCCCCCCCACTCCCTTCTCACAATTATTGTCCTAATTGATTCACACTTAATGTTAAATTGTTAATCTTATTGGATTGCAGGTAAACAAAATGTATCTCAAGAGTCTTGGTGTTGATTTGATCTTTGAGGTATTTCCCTTTAAGAACTTGCAGGCCTATTGGACCCCTGTCTCTCTCTCTCTGTCTCCACCTCTTCCTCGCAGTCACAACACACGCGCACACTTGCACATGCACACGTGCACACACTCACCTTTCATCTCGCAGCAGTCCTTGGGGCCTCTCTGGTCGGCCTTGATTGGCAGCTGGAGGAGGGACTTCAGGTTGGTCATGGAGGTCAGGTGTCCTCCTTGGGGGGCGCTTCCGGCTGGGTTGGTGGCCCCGAATTGGGGGCTGGTGGCCCCGGCAGGCAGATCCGGAGGCAGGAGCTGAGTGAGGGGCCTTGACATAACTTCCAGGGGGCACTGACGGGGGAAGTGGGGGCGGGGTGAGGAGGAGGGGGGAGGCGGAGTGTGGAGCAACCTGCAACACTTTAAGTTCAAGATCAAAATAATCCACTTAGCGACGCTAATTGACAGGCGCGCCGTCAAAAGGTGCGCGGACAGGTGACGGCGGAGGGCGCGTGCTGTGCGCGCTCACGAGCTCCACCTGATGTGCGGCTTGTCCGCGCGTCCCATGAAAAAAAGAAAGAAAAAAAATAATAAGAAACGAAAGAAAAAATGTTTAAAAAATGAAAAGGGAAGAATTTATCTCCAAAATGGCCCCATGTCTGACGGAGTGCAGTTCATCCTCTGAGCTTCAGGAGTTCCTCTTGGAACAAACTCACTCCGTTTCACTCCGGATCACTCCTTTCTGAGACGAAGCCCCCGCTCTGGCTCGGCTCGGCTCGGCTCGGTTGATCGACAGCGGGGATTATAATCCGGTGGCAGCCAGAAATGATATCAAAAGCAGAAATAAAAGCGACCGTGTCTTCGTCCCATGCAGTGAGTGGAGGGAGAGAGAGAGAGAGAGAGATAGAGAGAGGATTAGAAATAGATTGTTACCGCGGCGATGTGGGGAAAGTCTCCCACAACAGAAGAGCAAGAAAAATATCAAGAGAAAAGAAAATCTGGAGGGTGAATATGAGAAGATGAAGGAAATAAAGAGATCCCCCTGGAAAAAATAATAATATCCAATAGTATGAGAGTCAGATAGATGGGACTGATGGCGCCCTCCCTCCCTCCTTTTCTCAGCCTCTCTCTCTTTCTCTCTCTCTCAGTCAGCTGGAACCAACACGGGCCGCACGTGTGACGTCACCGCTCACGGGGAAAGGCGCTTGGGGGCGTGGATCATTTGCATATGTAAGCTCCGCCCACCACAACGCGCGGCCGTCCCTCTCCCGCGAGCGGCTGATTTGCCTTCACGGCCCGCGAGAAAACGTCGGAAAAACGAACTTTCAACAGTTTTGATCCGTTTTGATCAGTTTCTGGCAGCTGGACACTTTTAAAAAGTGACAGAGATTTTCAGTTTAAAGTGTATTTAAATGACTGTAACATCTTTTCTTAGTTCTCCTGAGTTCATTTTTATCCATACTCTGTTCTTCTTCAAATAACTTTTTTGTGTGTATTAATCATATTGTTTGGTGAATCTGTTTGGGTGAATTTGAATGGTATATATTAGTAAATATACATTCGGTGTTTGACTGTCGGTGTGAGAGTGACTGTGATTTGAATTTCATCCTGGATTAAAATAAGTATTTTTCCACTGATTTTGAATACATATTGTTAAACTATGCATCCCATATTATTCATGTGCTTACCCAAATAATTACAGGCATCACCTGACCGTATTGGGTTCATTAGATCCACCCAAAACTATTTCTGTGTCATGTATATCTGCTTTATCAGCGTTATCTTAAACAGGAGACCCTCCCAGATAACAGTGAGCAAAGAGCAGATCTATACTTTAAAATACTGTCAAATTAGATTGGGGAACCTGAAAGGTACCTTTGGTTTTGGTCAATCTTTTAATCTATTATTTCATTTTAGGATTGTTCTAACTGTCCCATCAGGTGGTGTGATTTAAAAACTGAATTAAAAAAACCAAATCTAAACAAATTAGACAAATCTTTTTCTTACTTTAAGCTTCAGATTACTATTCATATCTAATATTTTTAATACAATTGTCCATGAATGCACCACATATTTACATGAAACACTCCGCCCCTTTACACTCCGGAGCCAATCATGAAGAGCAGCTATCGCTGTTTTTTCCTGGATGGACGTGAACGCACCACGCCCCTCCGCTCTTCTCACGCTGTCATCTGAAAACAGAAAAACATCACAGAGTGGATTTATAATGAGACCCACAAGCCCACTGCTGTCTGCTTTCCCCTAATGTATGTGTGACATGATTAATATTTTACCCACGAGGCAAACTGGACATCGTGTTGTGTTCACTGTCACGCGCTCAGATTAAGTATCAGAAGGCAGTTGTCATGTTGTCAGGACAATTAAACTGAATTTACCAACGTTTCTTTCTCTATTCGGGCGGTTTCTAACTGGAGTGAATAAATGAGGCTATATAAAGGCGTTAAACGGTGTTTAATCCCGCTCAGAGAGCAGCTCCATGTGTTTTTGTCCCCGTCTGCCTCTCGCGCGTTCAAACGCCACAGAAGCACATGGACCCGGCACGCGCCGACTGCTGCCTACCGGCAAGTCTGCCGGGCGGTGATTGGCCGAATCTAGGTCACTCTACGCTGTGCTCGGCTCCCCATTGGTGGAAAATAGGTCACAGTCTCCGCCCACAGGTTTCCCCATGCAAGGGCCACGTGACGCGGGTGAAGAGAAGGAGGTTCATTTCTGAGACAAAAAGGATCAGAAGCAACTGTTCAAACAGAATCAGAACTAAAACACAGAATCAGAACTAAAACACAGAATCAGAACTAAAACACAGAATCTGAACTAAAACACAGCCGGGACGAGGAAAACTCAAATATTTCAGCTTAAAACACACAACATATTGTTGTAATAGGACTTTAAGAGTTAAAGTTTAATAGGGAATAATACATTTGTTATTTCTGTTTGACAGCTGGCAATTCCCTTTATGTATGTTTTTATTCCTTAATTTGAACATTTGAACGCCAGCAGGTCATCTGTGTATATATTTTGTATTTTACTATGAATTCTGAATGTTCAGGCTATTATCTTATTTCATCATATCACAATCACAATGGTGGACAAAGTAAGCTTGTGGACAATTAAGGGTTTACTGTTGCCTGTGTGTACAGTTTTGCATTTTTTGCTCTTTTTAATCAAAAGTAGTGTCGTGGATAAAAAAGAGGAAGATTCACGTTTGAAGGTTTATCAGGATATCAGCCAGTTTACTCAAGGGAACAGCAGGAACTGATCAAGCCATTTAATTGAGGTCCAAAATGTTTTCCAAGAGATAATAGAAGCAGTTGACCTGAATTAATGGAGAAAATCAAGAATGAATATAATAATGAAATAGAGGGGAAGTAAACAACCTTTCATTGAAGTCCTGTTATTAGTTTTGAGAAAACTTACATGTATGGAGCACATCATTAATGTCCATTGCATTATTATTGTTAAATTTCCGCGAGAAAAGATCCTCTTGTTTGAGTTTACGGGTCAGCTGACCTCCTGATGCACTGTGTGGCTCTTCAGCTGAGCAGTGGCAGAAAAGGAAAGACCACTGCCTCCCCTCAGAGACACACTGGAAGACTATAAAAGAAGTATTGTGAGGGATCCTATCAGCTGTTCGGCCCGCTGCCTCCACAAGGAGATTCAGATGCTTTAAAACAACCACAAATAGACTTTTACCCCCAATTAGCCACAAGACCTGAGGTGCTAGGAGTACGATGGTGACAAAAAACAAGAAATCAATGGTTGAATCTATTTTTTGGAGTAAAGTAAATCACTCGTTTGCAAAGTTTTTGTTCTGAATCATGTCTGTTTCCACACTCGGTTGCCTGCCTGCTCCTTTTCTCCCCTCATGTAGTTGAATCGTCTCTCCACGGCAACGTTAAAAGCACATCTTACTCCAACTAATGTGAATCTTGTGAATGAGCCACCTCACGTGAAAATAACACAGTACGAGTTTCCTGCGGCTCCTCAGTTGCACGGCGAGAGCAACATTTCCTAGAAGGACTTTCGGTTCCATTCTGGTATCGTGGCGCTGTCAGATATAGACGACAGGAATGTGTGAGTAGTAAAGAGGCGAAAATACTCAAGCAGCCTCACACAACACGTGTGTGTGTGTGTGTGTGTGTGTGTGTGTGTGTGTGTGTGTGTGTGTGTGTGTGTGTGTGTGTGTGTGTGTGCTGAACAACTGGACATTTCCAACAGTTAACACACTATTCAGTGTGTACAGGTGCTCTCAGGTGCTTCTTTTAATCACATTTGTTATCTAATGATATCATCCTCCCTCATTAATCTCTGTACCATCCCTCCAGGATCAAGGGTATTTTTGACTAATTCAGATTTTAGTTTTGTATTTCAGCTAAGAAGACAGTTTACTTCGCTCTGCAGCACAATCTCAGATGTGCAAGTTTACAGTTTTGTATTTCTTTACGACATTCTGTCTTAGCACACTGGCTCTTAAATCCTAAAAACAATATCGGAGTGGGAAGCCAGAAAATATTGACGAAACCATTTTTTATAACCCGGTATGTGAATATAAACTGTAATTTTTACATAGCGTCAGTGCAATATCGGCAGGCCATGCCACTGGCGTATGAATCAATAAATTCAGGTTTCATGTTTATAAAGACATATAATGTAAAAAATATCAAATAAGTTCATTTTGAGAAAATAGATTTTGTTCTTTTGTATTAAATAAGTGACCACAGATTTAATAAATCTCACTTTTCCAAATGCTCAGTCATAATTTGGCCCAAGAATGTGACCATCATGTGGCGCTACACGCCTTCATAGGTTAAAGTGTTTAAATGGCGCCACCCTGTGGTCGTTTCTTGGTAATGCGCCACAGACTTTCTCAACTGGAAAATCGCTGTCAAACTATTTTTCCTGCTCTCATGTGTCAGTACACATGGAGGCGTGTGTGTGTGTGTGGGGGGGGGGGGGGGGCATTAACACCTTGTGCACCGACGCGTCTCGAAGCGCTGCTCAGAGAGCTCGCTGTGTGGGAAGAGGCCACTTCACAGGCCCTGCAGGGGGAAAAGTGTGGACAGAAATACCCAGAGTGGATCGACAGAAACGGGCGTCGAGGGGATGGAAGCTCGAGGTGAGCTGCAGGTTTGGCATCACTCGCAGAAGGAAAAAACTAAACAAAAGCACATTTCATGGAGGGGGAGACGTTGATAGTTCGCAGAGCCGAATCCAAACAGGGTCAGGGCTTGATGGAGAAAAGCCGGGCAGCTGAATCTATCTGGAATGACAAAAACAAAACACTTTAACCCTTCGTCTTCTGCTCTTCAGAGGACCTGAGACAATCCCTGAGGGACTCCCACCGAAATCTACCATTTCATGTCTTGTTCCAGCGAGTCCCGGTGTTGGTGGTCGTTTTTCGTAAAAAAAAAATATCAGTTCACAAAGTCAAAGAACAAATAGTTTTGATTAATTTGGTTTTTAGTGAGGAATTAAAATCTGGCAGGCAGCAAGGTGGAGGAGTGGTTGGTAGGTGGAGTCCGGGCCTGAGCGTCTCAAAGTACAATCAGCTCCAGACCCTCACAGCCATGAAATGGAGAAAGGCGTCTTCGAGGAGCAGTCGCTCATTTTATTTCACTCTTTGGGCCGCGTTCGTCATTTACTGGACTTTTATCATGTATTGTGTTTTACTTTCTTAGTTTCCATCTCTCTTGATATGAGCTTCAATTTGTTCATATAAATTATGTCGACATGTAAGAAGCTACCACAGTTTGGAGATCTCGCCCTAACGCAGCACTGAGTTACCAGCATGTGTGAAATGTGAGTTTGAGGCTCAATCTCAATCCAAAGATATAATCCTGGATTATCTCACATCGACTGCTCATTGAATGAAAACTTGCTGCTCCAGAAAGAAACTTTGAGCAAATAAAACCAAAACTGTCTTCAAATGGCAGATTTTTGTTCAAAAACATTAAAGGCCTTAATTCAACCGATTTTATTTAATCAAAAATTTTATTTCCATTCAGTTCCTTATCAACCCTTCTTATTCTGCGTTTGATATTTAGAGTATTATGTATTTGGAGCGGCAGGTCTGCCGCTCGGCGTTAACATTTTTCAAATTAAAAGTCCAAAGATCCTCTGAAATAACTTTGCTTAGTCTTTTCAGGTAAAATTGGGTTTATGTTGACTTTGATTCAGATCCGAGCGTTTTGATCCACCATTAAGAAAGTAACTGTGGTACTTCACTTTAATGTGAAAAAATAAGATTCATATCAAAGACACGGTAACGTACAACAGTTTACGCCAACAGGTGAACGTGAGCAGCTCTAATGAAGTTTCCTTTTCTTTGACAAGTGAAGAGCAACTCATTTCTCTCTCATGACCTTGAATGAAACTTTAGGCAACGTGTCCGTAACATTTCAATTTTCTTTATTTGATTTGAGGGTTTTCAACAACTCACTTTTAGGCAAAGAAAAGGATAGTAATTTAGTAGTAATATTACATGTTTTAGTTTTACAAAAAAAAAAAAAGAAAAGAAAAGAAAAAGAAAGAACACGTCTGGACAGGACCTAAGTAATGAACTATGTGTACACGCTTCTGTTACAAAAACGGGGCTTAAGAGTGGAGATGAGGGAAAATAAAATCACATCAATACATAGACTCATCCCGCTGCATTACAAAGATACTCCCCTACCTGTTCCCTCCCACCCGTACGATACCATCAATGATAAAAGAAAATGATACTTGGAGTAAAAAAACAGCAAATAATCAATATATAATAAAATATAATACGAATTGTACAGTACACTCGGTTATTTCTGTCGTCCTTTTCAACTCCTGAACACATTAACAGCTCGAGTCGCGTTTTCTCTCCCTTCACGCCTCTTTTTTTTTTTCTAAATGACAAAAAGTAGTGTACATTAAAAACAACATCAGCTACACGTTCTCCTGTTTCAGTCAAGACTATAAAGCCTTCTTTAATGTGTCACTTTCACGAGCATCTGATCTGGTCTTGTGATTTCATTTAAATTGGGGGCGGGGGGGGGGGGGGGTAATCTGAGTACATGATTCTTCACCGGGGCAACAAATAAACACACAGAGCAAGAGACGAAGACTGAAGTGTTGAACTGTAACGTGAAAACTAAGTGACAAACTGGTACGGGAGCCTGCGAGGGCCCGTCGTGTTGGTGGGAAGACGATGCAAAAGAAAGGATGGATTTGTGTCGACTAAAACCGTTTCTAATGTTTCTTCATCTTTGGGAGAGAAAAGAGAGAAGCTGAAGGATGGTCTTTATTCTGGGCCTTTTGAAGTCCACGTTAATTTAATTCAATCAACCAGCTCTGCTGTAGTAAGTTGGGACCGGAAACACTTCTCAGGGAGGAGGGCGGGGACACACTGTAGTTACACTAAACCCTCCTCATCCTCACGCCTTTTCTTTTTTTTTTTGTGTTTTTTTTTGTTAAAAACTTGCTAAGCTCTTGCTCGCGTCTTGGATTATTTAAAAAAAATAAACGTCAAAAAACAATCTAGTCTAAAAAAAACTGTTTATGTTTCACTGACTGTACTCAGTGAGGACTGTTGATCTCTCAGGCTGGACCTGGACCTGGACCTGGACCGGGACCGGGACCGGGACCTGGACTGGGACCTGGACCTGGACCTGGACCGGGACCGGCACCTGGACCGGGACCGGGACCGGAGAGTGGTCACCGTCCGACGACTCCTGAGACGACGGAGATTTTGTCTTCATCAGTTCCCAGTTGACGGAGCTGTTGACGGCCGAGCCCCGACAGGAGAACTTGTGACGGGCCAGAAGCGAGGCGTTCCAGAAACGGTGTCGGCATTTGTGGCACTGAAAGGCGGCTTGCTTGAGGTGGCGGCCCCGGTGCTTCAAGGCTTTGTGTAAGGAGTTGCAGCGCCGCCTGCACACCTGGCAGCGGAGGCGGGCCTGGCGGCCCGAGTTCCCAGGGGGGTGCCGGATGGCGTGGTGGATCAGCAGGGAGCCCTGCCTGGTGTACGTGGTGCTGGGGCAGATGGGGCAGGGGAAGCGCTTGAGGGGGATTTCCATGGAAGTGAGCCCCGTGACTTTAACCACGCCCCCGCTCCACGACTTGACCCTCATCAGCCCGCCTTTCACCCTCAGCTGGGCCAGGAGCTTCTTCTTGTTGATGGCCGCCTGCAGTCGGCCCCTCCTCTTCCTCAGCATCAGCAGCTTCTTGCGAGTGTCTTTACTCAGTGGGACGCCCACCAGCTTCCCGTCTCTCATGATGCTGTGAATCACCACTCGCCTTTTTTTTTTCCGGTGCTTTCTCATCTGTCCGTGTCGCTTTTGGAAGTTTTTTGCGCGGTAGTGAAAAGGGTGCTGCTGCTGCTGCTGCTGCTGCTGCGCGGGTTGTTGTGGCTGTTGCTGCGGCGGTGGCGGCTGCCCGGAGGCGCCTTGCTGCACGTGGGACGTCCCCGCGTAGGTGGACCCTGAATTAGTTTCGAAGAAGAGCGGAGAAAACCCGGAAGGCTGCGACTGGTTGACGCGCTGGCCCGTGCGGTCGATGCCGTGCTGGGACAACTTGTGTCGCACTAAACTGTTGGAGTAGGCGAAGGCTTTGCCGCACACTTCACACCGAAAGGACTTCTCCAGCCCCACGCCGCCGCCGTGAACAGTCTGTTGATGTGCCGTCAGGTGGAAATAGTGGCGGAACGACTTCCAACACACCGTGCATGTGTACAGCCTCTGCGACGGCGTGCCGGACGTCGGAGACTTTTCCCCCTGGGAGCAGGATGAGAAGTAGTCAGAGTTTGCCGAGTTGGCGACTTGGCTGATGGCTGCAGCAGCACCTTTTATCCTCCGCCCCTGGTTGTCGATCTCCCCCTTCCTGTGCAGCTTCCCGTGCCGCACCAGGCTCTGTGCGTAGGCGAACATCTTCCCGCACAGGTTGCACTTGTAGTTCTTCTGTCCGGAGTGCACGGTCAGATGCTTGGTGAGGTGGAACGGCTCCCGGAACATCTTGCCACACACCTCGCAGGAGTGAGGCTTCTCCCCGGTGTGAACGCGGGTGTGGCGCCGCAGGGTCTCCGCTCTCCTGAAGCGTTTCAAACAGACCTGGCATCCGTACGGCCTCTCAGAGCCGTCTCCGGGAGGTGCCGGGCTCCTCCTCCTCCTCACGATGGTGTTTGGGTCCCTTTTGTCTCGGGGCTTCCTCGGCCTCCGGGGCTTCATGTGGGGGTGGCTGGGGTGCGTCAGAGGCACCGTGGACCCGTTGAGGCTGGATGTGGAGGACGGGCCCCCCAAGTTACCAAACCCCAACCCCCCCAGCAGGCCTCCGATAATGTCTCTCCTCTCCCCATCCCGGCCCTCTGAGTTTATGTCACAGGAGGCTGCAGCTGCCGCGGCGATGGCCGACATTGCACTGCTGGTGACCTCATCCTCCGAATCATCCAACAAGGCGGAGAGGGGGAGGTGGGGGTGCGGAGGCTGCGGTTGTTGAGACTGCTGCTGATGGTGATGGTGCTGACTCTGAGGGTGGGGATGAAGAGTTGGGGCTAAAGGGGCTTTACGGAGAGACTGGCTGGGCATTTCCCCGGCTAACGAGCTGTCTGAAGGGTACAGCGACGAGGACTGGGATCGCCTGTAGTCCTCCACGCTGCTGCTGTACGGCTGGTTCTGGTAACGACTTCTGGAATAATCCGTTGCATACTTGTTGTTAGTCATTCCAGCCGAATTGTTGGACATCGTCACTCTGTCTCCACTGCTCGTCATTTTACTGCTGCTCTGGTTGGAGGAGGAGCCTCCTCCGCTGCCGGCTCGGTGTTTTGAGCTGCGAGGAGGTTTGCCACAGGCACCTGAAGCCGCGTGGTTCAGGAGGGAGGTGCTCTCCCGGAAACAACGGCCACATGCCGGGCAGCGGAAAGGCTTCTCGTCGTGGATTTTCTCATGTCTCGTCAGTGACTCTCGACGGTTGAAGGACTTTTGGCAGATGTTGCAGACAAACGGCCGGTTTTGTGAGTGGGTGACACTGTGCTGGATGAGGTGGCCTCGCTTTTTAAACCTCTTCCCGCACTCACCGCAGCAGAATATCCTTTCCGGGCTGGGAGAGTTGCAGTCCGACTTCCTGGCTGCGCTTTCCGGTGTCAAGCCGTGGCTGCGGAGATGCCTCCGTAGGCTGGAGAGGTGAGTAAAGGTTTTACCACATTCACCGCAGTGGTAAAGGGGCTCCGGTTCAGGCTGCCCTGACGAGCTGCTATTGTGACTTTCTTGGGATTTGGATAGCTGCTGGTTACCATTGGCTACGAGCACAGACGTGGAGTTTGAGGAGGAGGGGGTCGACGAAGAGGATGAGACAGTGGAGGATGACTGCTGTTGCTGTGAGGATGAGTGGAGAGAGGAATGCTGCGGCTCACTTCCGATGCCACTCAGCCCGACAGCCCCAGATCCTCCTCCCACGAGGCCTGAAGAGGAGCTCTGACTGTGCCCACTGGAGCTGCTGCTCTGGCTGTTGCTCTCTGATTTTCTCTGAGGCAGGTAGCCGGCCATCGCCTTCTTTCTCCTGCTCCCTCCACCGGACGCCGAAGTGCTGGAGCCGTCTCCCGACTTTGACGTGTCGTCTTTAGAGAGGGACAGGTGCAGGGGGAGGGGGAGGGGAAGGCCTGCCTCCTGCTGCATTAGCGATGCTATCTGGTTCGAGGAGAGGACTGGAATGCCTTGGAAATCGAAACTGGCCAATGGGGTGGGCTGTGGAGCCGGGTGGAGGGGGTGCGGGTGGTGAGCGTGGCTGTGTGGGTGAGATAAGGCGTGAGGGGTGAGCTGCTGCTGTTGGTGCTGAGGTTGTGTCGCTGTGTGGCTGTGGCTGTGGGAGGAGTGGAGAGCAGGAGGGGGGGCCAGGCCCGAGTTTGACTCTGCTGAACCTTGGCTGAGGCCCAGGCCCAAGTGGTTGTGAGTGCCTTGCTGGACCAGGAACTGCTCCAGGCTGCTGTTGGTGGGGACGCCAGACAGAAAGTACTGGTTAGCAGCAAGCATGCAGCTGAACTGCTGGTGGAGGCTGCGGGGGTCCGACTGGCCTACTAAGGGGACTGCGGTGCTGCTGGAGGGGTTGTTGGCGGACGACACAGACGTGGAGGGAGAGGGTGTCGACGTGGAGGGACCGGAGGAGGGCTGCGGGACAGAAAGACCCGGATGTAGCGGTGGAGGAGGGGGCGCGGGTGTGACGACGCCCCCAATCACCCCGGCACTTCCTCCACTGCTGCTCCCGCCAAAGTCAAAGCGTCCCATCCCAGAGTGCAGCTGCTCCTGAGCCAGCGCAGCCTCGGCCGGGTGAAAGGGCCGCAGGAACTGAGGGTAGCCCGACGAGCTGCTCCCACTCCCGCTGCTACTCATCTTACTGGACTTCCTGGAGCTGTGGGACGAGGACGAGTGACTCTGGTGAGAGATGGAAGAAGGAGGGGCGCTCATTTTGGCAAATAGAGACGAGGAGTCTGCAAAGGCATTGCTCCGGGAGCTCTGGAGGGAGCCGAGGCCGAGGCCGGACAGAAGGCTTCCGGAGGAGTCCGCAGAGGGCTGGTGCTGCTGCTGGAGCTGCTGCTGATGCTGCAGTTGGACTTGCTGTTGGTGGCTGAGTTGTCGCTCTAATCCAAGGCCTTTGAACTGGTGAGCTTGGTGTCCACTCAGCATCTCTAAAATGTCCATGGGGTACTTGCTGAATTGAAACATCTCCCAATTTAGCTGTGACAAAGTGTCCAGGGGGTAAAAATTACCCCGTGCACTTAGTCCGTAGTTACTGGAACGGCCTGTGAGCCCTTAATCAAACTACTGAAGTTTGATGTTTGTTGCTATAATCCACCAAGAGCCGATGCTCAGTTTCTTCACAAATGTTTATCATCAACACTTTTAGTCCCCATTCATGAAAAAAGCCTTCAAGAGCGTCTCTGGGATTGTGAAAAAAAAATTGTTCATAAATAGGCAATATACTAAACCATAATAAAAAAGTGAGTCTGTAGTGTTCCTTTAAAGGTTCCCATGACCGTCGGCTGATGTTTCCCAGGAAGTGGAGTGCGTTTGCTGTTTGAGTGGTGGATGAGCCACTGCGTCACGATCCTCCTGTCCGGTCATGGAACCTGACGACACAGAGGAAAGAGACACATAATGTCATTTGGTAAAACTGAAGGGATTAACAGTCCAACGCTTTTCATGGCTTCATTGTTTCAGCACACAGATGCTAAATGAACCGAGCCCCCAGCACTAAACTCTCCAGTAGGGTACACGAGTCTGATTTAGCTGAACTACACTCATCCAGGATCAACAAATCTCTGCAGTTGTGACTATTTTATGCGGTTCTGATTATTTACCCCGACAACAGATTTCTGGTTGTTCAGTTAAGGAGATCGCTTCTAATCCTCTCTTCCTGTGAAGAGTCAGCTTGTGTTTGTAGAATTTCCCAAAGACCCTCCACCGGGCCTCAGCATGAGGAATTTTATCTTACGAGACCAGTCGTTGTCACACAGAATCAGTCTGATTGGCAAAGACGTACAAACAAAAGAAAAGTTTCCCCAGCATTTATGTGTCAAAATCAGATTGTTTTAAGACCCCATGAAATCAAAAATACTATTCCTCACTTTTATTGTTCCGTCTGTGGGAAACTTCTTCTGTTAACTTTGGATTTGTGACAAATCCATCAGAGTATTTTTACAGTTGAAAGTGTATGAAATAATTCTATACTTCTAATTCTAGACCTTAGAATTTAATCTCCAAATATAAATAATTTCATTTTAAATATGATCATTAATATATTATATTAGAGGTATATAAAAATGATGCAGGTATCACCAAAGAAAAACTTGTCAGCTGATGTCTATGGTCGGTCCCTAAATTAACCTGAAAACTATTTAGAATTGAACAAAACTACACAACCAGGCTGATGTAGTACAAACTACTAATAACATACAAAGAATCTACGATTAAAACACAATAATCAAGTTATAATCCACCACAAGAGCATAAAAATACCACATAAGAGTTTTAAATCACGAGAACTCAGAAATTTGAGACATTTTGGAAAAACAAAACAAATTTGGACGGGGAAGCGTTATATATATATACATTTAAAAAAGAAAAAAAGACAATTCTAACAAAAGAAGCAGAAAAACCTTTGCAGGTGACTCCAGTCTTTGGTCACATTACTTTTATTCCAAATCCCCAGAGAGGAACAGTGTGAACACAGCTCACACATCTAATTTATTATTTTTCTTGACTAAATATATCAGTGTGTTGACAAAGTCCGACTGGGAGAGTGAAAGTGTGTCGCTGCCGTCCTGCTGGTCACTCAGCAGCTGCAGTGGAATCATTTCTTCACGACTCCAACAATCTTGGAAAGCACATCGGATTGTTTGTTGAAGCAGGTAAACTTCAGCCGGCTTCCTGCCATCAGCCCGGTGAACCTGAAGCCTCGACCGTTTCCTCGAGAGTCCAGATGATTTTATTACAATCTGATTCAATGAGTCACAAGCAGATTTGATCACATTAGTCAAGTATGGTACCGCAATACAGAAGTGAAACTTAATACCGCAATAAATTACTTTCTTATGCAACAATCATCTCAGGAGTCAAACGGGAGTCAGCTGAAAGTACAATATGAGAAATATAAGAACTACAGTTTTAAATAATGTATTTAAAATATTTAGTCATTTTAGATGAAAGTCCTAAAACCATTGTGTGGCTGTAACTCCTCATTGGGACTTTTAATCTTGAGAAAATTAATATCAGTGTGAAAACATTGATCAGTGTGAAAGACGTCACAACCTGGCTGTTCCCGTTTCTTCCAATAGCTTAGATTGTTAACTTTACATTCTCATTTAAAAAAAAAAAAAATATTTACCAAGTTTTTTTGGTTTGTTTTACTGCTGAAGAATTTCTCATAAAAATTTTCTGATGAACGATTTCCATGTACTGCACATTCATGTTCTGCAAATCAGAGCTACAGAATCTCAATTTGAAAGAAAAGTGCCACTGAGCAATTATTGACTTTAAAAGATTTAAATCGACATACAGCCTGGGTTCATTCAGAACTAGGAGCTACAGGTGAGAAGCAAATAATAAAGGAAGAAACAAACAACATCAGAGTCAATAATCTCCACGAAAATGTGTTTGTATTTATCACGATACTCTTTTCTTGCTCTCTGTGTAGCATCACTGTGTAAAGTGATGGAAAAGCTCTGTTGTGCCTCCTGGTTTGACCTCTTTACTCCTTCACAATGATAAACTGGGTCTGGGTTGTGAACTGCTGAACCAGGCCTTTCGGGCTTCTGGAAAAAAAACTTCAGTCTGTAATATTTCCTTTCCTTTTAGAAGGACATTGCTTTGTACCGCATGAACATGATGCAAACCTTGAGAAATTACTCAAACTGAAGACAGAGACTCTTCTCTCTTTCTCTCCCTCTCCCTCTCTTTCTCTCCTTCACTGGAGGAAACAACCTGCTGCATCAAGACCTGAAGCATCTCTTTCTGTAATCAGACCACAAACTGATCTGCATCCGGACCACTTTACACTCCCAGAAACAGCAGAAACTTCTCCAAGCCTCTGAATTTTAAAGTATACATATATTTATATATAAACCCCTGATAAATCCTCCCCAAAACGTCAAAAAAGACAGTATATTGCCATGAAAATGTATCGTTTTCTGTTTAACGGTCCTCAGCCCAACAAAATTACATCTTACAAAAATGTAAAAGAGGAAAATGCATCAAATCAAATACATTTCCCACAAAAAGTTCCACTTTGAGATTTTATTTGCAAAAGTAAAATGATTGCTTTTAAACTGGAGGTGTTTTGTGTTGATTATAGCCTTTTCTGCATGATTACTTACACATGCATATATATTCCACCTCACAGTAGAAAAAAGATAAAAGTGAGCAATTGTACATTTTGAACAGGCGTCTATATTTTGATCTAATGTGTGACAGCGAAGACTCCAGAGTTCTGACTGAGGAGCTGAAAGCGAAGGTGTCAACGTTAGATTGAGACCTGATCACTTTAATCCGAGGCTCAGTTCAGCTTCTCTGGCAGCTCCTGATGGCTCCGTCATCAATCTGTCTGTGTGTTTCGAATTAATCTCTCTCAAACTGATTTAACCTGGAGACTACGGTCGTACAGCAAGAAACACTTCCTTTATCCAGCGTATAAAAAATGCATCACTTGTCAAATGGTAGCAGCACTGTGCAAAGTGGAGCTTCTCAGCCTTTCTTAACCTCTGACTCTGTCTTTGGGTTCCAGAAATCTCCTGACAAAAGCAATTTCAGAGCTGTCAAATGATTACAGGCGGCTCTGAAGAGCTCTGAATGGATTATACAGCAACATAAATAACAACGCATATGTCTGACTGACTGCCCGCTGCTTTTAATTCAGTGCTTTTGATTTAGAGGCGTCCAAAACACGAATATATATAAACAGGAATTTAAGCCAACTTGACATCCGATTTATTTCCAATGACCTGAGGTACTGATGAGGTGATAAACTGTGTATTCTTAAATAAGATTATATTGAATTATTTCAATAACATGTATAAAACATAAATTTTAAATTATGTGCTGATTAACTTTTAAAAGTTATTTGTCAGCTTTCTTTCCTACATTGTTGATGTGTGGCATTAAGTTCATAACCGCAAAGCTGCATTACCATCATAAAAGCTTACCGCCCTCTATAAATGGGATTTATGGACACAAACTGTTGCATTTCCTCAAAACTATGGTCTTAAATGACACTGCTGAAGCATTACAGTAAATCACAAGCCGTATTAAACGAAGCTATCCATCAAAGATTAAATATGACAAACAAACTACATGATAACTACATAATAGAATTCTACAGAATTAGGATTATTTCATTTCACTGAGCAACATCAAGCAGAAAAGAACTACAAACTGAGTGACTATAAATACAGATGACTGATAAGACTTGTCCTTCTTGTGGCAAATGAAAAAAGTTGTAGGAAGCCATGTGGAGGTTCATTTACTACACATGAGAAGAACAGTGCGGCATCTAGAGATGATCTGCATTCACTTTAGGCAGCGGTAGCCGTGTTGTGGTGCAGTCCTACACTGTCAGTCTGACCTGCAGACCCAGTTTTAGCACACATGATCGGTCCGGATAAAACGTGTCTTATTCCCTCATTAATCAGCCTGACACAGACCGAGTAGGAACCCAAACAGAATCTCTGGAGCAATGTGGCTGCATCTTTACCAGCTGATCCACAGGTCTGGAGCTCCCTGCTGGCCCGCAGCCTCTGCGTGTGTGTCGGGGGCTCAACAACCCGCTTTCCCCACCGAATAGCGCAGATTTCAGGTTGACAGCCTGTGAATAAAACGGACACGGTGATGACCGAGCAGCTCGGACACAAACACCAGCTTCTGCTCGCTGCCGTCGATCATCCTGCTACTAGCTAGCAACGACTGACTGTCACGGCGCTCCTCTTGCGACTCAAATAAAACCCTTAAAACACACTTAATTCTAGCGTTAACGAGAATATACACATACAGAATGTGAGTTAAAAACATGCACGATAGTTAAAAAAAAGTAGCAGTAATAAGGAACATCGGTAAAAGAGCCACGGCTAGCTGGTAGCTGGCGGCGCGAGCAGCTTAGCCGAGCCGTTAGCCTGGCGGCTAACTCGTTAGCCTCGCTCTCCCGCTGGAAGCGGCTTTGTTTTGGTGTTTTTACCTCGCAACTTCCGACGTGTGGCCGCAGGAGAACAGAAAAAAACCCTCAGAAACGCGGCGGCGAAAGTAGGAGGACATGGGGCGCCGTGAGAGCGGTGTGCCTACCGCCTAACAGCGGGGCCTCTTTCTTCATCCATGGAGGAACCGTGAGAGAGGCCTGGCTGTCCATCGGCCCGGGAGGGCTGCTGCTTCTCGAACAAAAACTCTCCCCGCTGGCCCGCTCACACACGCCCGCTGTCTGCCTCCAGAGCGGCGCAGCGCGGCTCCCCCCGGATCACTGCACGTCCTCTCCCACACGGCGCCTTTGTTTTCTTTCCGTCGTGTTTTTCCCCTTTTTCTCCCCTGGCGGCCGCTCTCCGCCCCGTGTCGGGTCTCGGTGTCCCCCTCCGCAGACGGATCCTCGGATGCTGCTCAAGTTAAAATGGTAGTTTCCTGTCTGCATAATGGTTCCGGGTAGAGCCGAGCTCCGGGTCAGTCCGTCCGGCCGCCGCCGCACTCACTGCACCTCTGCCCCCTCGAATCCCGCCGCGTCCCAGCCAGCATGACGCTCATGAATAAATAAACCCCGTGTGTGTGTCTGTGTGTGTGCGTGCGGCTGCGCGCGGACGTGTACGTGTGCGCCCGTTTGCGCTTCCATTATTTCAGCCCGATAAATAGAAGCGCTCGTGACACCCCGCGTCATGAAAACTCGCAGCGTGCCTCGGCGCGCGTGTGAATGTGTGCGGTTTCACACCGTGTGTGTGAAATGTTAATTAGTCAATTAAAGATATCATTACTGCGCGTGCTGCATAACAACACAAGGCGTGTGTGTGTGTGTGTGTGTGTGTGTGTGTGTGTGTGTGTGTGTGTGTGCGTGTGCGTGTGTGTGGCTAATTGGCGTTCATTTAAACTTAGTACAGTATCCCTGCTTACTGTTGGGTGTGTGTGTGTGTGTGTGTGTGTGTGTGTGTGTGTGTGTGTGCACACACACCGCTCATCTTGTGGGGACATAAATGGTGTTTTCCCTCCTCATAGTGTTCTTGATGTAAATTATTAATCATTTAAAGAACACTGGGCCATGCAGTGGTGTGCAGTGGTTTGCACTGTGGCCTCACAGCGATAGGTAATGTGTTTCTGTGAAGGGTTTGCATGTTCTCCATCTGGTTTTCTCCATTTTCCCCCCACAGCTCAGAAACATGCGTTCAAGGTTAATTAATGAATCTTGAATTGCTCATTGGGGTGAATGTGAGTGTGTCCCACCACCCTGTGACCCCCACACTAAATTGGAAGTATTACCGCTTGCCTGCACTGGGTGGCAGCACTGAGTCACTGTTTCCCAGAGTTTTAGCAGTTGTGATGTTAGTTGTCAACAGAAGCTTCAGCTCTTCTCTTCTTCACTCATGTCACACTCTATTGCTTCTTCCATATTTTCTCTGAATGAAGATTAACAGGAACCACGACTCACTGCACCATCTAGTGGCACAAAGTGGTATTGCAAGAACAATCAGGTTAGCGGCAAATTTCAATACAAATGATAATCATTATAGGTAGTTTGCGTACTCATAATGTACATTTTATCTTTGGTGGATTATGTAAAAAAATGTTTTAAACCAAAACTAGGCAGGTTATTCAGGTTCTATCATGAGGGGACACACATTGTGTCCCCTTTACAGTGAATCACATCTGTAGTGAAAACAGAAAATCTATGCAAGTACAGTGCATGTGACGTTGGCCTCTCTTTGCCCTCTCTGCGTGTGGTTGGATTGAAAAAAAAAGTAAAAAGTGTAATATTGATGGCGACTAACTGGAGTACTGTCTATTCACCCTGACAGTTTGTCCGGTCCGGTCACACTGCGGCCACAGAAGTATGGATTAGTCTGTAGGGAGATCTGGTGCCGGGCATCCCTCTGGCTCAGGACGGCTTCAATTGGTGCTTTTCATGTCCAGTACTCCATTTTATCCCGTCACACCGTTCAATAACATCAAATATTCTGCTGACACCAGATTAGAGGTCAACCGGACAGCAGATTGAATTCCTCGTCTAATGCTCCAATTTTAAAGCTTTAATGAAGGTAATTATTGGAGATGAAGTGGTGGGATGAAGGCGAGTTGTTCCCTCGTGTGAAGACTCGTTTATTCCCCCTGGAGTGGAAATAACGGGGGGGATGAAGAAATATTCTGATGAATACACTTAATTATATGACTTTCCTTTTATTTCAGTGACAAAGTGTCACACCTTTCCTCTCCATAATGTTTAAACACTTCGAATAATATCATCCAATAATAAATTAAATGTTCTACGCTCAATATTCATTGCAGAACTAACAGAAGTACGTCAGAGGATCGCGATGTAATACTTTCCTTGTTGAGAACATTTAAGAATATTTCATTTATTAATTAGCTACATAAATCCAGCCTTCTTTTTCTTTTTTTTAACTCTAGGTGGCGCCATTGCGGCAAACTCTGACCCAAAGATCTCAGACAGCTACTCTCCAGAACAGAACTTACTCTGTTGTTCTAATTACTAATCATAGTGGAGGATGTACAACTTTTAGCTTTAAGAAGCAAAGCAGGAATGTACTCCTGTGCTGTACTTAACTTTCAGTGAGATTTAGTTTGTACCTGCTGTGGTATGGAGAGTCGCCCGGGGCTGGCGCAGACTAAAGTGGGCTGAAGTCAATGTAAAGTGCCAAGTGCAGTTTTTTGATATCGTCTCCATGTTGACCTGAAAGTAAAGCTCCGATGTAACGAGTGTTGTGGTGAAGTACACAGAACATTAACTGAATTAAAGGAGTAAACAAAAGTATGTTAAATATATAGCTAATATTGTTTAACACTAGTATCTTTTGTAAACGGCTTTACATTAAACCCAACAACAGTTTATGACGGCTTATTTATCTGCATAGAATGTACATTGGACATTGAATTTTGACTAACTTTATAATAAATCATGAGATTCTATTAATAAGTCGTGGAAAACCGTAGGCAAATCAGCACCTTCCTCAAAGTGAGAATAGAACACTCGCCCCCTGGTGGCTCAGAGCAGTATTTCTTATGAACATGGCCCTCTGCTGGAGGAATGCGGCATCACACTCTTATGACCGAATGCAGATTTCTTATGCTGAGCCTTGCCCCCTGGTGGCAAAACACAGTATTACCCATAAGCTTCATTCCTAAAAACTCCAATCACTTTTGGATTATGAACAAAGTGACACTCAAGGCACCTCCGAACATTTGAGAGATAATTTCATACGGTCAACACACCGCAATACACAAATATTCTGTAAAAAGGCAAAAATACCACCGAAACATGACACAAATGGACATTTTTGACCGTATGTTGTGTGATTATTCATGACCAAAAGTAAAAAAAATAAAGAAATGAAAACACAAGACCAATACTTAGTGGGATTTTTTTAATTGTTGTTATTAATTAAACAGTATGATTTCTACAAACGCAAGAATTGATCACCAATAACAAAAGGGTTGCACATCTTGTGAAACCCCCGTTTGGATATTCTTGGAAATAGACATATATGGGGGATGTAATAAATAAATGTATCATACAATTTGAGGTATGCAGAGTAGCTTTGAGAATACAAATATGCCCATGCCTCCCTCCCCTCCCCTAAGTGGTTAACACACACATACACACTCATTCACACCGACACACACACACACACAACCGCGCACATACAAGTACAGTTTCACCAGAGGAGCAATTAACTAAACATGGATCACAACATCTGTATAAGACCTTTGAAGGTATGAGGAGAAATGAGCGAGACATTAAAAATACAAGTGAATCTCACATGTCATTTACACCCCCCCCCCCCTTTTTTGCCTTTGTTCTCTTTAAAAGTTCATAAGATGTTTTCATTGTAAAAACCACAGAGTTTTTCCAGTCCTGTCAGCCAATGGCAAGTCACTGTACATTCTCCTCCACTTCAGCAGCAACTCCTAGAAAACCCCCGCAGTGTAACAGGTCCGCCCTTTTCACTCCTCTTACTTGAGTGCCCTTAAAAGCCTTTTAAAACGAGCACGCACGAGAACGTTGCCTCGAAGGAAAAGGAAAGAAAAGAAAAACGAATCTTTGCAGATAGTCGAAGGCGCGATAAATCCTCGCACTCGGCCGTTTCACTTTTATTTAAATACCAAACACAATATAAGCTCTCGCTAATTTACAGTTTCAAACGTTTGAAAAGTTCTGGCTTTGGTGAACGCAGCTCGACGAGAAAAAGCTCAATGTCCCTTTTTTTTTTGTCCTCGAGACGCCTTTCAATTCTAATTTCGGGTTGATATGAACACACAGCGATCGGGAATCGGGTCGTAAAATCGTCTGGCCGAAGACGCGGCCTGTGATTGGTCAAAAAAAAAAAAAAGAAAAGAGGTTCAGCATTCCTAAGAAGAAGAAGACAGAGAGTTACGCACATGGGCACACAAATAAAACAGACTCGTGTTTGTTTACAAACATACACGCCGTGACATCATCAGTCATCACTATGACATCACCAACACGGGCGTCTGACATCGTCATGCGGTTCGTCTTTTCTGGTTGATTGCATCAGCTCTTTCTGTTCTCCAGAATACAAAGGTGTTTCGCTTTTTATTTTTTTTTTATTTTAAATTCCACTAGAAAGTTTTAATATTGAAAAAATCCAGGATCGTTACATTAAATTTGACAGAGATTAAAAAAATAAATACATGTTTAGGTAAGAGACAGAAATGATAAGAGCATTCAGTCTCATCAAGGTGTGGGGGACGCTTCTTTGTTGTTGTTGTTTTTAAATGACATAAACCATTAACACGTGAGCACATGTATTGAAAGACTAAAAATGGCTGGCAGGAAGCTTCCCTCAGTCATCCATCATGTCTCGAACAAGGCCTCACGAGTCCCTCAGGCAGGGTCGACTCGGCCAGCGTGGCCAGAAGGTCCGTCTCACAGCCAGAAAAAAGAAATAACTTTTTTTTATTTTTTTTTATTTCTTTTTACAAAATATGACATCGTTATGGTGGCCTCTCCTAAAAGTTTCTTTGCTTTGCAGAGTTTCCTTGCATGGTTTGAGTTTTCACTGGAAGCGAATGAAAGAGTACCCACGAGCATGCCTCCCGACACACAGAAGACATGAAAACGAGAAGCAGACGCTGTACAGAGCTCAGACACACAAAGATAATTCGGTTTTAGCCCTTGGTGTGAAGTGTCCATTACCCCCCCCCACCCCACCTCCCCTCCGCATGAGGTGAGCAGCTGAACTTGCCGGCGACGTGCAGGGAATCAAACCCTCAACTCTGTTCAGACTGCAGTGAAAACTCGCTGAGCGGTGCTCGGTAATAAAATGTTTGTGGACCCGCGATGCCCAGGGGTTGAATTCAATAAAGTTCTCACTAATTCTCAAGCAAAGGGTCCCGGCACAACCATTCCTCCACGATATTCTAGAGTCCAGCGTACCGAGGCGTCTGAAATCCCCCGTGTTCGAGGCCCAGTCACACCAGAAACGGCGAGATGCATCAACGCAGCTCAGACAGACCAACCAGGGGACGGAGTGAAAGTCTGATTAAAAAACATTTATACCACGAAGAGCAGCTCTGCAGCTTCTCCTCAAAGCAGATCGATGGTTACCATGCAGTGTTGGAGAAGGTTTGGGATTGAATTTTCAATCTTGTTTTGTTTTAACCTCTGCATGGAGGAACTCCATGAAATTTGTCCCTTTTTTTTTTCCCATACTCTATTTTATAATAATAAATGTGTTTTGTCTAAATTGTCCGAACGTCCTAAAGACAAGACCTCTTGATCAGTTTTGTTCATCAGACAGCTGGTGTGACCGGGCCTCTGTGTTGCTTTCACCCTAAAAAATGGCTCATATTTTCTTCTGTATCGAGAATCGAGCATTAAAAAGAAGATGAGCGCTCCCTGCTGGACGACACCAGCAGCTTCTCCTGGAGTCTGATCGCAGCTGGAGAAAGGAGATGAGGGGCTGCTCACATGTTCAGCCCGTAAGTTACAAACCGGCTGCCTAAAGGATTAATATGCCTTCAACTAAGTATACACAAACTCCTACAGGGCTCAGTAATATTCATATTGTTATTATCATAGTCATCATTATCATGAGAATCAGGTTAATTGCATACAAAAGCATCTGGTTTGGCTTTAAATACTTTTACAAATACAAACACAAGCAGACCCGTCTGCCTCGGCCTCGGCGCTCCCGTCATCCACAGCGGATCCAACGACAGACGAATCTCTGTCAGAGCGCACGAGGACCTGGAGGACAGTGCAATAAAACTCAAGGACAACTCAACGAATTGGACTCAGTGGATATCCTTCAATAAAAGTCACAGCGAATACCTGGCAGCTTTTAAACTGCCAGTTTTTTTCTTCTTCTTCTTTTTTGCTCTTTTTTACGGGCGTTGATCTTCCCTTTTCAACAAATGGCTGAATATTCTCTTTTTTTTTCAATACACAGAGTGACAGGGAGAGAATCGATTGGCTATACTCACTGTGAGATTAATGTGGTCACCCACCTCTTTGTGTTTTCTGACAGGGTGGGTGGGGGTGGGGGTGGGGGGGGGGGGGGGGGGGGGGGGGCTGTTTGCTGCTCGCCGTCGGGGCGGAGTGCGGCCCCGCGAGGCAGGCAGCTGAGATCAAACCTCTTTTCTTCCACCTCTTCGTCCCAGAGACGCCTCGCCGCCTCCCTCTCAAGCCGTCAGCTTCTGTACAACTTCACCTCTTCCTCTTCCTCTTCCTCTCCCCCGCCCGCTCACACGGTCACCTCGTTCTTACTCCCAGTCCGCAGTCCCTGCCCTCCTCCGGGGAGGAAGTGCAGCTGTTCGATGGTGTTCTGCCTCTTGCTGGCGAACGCCATCCGCCGGACGTTGGGGTGGCCTCCGCCCGTCACCCCTCCTCCTCCTCCGCCGCCGTGGGGGTCCCAGCCGCCGTGCATGCTCATCCCGGGCATGGGGCCGCGGTCGTGCTCGTGGCCGGACGTGGGGTGGGAGTTCATCTTGATCATGTGGTGGCGGTCCATGGACGGCGTGACGCAGATGTTCTGCTGCGACTGGGCCTTCTGGTGGTGGCTGAGGCGGCCCATGGTGGGGACCATCCCGCCGCCCCCCCGCTCCACTCCTCGGTCGCCTCCCGCCCCCATCAGCAGGCCCATGGCCAGCAGCCGGTCCTCCAGGCGGTCCGGGGACACCAGCAGCCGCTCGTGGGACCTGAAACCACAGACGATGATCTTCACTGCCGCCACATGCAAACCACCGCGGAGCATTTCTGATTCACCGTGTCGGACCGGACGAGTTCCTCAGCAAAGATTTAATCACCGTTTGCAGAGTGAATTCAATAGTGTTTAAAACCTTTAAGATCGAAGGAGCAATGAGGCATCAGCACACCATCAACAAGTAATAAAACATTAATAACACTCCAGTAATAAAGAAATGACAACAACTAAACAACTGTTGATCACTGCTGTGCATTAAAAGACTAAAGGAAACGACAGAGTGATTCCGTCTGTGTCAAATAAAGGTCTTAACCCCAGAACAGTCGAAACGTAAAATTCAGCTTTGACCCGTCAAACCAGCTGTCAATGTGAAGTTTGTCTCAGAAAAGTCCGACGCTGCTGCGTCATGCAGAAAGTGACCCAATAAGCTGATTTCTGAAATGGATCAGAGTATAAATAGTATAAGAAACCAGACTAAACTATACTTCTGCGCCTGGAATATTTAACGCAGTGGACCTTCACCTTGTCAGACTTTTAAAACTTTCATGAAACTGTCACCACTCTTGACATTTCTAACTTGTATAACCTTTTTTTTTCTTTTTTAATTTCCAGGAGTTTGTCTCATCTCACCTCCAGCGTCTCCAGTCGTCCGATACCGTCACGATCTCTGCGTTTCTCTAATCTTCACCTCCTCTGATCTGACTCCTCTCTCTCTTTTAGTATTTCAGGCGCTACCTCAGCTTGTCTGATGTGATCACACCTCGTCTCTCATCTCATCTCACCCCTCCTCCTCCTCCTCCTCCTCCTCCTCACCTGCGGAGCGTCTGCGACGTGGAGCTCCTGCTGGTGCTCATCATGGCTTTGTAGTACTGGTGTTGCTGGTTCTTGGACAGGCGGGACAGCGTGTTGCCCTCGCCCAGCGCCAGCAGCTGGTCCTGGGAGCGGACGCGGCGCGGCGGCCGGTCGAAGCTGGAGCTGGTGTACTGCGACTGGGCGGGCAGCGGGTACGGGTTGGGCGTGGAGGCCGGGATGTGGAGGTGGGGCCTCGAGCCGTGGAGGGGCAGCGTGCCCTTGGATCCCAGCGTGTATTCCGCCCCTCCCCAGGGCAGGTGGTGCTGCGACGAGTGGAAGGAGGGGGGGGCGTTGTTGGAGCGACGTTTGGAGGAGTGGTAGTTGTACTCGTCAAGCTCTTTCTCTGATTCAGCAAAATAAAGAGAAGAAATGAACAACAAGTCAGCAGCTCATTACCGAACGTTCAGATTAAAGGAGGGTATGGCGTCGTCTCACAGAGACCGACAGCTGCTCCTCTTATAGATCAACTCTGTGTGGTTTTGGAGGCCTCAGCCCAAAGATAAGCAATCATCTTTCGTACAGTCAGAGTGGTTCCCAGACACCGCGAGGTCATCTTCTGACCGTCGTTTGTGAAATCCAGACTGCTAGTGGTGGTTTCAGTAACCTGTAGACCCGGTTCAGTCCAGCATGACTTCATCTTGAGTGGACTGGACTGGTGAAACGTTGTCACGGTAACCTTTAAATCTAAACTTAAAACTTTTTCTTGGTTGCGGTGCAAAGTATATGTGATGAAAATGTTGATATTTTCTCAAATTTCAAACAATTACTATCGAAAATGAGTGTAATCTCAACATAAAGTCAATTCTAATGGTGCAAAATACCGTGAAATGTTCAAGAAACTCTTAAAGCTGTTGCACGATGCATGTTTTTACAACCTCACCCTGACAGCGTGCCTCTGAGGCTAATGCTCGTTTTTATCTTTGCATCACTGACATATCAGCTCGGGTCTCAGCGTTGTGTCCGCTATTCAAGATATATGTAAAAAGTTAAATTCAATTTAAAAAATCAATGCTTTCTTTGAAATTTTTCCTATTTGCTTGATGGTTCGGTCAGATCGGAGCCTCTCACCTGCTGGTTTTGGCCCACGGGCCTTATGTTTGACACCCCTGCTGGAGCAGAAACTGTGTTTTGAAACTCAGTGTTTTGCCTCAGAACTCTTGAACATATGTTTAATTCAATGAAAATGTGCGTGTGTATGTAAAGCAGCAGTTCCACTTAAAAAATCCCCCCAAAAAAACCACCTTTATAATCTAGATTATAATCTTTCACGTCCACTTTCATAAATAACGTCTCTAACTAGCAGGCTCTGATGTTGCTCTTAGGTCTGGAATGTTAAGAAAACTGTACTGCAACTACACACCGGCTGATAAAGATAATGTTTTGTATCAAGCAACCTCAAACTGGCCTCATGAGGGTTTTTTTTACCTCGATTGTACACCGGGAAAAAAAACACAGATCCTCAAAAGAACGAGTGGAGAAATGAAAAAGGGCAGCGAAAATTCAAAAAGAAATGAAGCATAAAAGATAAAGGAAATGAAAGCAGCCGTTAGAAAGAATGATGTGAAAGAGGAAACTGTGAAGGAGTGCAAATAAAGAAGGAGATATGCAACGTGCGGTGAAACTGGGAATATAAAGGACCAGAACGGTAGAGAAGGGACTGACTAGGCTGGAGATTTCAGGTGAAATATGGAGGTGATGGAGTCAGAAGGGACAAGGAGGCTGCATAATGCACACTGAGAGAAACACTGTATATTGGATGAGGCATGAATGAATAAAGCTAAAAAGAGGAGCCTGGGGCCAAAGGCGGAAAGACGAAAAAAAAAAAAAAAAAAAAAAATCCTGTAATAGAAGCAGAATGGGCGCCTCTAAAATGACGTGAGAAAATAAAGCGATGAAGGCGAAGAGAGAAAGAAACAGTTAGCGAGTTTCATTATTAGTAATTTTGGTGCTTTCTGCTCAGAAGCCCGAGAGCGCTTTAATCTTCAAAGCATTTCCATGGAAGCGGCTCCCCAAGAGCCAATTTAAAGCTGACCTTTACCCAGCCACCTCGCTCCCTCTCAGGTCCCTTCTCCCTGCTGCTTGCTCCTTTGTCTCCACCCTTCTCCTCCTCTTCCTCTCTGCCTGCTCTTGAAGTTCCACGTTTTCTTCTCGCCGGTTGTCTCAACGTGCTCACCCACTCTCTCCCTCTCATCCGGTGTTTACTCCCCTCCGGTAAGGCCAAATTATCTGGAGGTTTCTCTCCGGCTGCTGACTGCAGACAAAGGAGCCTTTATCAGTGTCCTTCTTTCTGCAGCGCCGTGCGGAGAACGACATCAAAAGGACCGGGTTTCATACAGACGCAGGCGAGAGGCCGAATTCCCTCTTTTTATGCTACAATGACGACATTTTAGTCTCTTTATGAAGGGGTGTTCCACCAAAACCGTCATTCAAAGGCTTTTATTCCTCATAGAGAACGACTATAATTCAACACGGATTCAGCCGGTATCGGCTCATCGGGGGATTTGTACAGGCTAATAGCACAAAGCAGGTGATCTCTTATTACATATTTAGCTTTTTAAAAAAAAAAAAAAAAAAAGGTGAAAGTGAAAATATGGATAAATGACCACCTGCCTAAGTTGTCATCACAAATTACTGGCCGTCTTCAGATGTGTCGAGCCAGAAGGGGAAAAAAAAAGTGTTCTAAAGAGGGCACTCGGTCTTTCCTGATCTAAACACTCATAGTTCAGGAAAGAAACAACAATATGATTCAAGTCATGCGTTTACGTTTCCACCGGCCATTTGGTTTGTTTCTTGACTCGAAGCTTAATTTGAACCGAACTCAACATGCTGCTTAAGTGGGCGAGTCTGGATCATCCGTCAACAAACCCAACGTGATGCATTGACAAGAAAAGCCACTGCTGCTTTGGGTTTGACCCAGAGAACAAACAACATGCAGCTTTTATCACCCGAGTCTTTAGGAAGAGCTGAAGTCGGATATTTCATTTGCACGATATGAATTTCTATTTACATCAACAGTTTGACCAAATTCAGATGGAAATTAGCCCAAATTAGTCCCAAAAAAACAACAAAATCACATCGTCTTTTCTTCTTTTCTTTGCCATTATATTGGAAGGTCTTTTGAGTTTGGTCTTTAAATAATTATGCGTACCACTATTTTATATATGGTGGTGCAAAATGTTGCTTCATGATATTCAATTAACTGTTATCAGAGATAAATATCTTTCTCAGTAAAATAAAATAAAACACATCCATTTTTTTTTTCCTGCCCATGAAAAGCCACAACCTTACATTGGTGTTTTTCTTTGTACTGTGTGTATTTTCATGTTCATTGTAGAAACGTTTGACCATTAATAGAAGCTGCCTGATGCATCTAGTTGCACTGTGCTGGCAGAAACAATTAACAATAAAAAGCTGAATTCTTTTTTGGCCAGTCGTATTGTCTTTGCTTAATATTAATTTGACTTTTTCAAAGAATGACGTAAATATAGGTTTCAATATGACTAGGAAAACCCACAAGCTTTCTGTAAATGAGCAACACGTCCCCGTGCTTCATTCAGGGTATAAAAAGATAAGAATTATAACCACAGAGAGGAAGGTAGTGTGCATTCAGGCTGCCTGTAAATTAATATGCTCAGTCATTTGAAAAAGTGCTATTATGTGCAGGAGAGACGGCAAACAAAGGAGAGAACGTCACGGTGACCGAAGAGAAAGTAAAAAATACAAACGATGGTTAAAACAAAGAGGTGACTTATGGGAACGGAGTATTTTCTCACAGCTCATATTTTGCCGCTCAAAAACGTAAAAGCCACTGGATGTGGACCACACAAGGAGGCTGCAGTTAAGCTGACTGTGGTGCTGCGTGAGTGAGAAAATGAAAAGGAAGAGGGGTGAGGGTCTGCGAGTGTCTGATATGTGACGGGAGAAAAACCTTTTCCAAACGCCGCACGGCGTCGTCTGCTCAACTGTTCTCTCCCTTTGATTAAATAGAAATAATAAAGAGACTCATCTGGACTCCGCTTCCATCTCATTACTGCTTCCACGTGCAGCCGCACGCACGCACGCACGCGCACACACACACACACACACACACACACACACACACACACACACACACACACACACACACACACACACACACACACGTAGTAACCGTCCATCACTCAGCCTGCGGAGGCGACTCCCCTCCCCCGTCCTGCAGTCTTGAGCAGTAAGGACAGGCGGGGAGAGAGAGGCTGCCAGCCGCTGCCTCTCAAATGTCTTTTCTCCCCCCGTCGAAGGCAGCCAGGCCCCTGCGGACCAGGCAGCCAACGCCCCCCTCCCACTACACTTTCTTTCCATTCACCTTCTCTTTTCTCTTCATCCTTCGTTCACTCTCTCCCCTCATCTGCGTCTCTGTCTTCCCGAACATCCCGTCTTCCTTCTGCAGGCTGCATATGCTCAGTCAGCTCTTTCTCGACCTCGTCTTCCTCCTCATTCATACAAATGTCTTTGTGTCTTTTTCTCCTCTCTGCTTGTTTCTCTTTCAGCTTGCCCTCAGTCTTTTTTGATCCAGCCCGGCCGTCCTTTTCCTCTTCTTTTGTTAGTAACATTAAAACCAACCCCTTCCCCCTTTTTGTTGATCCATCAAGACATGACATCCACCAGATCTGTGAAGACGTGCCGTGGAATGTGAAACCCACAGGTTCTGTGGATTGATATTGTTGGTCAAGCTTGTTCATCCTACAGATGCTAAACTGCATGGAGATCTGTGGAATCTGGAGCTAAGCCAACCCTTGTACTGCTCGTGTTTCATAAATGATTACTGGACTATCTTTGCAGCAGCAGCAGCAGCAGCAGCAGCAGCAGCAGCAGCAGCAGCAGCAGCAGCAGCAGCAGCATGGTGTTGTTCTGCTGAAAGAGGCCATGAGGGAGTTTCCATCAAATGGCGTACATGGTACATGGCCCGCAACAATCCTTACAAGCTACGTGTCAACGTAAAAGACACATAGACGACAAGACTCAAGACTTCCTAGCGGAACATTGCCTATAGCATCACACTGCCTTATTCCCATAGTGCATCCTGGTGATATGATTTCTCCAGGTAAGACACACATGCAATCAGACATCAAAGATCCAGTTCTGGTTCTCACATGCCCATTCTTGAAGCTTTAGGTTGTGGGCAGAGGGATTCACACCCGAGCAGCTCTACAACTCCATATACTACAAAATACCCCCCACTATGTATTCTCACAATTTTCTACCAGAACCAGCATCAACTTCCACAGTAAATTTGAGAGCCAGTAATTCAGCCCGGAGCTCGGATCACGCGAACCAGGGTTCACTTCCCCACTCACTATACAACAAGTGCTCGAATAGAAAGAGAATCAGTTATTCATGTGATCGGTAAGTTCAAATTCTGAAATAAGTTATCAAGCAGCGGTCACATGTTGTATGCAATGCTTTACCACAGCTTTAAGCAGCACCTGTCACACAGATCAACAGCTTCAGATCAGCTGTTGTCTTTTAATATGATAAAACAGAAAGTCAAACAGTCAAACCAAAGTTCCAAAGAGACTGTATGCGACTTGGGTGCAAGTTTAGATTTAATGATTTTCCACCTTTGGATGCAGCTCCATCGATTACTAAAGGTTTTATTCCTCTCCTTGCAATAAAAGATTGTTGAATAGAAAACAGATGTTTCGACTTTGTGTAAACTGTACCTGGAATCCTCCATTGCTGTCACCTATCACCTTTAGCACCACCTTCCCTCCATCTTACCCCCTTCCAGGACTCACCCAGCCTCTTGAGGGAGCTGTAGCGGCTGAGCTCGGGCTTCATGGCGGCCTCGTAGGATGGCGGCAGCTGCGCCAGGTTGTGGAAGGAGTGCGAGAACGACGGGTGGCTGCTGTTGTGTCTCATGCCCCCTCCGATGATGCCGCCGCCGACCCCTCCAGGACCTTTACTGCTGCTTGAAATCAGTTTGGGACCGGAGGAGAGCTGCGGGGTGTTGTTCATACGGGCCCCACGCTCTGGAGAGAGGGACAGGAGGAGAGATGGACAGGAGGAAGTGAAGAAAGGAACGTGGAAGGACATGGAAATGAAATAGAAAGGGAGAAATTATAAACACGGAATAAATAGAAAAAACGAAGACGATAACGGAAAACAAAGGAGGTGATGAGGAATTGAAAAATTAAGGGTTTGTGATGTTTATCGAAAGAAAACGGAAATAAATAAGTAAAGAAAACAAAGTAGGAGAAAACGACAAAACAACGGAAGAATGTGCGAACTGGTTAATTATCTGTAAAGACAGTTAGTGTCTCTGGGCTCCATGGCTACCGGCTATAAATACGACTGTGTGCAGTTGGTCTGAGGCTCTCACACAAACACATCAGCCACATGTAAATACATAGAAATACACCGACAGCTTCCTCCCATACACATATTCACATTTATGCTAAGTGCAAAAAGCAGCACATCGATCAATACACATAAAAATGATTTGTCTTATGTAAGATCAGCAGTGTGGAGGAGGGGCGGGGGCGTCTGTTTTGCAACACGTATACTCCCATGGGTTGCATATCACAAGGTACATTCATATTGTCCGAACATCACACAGACGGCACTCTGAACGATCCGACACGTAGGTGCACGCAGAGCAGTGACCCGACGTGTCGGTTCTGCACAAGGAAAACAGGGACAAAACCGTGGAGTCGACAAACACATGCTGCCCATTGCCGGATCATTGTCCTCGCCCCCAAGAAGGAGAGGGATGGATGTCAGCAGAGGATGCAAGAAAAGGGTTTAAAAAAAAACTAAAGCTGCCATTATAGTTTGCATAACTGTGGCCATTTTCTGTTGCTTCCTTTTATCTTAGTGACACAATCAGTGCAGTCTGCTCAGGGTGGTCACGGTTATGGGCCGGGATCTTGTTAAGATAACTGCTGGACATATACTGGTCACTGACCGCTGACAGTAATGGCCAATGATGTCCCTGTTAAGTGCCACCCAGGGAACACACACCACATCGACTTCTGTACCGTGAAAAAGCAATGCAGGCTCTGAGATCATAGACTTTTCAGAGCAGGAAGTGAACACGGTAAAGGCTCGAGGGGATTCAAATAAACCCGGCACAATGCACAGGTGGGGTTTTTTTTTTTTGTGTGTGTAGATTTAGCCTGGTGACTTCCATATTTCTTTTATTTGGGAACACCTACGATGGCTGACAGAGAGGTTTGGTAATGGAGTCCTGGGAAAAAAAAAAAAAAAAAAAAAGTGAACTTTGCTCAGTGCGTGCCGAGTGCGTGACTCAGTGAGATGGAGTGTTCGGTTCTTGTATCCTCACAGGAAGCGGTTGACTTTATCTCATGCAGGAAGAGTCAGGACGGGGGAAAAAACAACAACTCTCACACACAAGAGCAGGATAAAAGGCTAAAATCTTACCGTTATAACCTGAAATGTCAAGAATGAATCTCTCTCTCTGTCTAAGTGTATTTGTGACTGTTGTGGGGACTTGAACCCGTTTACACACTCACATCGTGACCACAACACTTTGAGTCCCACGTAAAGAAAAATCATTGAATGTTTGAGTGAAAACCTGTGACAAGGTCAGACTGAAGCTCGGGTAGAGTTTAGAGTGCAAATACAGGTAATGAATACAAGTCAATGTTCTGACCCCGCAAGGTAATAAGAACAAAACTTGTGTGTATGGGTATTTCTATACGTGTAGCTGTGCATCAATACGCACGTGAGGTATGAAGGTGTCCTGTTTTTATAAATCAACACAACTGAAATAAAGCACCTGATAACTGATAGGAGAACAAAATGCATTTAAGTGACATAGTTATTGAAATACTGAATTTCAATAGAAGTAGTCTGAAGTTGTGTTGAGGGGTTTCTAATATTTTGACCAGTGTATCAACACACATGAAAGAGGCAGAATATTAGTTGCAAACAGGTTAAAAAAAAAAAAAGAACATTCAAGTGGGACATGTAGATGTTTTTTCAACAAAAAAGTATTTATGCCAGGGGTGTGCAAACTTTAGTCTGCGAGGTCCAGATTTTCATCTGCTCTCCATCTTTTCATAATGTCATAACCTTCACTTCGAATTAGCCTGTGATTTCATTCTGTATGAGCTGCATGTCCTCCATAGTTCTGGTTCTTCACGAAATGAAGCAAATGCACAGTTTGGCTTGAAAATCGGAACAATTTTGCTTCTAAATATGACAGTATTTGCCTACACATAAACTTCTACTTTATCTGTGACCTGGTTTTATTCTGTGCAGCTGCCTTCTTGTGTAATTCATTCCACGAGGGACACGTGTAGGTGTAATGGCTCGGAATAACTGGCACTGAAACAGTCTAAAATGTTCAATGGAAATCATGCTGATCTCCCTTATCATCATCATCATCATCATCATCATCATCACGGTTTCATGGCAAGCCATCCAGAATCCTGTCTCAGCCATGTTAGAGGCACCGTAACAAGACTGTAGATTCCCTGGACGCGCAGCAGAGATCGGCTTGTTCTGAGGAGAACAAATCACTCGTTGCTGGCATTGCTTTTTTGTCTCCTCGGTGCAAAACCTGGGAAAAACGGACTCAGGGAGGAGCAGTGCTCCCGCTTAAGCCAAGACCTGCTTTGTGTGTCGGGCGTCAGCTGTAAGCACACTTGCACATCACTGCTACAGTACATAGAGAGAGAAGGACGAGCACAACTGGAAGCAGGCTTGTGGTGGTAGAAGGTGAGGAGGGGGGCAGACAGGCTAGCAGTAGGCAAAGGGCAGGCCAGACGACTGGAAGCTCTTATGAAAGATGTGGATGTGGCTAATATGGCAGCAGACTGGCTCGCGCTTGCGGAGAGTTGTGTGTGCATACTCAAGATTTGTGTGTGAGTGATATTTGTCTGTAACCTCATTTGTGTGTACTTAGATTTGTTTGTTGCAACGCTGTGTGTGTACGATTACATTTGTGTGTGTACCGAGAGAATGCATGCCCATGAAGACCTGTAAATGTCTTTTATCAAGGAGGTTTTTTTATAAATAACATTCTGAAACATCAGAGACTTGTCAGTTTTTTCCATTCAGGCTCATTTTGGGTTCGTCCACATTTGACTGTTTTACGTTTGAAATACTTAGTGAGATGAAGGATTTGTAGTAAAGAGACAAAATGCAGATTAAACAGTGAGCCTGCCCGTACAGACTGTGTGCAGCCACACACAGATCTCTACTGGGACTTGGCTTCACAAAAGTAGGCCTGCGAGTCTCGACTGATGAGAATTAAAATTCCAGTTAAGCACCAGTCTCCGAGGTGGCAGGAGGAGGTGAAGACAGACATTTACAGGTCCTTGTAGGCACGCACAAACCTCAAACTGGATTACACATGCACAAATGTAATTACACACACATTTTTTCTGCACACATTCAAATCTGTGATTTGTTCTTTGTTTTTTTTAAATTGACACACAAATATCGTTACACACACACACACACACACACACACACACACACACACACACACACACACACACACACACACACACACACACACACACACACACACACACACACACACACACACACAAGTCCTTCTGCTACTATGTTAGCCCCATAGATGTGTCAAGTTCAACACGACCACGTGACAAGGAGAACGTGCCCTGATAAAGGTGTGACGTGACTCAAAGCACAAACAACGTGCGACGCCACAAGGTAGTGTTGACATTCAGCACAGCTGTAGTAAGAGCGCAGCACAAGAGGCCGTCACACTGACATCAAGACAGACAGACAGTGCGGTGTTAGAGCCGGGAGAGTGGCCGGCGGCCTGCCGCCGCCGCCGCCACCACCACCTGCTCCGGACCGTGCTGCTGACCATGAGGCTTACCGATGGTAGCAGAGTGTTTGGGGCTGGAAGCAGACCCCTGCTGGTTAAAATGGTGGTGCAAGTTCCCAGCTGGAAGAGAGCAGAGCCGACAAACTGATGGACAACCACTCGAGAGACACAGGAGGCGTGTGTCGAGTAAGCATTTGTGTCAATAAAGAGACAGAGAGGGAGAGAGAGAGAGAGAGAGAGAAAGAGAGAGAGAGAGAGAGAGAGAGAGAAAGAGCGAGACAGGGGCAGAGACAGGACAGTCGAGAGAAAAACACAGTCCCTCCAGGAATTAAATTTGTGTTTAATACGTCATCTAAAAGTCAAACTGGTCCACATTGAATCCAATCAAACAGTTAATGAGGACAAAATATTTGTTGACCTTCTTTAAGAGTCAAAAGCTCTGAAGAGGACAGACAATCCAAACTAATTGGTTTTCATTTTTGGAATATTGAGGCATTTTGAATCCGTTCATCACATTAACAGTAAAAAAACAATAAATAAATGACAATTTAGGTCATTTGTCAGGTTAAAAACTCCAATCAAAATTACATTTAGTCCGAGTTTATTCATTTCATTACTGAATCAATGGAAGACAAACATGTGGATCAGATTTTTAAGTCATGGAGAATGACTGTTGGATTTAGCATTAGCATAAGGAGGAATAGCTGTGCTGTGGTTTTACTAAACTCAAACTTTACAAGAAGAAAAACCTCATTAATCTGATTCATTCTGATCTCACTCAAGTCTTCTGGCAGCATCATTAAAAAGATGTTTGACTGCAAACTTCAGTCTGATAAGTCAGATTTTAGAGTAGCTGTGATCAGCACCAGCAGCCTCAAACTAACTCAAGATTCCCTGTGATCACATCTTCACGTGTGAATAGATTAAAAGATCGGTATGAAATGAAAGCTGCAGACCTCACTCCATGCACACTATAAAGAAGTAATCCAACTAAAGAAACACAGATGCAGGTTTGTTCCTGAACAGAAAAAATAAAAAGGACAATATGACTAATTTTTGCATTTAAAGTGGCATTATTACTAATGCTATGCATGAATCATAAAGAGCACTAAAGTACAGAAAGAAATCATAAAATGCTCAATTAAATTTCAGAAAAATGTCCAAGTGGTGAAATCCTGGAGCGACTGAAGGAAAGCAGCTCGTTAGAGACAGAGCGACAGGGAGGCGAAGCAGAGGCAAAGAGAGAAACGTGAGTATTTGTGTGTTTTCATTGCAAACACGTGAACTGAATCAGAACAAGAAAACATTCACCTTCACTCTGATGAAGAAATGTGAGTGATGCTTCATTTTCATTGTAATTCAATGTTGGCAGAGAAAGATGTGTAAAGCGTTTCATGGGCGCATCCCACATCTCCAGCTCTGCTGCTCATCCCACAAATGCATAGCGTTTACAAGCTAAGTTATGTTTTATTGAGACAAATTCAAGGATGTATTCTAATAATCATGTTTGGTTCCTGTCAAACAGATAACAAAGAAAACTGGTGTGACTGTGACTTCCTGTCCAGCTCAGCGAATCACACTGTACCATAAACATAATCCACAACTTTAACATAAAACAAATTTTCTATTTAATCTAATGCATGTTTTTTTTTTCCATTTTGAATTACGTCAACAGTTTCATTTTCTCAATGGAATAAATTCAGGATGCGAATTTGGACAAAACTGAAATTTATATTACTGATGCACATATTTAAAATATGAATATATTGTAAAGATGAATTCATATTAGTGAGTGTGTGTGTGTGTCCTGTGATGGACTGGGAGAAGTCCAGAGTGTGTTTGCCTTCACCTGCATACAGTAGGATAGGATACACAGCTCAGAGAGGGCAGGTAGGCACACACCCGACAATCCCTGGCAGCAAATCCAGAATAAACTGCACAAACCGTGATCGTAAATCATTTGTCTTGAGCAGCAGTGCTGTTAAAACCACAATAGGTGTTAGGTGAATTAAAAACATCTTGAACGATTATTAGACGCAGGCTCGTGTGAATGACTGAACTCACATTGTTTCAGTTTAAAAACAAAGAAGCTCACAGAGATTATTATGCGACTTCTGTAAAGCTTCTGCCAACAGTTCAGTCACAACAAATGTATTCTCCCCGGAGTGTGAAGTGCATTACTGACATCGAGATCCGAGTGTGATTTGAATAAAAGCAGAGACAATTACTACTGTGTCACCGGGGAAGACGCGAGCTGACCTGATCCAAACGCCCGCTTCACCTGAATATGTGCCGTGTATGTCACCTGGCCCACTTACTGCGGTTGTCTTTGCTCTGCAGGATGGGGGTGTAGAGGTTTTTGGATGTGCGCCCGTCCGAGGTGGTGGTGGTCAGCAGCGTGGTGTTGTTCCTCTCGCCCTGCTGCACAGGGCTCGACTGGTGGCGCAAGATGTCCACCAGTGACCTGAGCCAGCGGAGGGCGGGTGGAGGGTAAGAAAAGAAGGAGGGACAAAGAGAAGGGTTAATACTCGGTGTGTAATTGTGGCCTCGTCTCTTCGGTATATGGGCAGAGAGTGAAAATCTACTTTATGAACTGACGGTTTCAACTACAAACTTAAGCTGCTGCATCATGTGTTTTCTCGATCCAACAGCATGAATCCTTTTCAAACTCTAACTTTACAATATGTGCCCCACAGAAAGACGCCAAGAAAAACTGAAAATCTTAAATCTGCTTCCAACAGAGACAAAGGAATTCTGTAGTCCACATGTGTACAGGTTTACCGAATGTAGTCTCTACAAGTTTTGCACAGGAGGATAATTGTGAGGCGAAACTTTCCCTGATATTGAAAAGACCTCCCTACCCCGTGTGTGAATTTCACCTCCATAAATAAGCTGTCAAAACCCAACCAGGAACCTCTAATGGCAGCAGGAAAACAGCCACGCCGCCGCCTCACCTGGGCATGTTGATGTCTCTGTTGCGGGGTCGACGTGCCACCTTGCTGAAGGCGATCCTGACGCCCACCGCCACCACCAGCGTGAAGGAGATCACCCCTCCAATCACGTAGGCCGTGCTGCATTCACAAGAAAACCACGTCAGCCCTTCAGCGTAAAGGTTGAAGGACAAACCAGCGGCGGCGACTCTGATCCTGTTTGAGTCACTTTAGCATCGTGTTAAATCGTGTCCTTCAGTCACTCGTGTGTACATGGATTTCTAGTTTCAAGGCTTTTTCTCTGCATCTGTATAACGAATAAGTCAACAAATGTAGAATTAAATCAAGTCTATAGATGTGCAGTGTAATCAATAAAAGACACTGAAATTTTAAGATTCATTTCCACTACTTGCTGTCTGACCTGTTGTTCTGCTGCTGCAGCGTCTCGAAGTCCGGGACGTGCTTTTTGCCGGCGGGCACGGTAACGGGGACCTGTGGGTCGGCCCACACCGGGGAGTTGTAGTTGTTGCAGGCTTCCTGGTCCAGCCGGTTCCTCTGGTGCTCGCAGCAGAAGCGGTAGTGGCAGGTACCGCAGCAGTAGATGTAGCTGCCCTGGGAGCAGTTGAAGGTGCTGTCGAAGTGGCCCATCACGTCAAAGTAGCCCCTGAGGAGCAAAGGTGCAAAGAAAGAACAAAAACAGAGCGATAAACACACAGGCTGCCAGGGTTCGGCCTAAAAAAAAACCTGATAAATCACAGCAAAGTTGAGGAAAAAGTGATGTTTGTCCACAGAAATAGACACGCCATTAAAAGAGGCAAGTTTCAGGGAACACTTATCAGAAATGTTCAAGTTTGAGTTCTGCTGTGGAGTTAATGCTGTTTTCCACTGGCGAGAGTTGTGGTGTGCGTGTGCGTGTGCGCGTGCGGCTCGCCAACACACAACTGATTTAGAGCCGATTGTATGTTGCCTAGCAACACCAAGACGCCTCTCAGTGCAAAACGCAAGCCTCAGTGAGCTGGAGATCAGAGCTGCAGGAGGAGAATCATGATGCGCCTCGTTTTTATGGCATCCAGTGTGATGAACGCGTTACATGGACACACATAAATCAGTGATATTAAAGAGACACAGCTCCTGATCCAGCAGCCTGGCATCTGGAAAGGTTAGCTCCACCTATTATAGACATACATCAGTCATGAGAAGGTCAGGACCCAGCTAAGCTCACTCATCCTGTACAAACCTGCTTTTGCCCGTTAACTGGCTGAGCAGTATTATGGTAGGCGGTCTACGGCTTGTTTACATTTTCAAAGAATGCAGTCGAAGCTCGATTTATTAATTTAAAACACATCCTCCTGCGCCTGGTGCGGCGATGCAGGAGGTAGGTGTGTGTGGAGGCGAGCAGTCCTACAGTAGCTTCATGCTGCGTCTTCATACTGTGAGCTGGAGCCGCTCAGCTTCACCCGCTTTCTCACAATCCAATTAAATTCCAGAAACATCATTTTAAATGCTTCACATAAACAAACCTGCCCACAGATTCCATATTAAACTCAGGAGCATGCCGCATCCCTTTGATTCAGACTTTAAGACTCAAAATAATCAATGAGGAATTTAAAAAGAGGAAAAAAAAAAAGAGGCTATAATAGTAGAAGTAACCATGTGCAGAATCTAAAATTGTGTCAGTAATGTAATTTTGTTTGAACAACAATCTGTTTGTGTGATAATATTTGAGTGTCTATTTGAGATTTGCGTATACATACTGTATACACTTTTGCATGTTGCACTCAGATTTATGTGTGCCAACAAGAAAGTGTAAAAGTCTCCAGCTGCTCATTCGGGCTCTCCGTTGGGTTTCTGTTGACACATTCGTGCACTACTGCAGCCTTTCTCAGCTTCTTACTCTTGAATTGCAGGTTAACTCGGTTGGTCGTGCTCAGCAGTCTCAAGTGTGAATGGCAATGGTGAAACCTCACACAACAAACAACAGAGGAGTGTGTTTGACACGAGTCCTGCTCGTACCTGCACACGTCCACGTCCACCAGCTGCCGGGGCGGCGGAGCCACCTGGGCGGCGCCCAGCGGGGGCTTCAGGGCGTCAGCCGTCATGTTCCTTGGCAACATGGTCTGAGGGAGGGGCTTCGGTGGGAGTTCAGCCATCGCCGGAGGGTCGTCCGCATCTTCCACCTCGGCTGCTTTCGGCGCCACTTTAGGTCCGGCGGGCACCGGCGCCGACTTGTAGCCGGTCAGGAGGAGCAGAGCGGTGCTGGCCTTACCAGCTGTGGCAGAGCCTCTGCTGCTGGTCAGAGTCCTGACGTCGCCATCCGCGGCACGCCGCTGTGTGGTGATGGTTACAGTGGAAACAGTCCGGCACGAGAAAAGTAAAAGAACCAGGGACAAGTAAAGCATCCCCGCTGAAATCCAACGTGCCATTGTTTTATCAGAGTTCTCTGATAAAACTGGAAATTAAAATTAAATTAAAACGCTGATTCTTCTTAACACACACAACGAGTTTCCAAAACAGCTGTAAACGTTCAGCTTCCTTCCTTTTGGACTTAGAAAAACCTTCAGTAGGAAAAGTTTGATGAGTTAATCCCTTTTTGTTCCGTGGATGTTGCACAGGTCTTCCACTTCAGTTCAGGCAATGTATCATGAGCGTGTTTGGCATTTCACTCCTTCATCTGAATGTAAACATTTCTTTCTCTCCGTGTAGAAATCCTTTCCATAAGCAGCTTTTGTAAACATTGAGGTCTTTCGAGTTTTTAGGCCCTATACAGACTGCCTGCACAATGGCTGTAGGTCTGGAATAGTAGATTCAAGATGAAAACTGCAACCAGTAATGAGAGCAGAGTAATATGGGTTCGCTTTATGACAGCAGGTTTTGGATATTTGATTTTGGTCCAACTAAATTTTAGTCCGTTGGCCAAAATGTGTTGAACTAGGCAGTATTTTCAAAAAGTTTATGTAAACAAAACGAGTGAGGAAACTGTAAACTCTTAATATGGTGAGTATTTCAAAAAGAGTCGTCTAAGAGTCGTGTATGGCACGAGAGTCAGGTAAGAAACTGCAATGGAAACTGTAGTCTGTAAACACTGAGCGCTGGATGTAAACTTCGTATTTCACGTTTGATGAGCTTAAAACAGATGCTGGATGAAAACTTCTCCAAAATTTGGCACTTCTGTTGTGAACCCACGTGGAGAAAACGGTAGAGGGAAACTAAATGTTTCTTTAAGTCAAATAAAAACGGCGCAGGGTGGATGTGGTGTGTGTGTGTGTGTGTGTGTGTGTGTGTGTGTGTGTGTGTGTGTGTGTGTGTGTGTGTGTGTGTGTGTGTGTGTGTGTGTGTGTGTGTGTGTGTGTGTGTGTAAACAACAGTGCTGGCAGCTTCAGAGGTCTCAGCTTCGTTTGGTGAACAAACTGAGACGAAGTCAGTTTAAATTTGGCACAAGCTGTGGCTTTTACAACGTCATGCTCACAATTTGCCCAATAATCAAATTCTCCCTTTTGAAGAATTTAGAGATCCGGTAAAGGTCAATATGCGTGAAGGTTTGGTGTAAACAATAGTTTAGCAGAGAATCTGAAAAGCAGAGGCTGTGAGTACGAAAGGTGCTGCTGAATGACAAACTAAAGCAGCATCAGAAATCAACGAGCACGTCAAGGCATTCACAAAAGAGTGATCAACAGCTATGGGCAGTTGGCAAATTTACAGAAAGAGAAGATTTCTTTTCTTTTTTTTTTTAAAAGGGATCTATGTGCGTTCGGTACCCTTTTGTGAGTGTCTTTGCTCTGAATTTAGCTTAGCCCAGCAGAAGAGAACGAAGGAGGGCTTGGGCCCGGTGCGAGCAGGGCAGCGAGCTTCTGCCCACAGAACAGACATGAAAATGTCCGGATTCATCCGTCAACACAGTGTAAGACGGGGCGACGACGGCCACCTCCACACAGTCAAGGCCACGCTGGCACTGCGGGCGGTCTGGACGGAAATCTGATAGAAAAAAAACCCAACGTGTGAAGCTGGTCGGTCATACAAATGTGTGAAATCGAGGGAGGGGGGTGTGTCACGAGTGCTTAACTCCCTGAATGCGAGTGAAGATCACTTTGTGAGAGGAATCGGTGAGGAGTGAGGAGTTTCTGTATGGCTGGTGTTCAGTATGGCTTTAGGCTATGTTTGCTTTGAATTACTTGACAACGAAGATCTCCTTCCCCATAGGAACAGGGAAGAGTTTTAAATTGCATTTTTTTTCAGGAGATTAAAAGGAAGAGGTCACTGGGAGGAAATTAAGGAGGAAGGGTGGGGGGGGTGGTAGGGTGCGGGGGGGCTCCAGCGGCAGAATCTAGTGCCACGTATGGAAGAAAACAGAGGACGACAGAGTGAGAGGCCTCTCTCACATGAGCGACTGGAAGAAGGAGATAGGCAAAGTGTCAACAGTGTTTCACAGCGCTGACTGAGACGGCGGTATATCTCCGAGCCTTACAGATAGCAGCGGCGGCGGCGGCGGTGGAGGATGTGGGGAGGATATTTATCAGGTTAGACGTGGCTTGTGTTGCCTGTCAGTCAAACGGCGTCCTACTGAAGCCTCAAAAAAAAAAACGTTGGAAGCGCAGAGGAGAGTTATCGCTTCTCGCCACACGCCTCCTCTGTTACTCACAAGCGAGCAACGAGCTGCAAGATGTGGTTATAAAGCACTTTGAACCAATAATGCACTGATAATCGTCCCCGGAATGAAAAATTATGCAGTCTTAGTGCAGACAGCAGCAAACACCGACGAGTAATAGAAGGTTTTTGTTTTGTTTTTTTGACGAGATTAAACGGGACTTTGATGGGATGTTGTGATGTATTTGAGGGTTTAGGAGGAGAAAGAATTTCCTTGACGATAAATCGGGTATTAAAAGCAAGTTAATGATGTAAATCTTTAATGAAGATGTGCGGTTTCATTGTTTGTTTTTTGCTTCTTCTCTTGACACAGTCGGTTTGGCACCAGGTTTTGGTCTTACTTGAAACTGATCAGCAGACGAGATAGGAAGAGGTCCGAAGCCTCGATCCCACCCGTCGTCAAAGAAGTAAAAAAAAAAGAAGAGGAGCAGGAGGAGTTTGCGAGAAGGCTCGGCTGGTAAATATTTCCCAGGAAACCTCCACTTGGCAGAGGGACAGTCCTGATCAGACTTCACACTCCGATTCTTCAGGTCTTTCACAGGTTGGCATCCACTTGTTCAGCAGTTTTCACACTGCCGGAGAAAAACACAACAAGCACAATGTTTGTGAGACTCAGATTGTTTATGCTGTATATATTTATCATGACTGGTTTAAAAAGAATTAACTGCATCTTTTTCCACCACAAACAGTCAGGAAATGTGTGTTTTCTTCTTTGTTTCTATCCAATAAATCTTATACCACTGGAAATGCTGATTTTTTTTATTTATTGCTGTGAAAGTAACTGTACTTCATGAGACCTAACATACACCGTCTAGACTCTTAATAACTAAGATGAATAAAACATTAGTGTTGACAGATGATTTACAAACCTAATCCGGCAGCATCTGTACAATTTGTATTTAATGAGGAATTTGTTGTGGTTGCACTACTTGAACAACTTGAATGCTACAAACTGGAATCAGGTTTTTCATTCTGATTCACAGCAACAAACTGCATTAATCAGTTAGTCAGACGAGTGTACCAACAGAAAGAAACTCAGCACAGCCGGAGAAAGATGTCACCGGCTGATATTTGACACGACGCACAAGCTTGTAGAAAACTGCACTAATACTACATCAAATCCCAAAGCACGTGTGCAAAGAGGCACCGTTGTACCTCAAAATGGCGACGATGTGCGAGTGTTTGCAAAGACTTGAGTGAAATAACACGTAAATCTCCTAATTTGATCTGCTCGTTCACGTTTGTTCGCCACTCCGCAATGTTTGGAATTATTTGATGCTGGCATCCTGTTGCTATTTACTCTCTAGACAGTTAAGCTTTTACACATAAGGCTGGCTTTGTTACTTCCTGTGAGAAGAAATGCACAAACAGCACCAGAGTGTAATTGGAGCGGAGATGAAATTTGTCCAGGAAGTCTTGCGTTCGGGTTACGGGGACACACGCAGGGACACTGGGGGTCATTTTAAGACTTTGGCCTTGAGCGGCTTCTGAAAACCGCAGTTCATCCATAATAGAGGGCGGTACAGCCGTTATATATTAACATAAATACAGACAAATAGATGCGGCACTTCCAACAACACGCAGTTAGACTGTATAGAAAACATCAGCTGACAGTGGAGACGGGAGCAGCCGTGATCCGACTTTGATAAAATGAGAGCAGGCGACATGACAGATACCATATGGAGCCATATGGAGGTGTGTGTGTGTGTGTGTGTGTGTGTGTGTGTGTGTGTGTGTGTGTGTGTGTGTGTGTGTGTGTGTGTTTACAGAATGAGGCCTGTAGCCTCCCAGAGTAGGAAAACACTGCTGTCACACAAAATCAAACCAACTTTTTTTTCTTTCCTTCCTTTTAATCCTCATGTCACCATGAAGTGGACATAATGATTGAGTCTGACAACATTCAGTCTGGTAAGTCTGGCATTGTTTAGCTCCATTCATTTAAATAAGCTGCAATGCGCCACAATGAAATATATTAATTGAAATAACATTACATGTGTTTACTAAAACATGGAGTACGTGAACATACTTACTTTGCTACGGACAAAAAAGAATAATTAACTGAGAATGTAACTGCAGTGGTGTTTGTCCTGAACATTTTCAAATAGCCGAATTACTGCATTGGTGCTGTGAGAAATTTGATCATTAGGTTCAACGGAGTTCAGTGAAATAGTAACAACTGAACGCTGCTGATGCTCACATGCAGTTCAGTGAACGTGTAGCTCACATTAAAACTGAGGTTGGTATCAATACAAAGTTGTAAAAGATGAAAGCCGATGAATCAAATCTGACATGTGGATTCGAGCTGGACAAAGACCGCGAAACAATAAAACGGACTTTTGACCTCAGCACTTGTGAGGAGAAAACGCAGCGTTAGATTTCGTATGCCGAGTCCAACTGCGTCTCTAGGAGAGCAAAGAAAAGAGACATCACCAGCAGGACAGGATTCAAAGCCCCGGAGCCTCAGAGCTCGGGGCTGCAGCAACAAAAGCAACGACATGGAACAAGACAGCAGAAAACAAAAACAAGTACAAGGTTGGGAATTCATTATTTAATACAAAATGTACAGTAGGTGGTGGTGGTGGTGGTGGGGGGGCAAGGACAGGATGTTCCTGGGTTGGACGTAGAGCTGCCGGGGACCGTTTCCTGAATCACAGTAACCTAAATAGCCGCGGTCGTCTCTGCTGGAGCGTTGAGCCGGGCACTCTGCTGCCCTGACAGCCTGGCTTCACATCAGCGTGTCTCCAGCCTCCGGGGGCTTTTCCAACACGCTTCCTCAGATGTCGTAATTAAGAAGCCCCTGCTGACAAATAGCGCCACTTCCACTGGCTTTCGAGGTAACGTGCATTAATTCAACAACAACTCTGGGCGTGCAAATACGAAGTTTAGCGATTTAAAGACAAACCAAAAAAAGTCAGGTTATTATCACTGCACTGTTCTGCAGGAAGCCCAGGTGATAAGATTTTCCTTTCCATGATGTTCTGCTTGCGACTCTGCGTTAATCGGAGAGTCTGAGCATGTGGGCCAAACTAAGTGGAAGACGATGCGGTCACGTGGTCACAAATACAACACAGCCACCACTAAGACAGACGTCCGTCCGTCCATCCCCCAGGATGCTTCATGCAGCTGGCGGCCATGGGCCCAAATTAAAAGATCCAATTTCCGGCAAAGGCACAGAATTTCACACAATTATTGACAGGTCATCATTTATGTACTGTAATAATAATAATAAGTACAGGTGGGACGGATTGAAGACACAGAGAGAATATATCAGGAATTTGCTTAATGAGCCCTTCCTCATGTGACGTTTGCTGTTAGTTTGCATGCATGTACCAAATTGTGAGAATCCAGATTGAAAGAGGGCTCTGTAAGTCCCAGCGGGGGGGGGGGGGGGGGCTGAGATATGAAAGCAGCCAAGTCCACATGCCAAGAAAGAGTTAAGACTTTTATAATGTCTTCCCATGTTTCTCTGGACGCCTGGATGGTTTCTGGTTTACGTGTGTCTGCGTCTCAGGCCGTCTGTCTGCACGAGAGCGAACTTTTATGTATTATTATTTTGAGAAGTCTGATAAAGAGGTTTAACATACGGAGCAATGATTCAATTTAACTTGTATATTCACAATTTCACAGGTTAATTAAGCCATGGAGCACCAATCCTCCCACCCGATTATCTTTGTAACTGCACAACTTAAAGATCGTCCAAACATAATGAATAATCAAAGTAAATCAGGGCTGCAAACTTTGAATCCTTATCCTTCACAACACAACTGGATCTTTTGAGGTCATTGTTGTGACGACATGCGTTATAATCACAGCGTCTCGGGGTAAAGGGTGCTTGAATTAGATGAATATTAGTTTTAAACTTCGCTGGATCCTCTTCATCATGACTTCTTCTCACCATACGACTGCATTTTTCACAAATCACACCCTGGATAATAATCCCATCTCAGCTATCCACGGTAAATAATTCAAATTGCAGTAACGTCACGATAATCGACTTCAATTTGTAGTTATTTTTAACGCTGTGTTACAAAACCTAAAGGCATGAGTAATGCCTCTGCTGAGTGATTCAAGCATTGAGAGATGTGGAGTCAGCCTGTCGACTCTCGGCCATATTGTGTGTCGCTCACGAGGAACCGGACAACCTATAGATCAGGAACAACATATGTTTACACCATGAAGTTTGCTGAGCAGTAGTACAACGGAAATTTCTATCTGCAGTAAGAATCACTCCAGTCAATGCGAGTGAGGTTGAAGAAGGTGATCTGTGAAGGAAATATGTGCTTTTTTTTAATTGCATGACACAAAGATTTGCGCAGCTCTCATTGACGGGCTGGATGATTTGTACCATTATAATTAAAGAACATCATCTGCAAAAGATGGATTCTAAATGACTTTGTACACACGTGAAGGAACTGAATCAGAAACGGAAATAATGTAGGAAACATTTCCTTTTCAAACCCACAGCAGTTCCCAAACTGTTGGTGATACAACACAATGGTAAACATGCGGCAGCCACAACTTCTCTGGAGTAAGTTGCAGAAATATCACTTTTTTCCTTCTACTGTATTATAGCAAAACTACTAACAACTACTCTGCTTTCTTGTCTACTACAAAGAACAAAACATGGTGATTTTCATACTGAGATCTTCATATTTATGCTACTTTGTTGAAATAACACACTAAAGTAGTACTCACTAGACTGTAGGCAATATTTTACAACAGTCCAGGATGAAAATTATTTTATTTCTGGAATGTTTTAAGCTTGAAATCTGTGGGATGTTGGTCTGTTTGATCGTGTTTCAAAACATTGTTTTACACATATCAAAGATGAAAACGGAAAGAAGAACAATTCAATCCCAGCATCCCGAAGAGTAGGAGGGTTAAATCTGTGAGACCCTCCCCACCAACAGGAGAGCTCACCACCACACCACCCATCAAGCTCAAAGCAGCCTTTATAAAGATCTATTACTGGAGCCAACACAAGAATGGCTCCTTCTCGTGGAAAAATGCGTGATTTCTTGTTAAGGGCAAGTACGTTTTCTCACAGTTTTCCTGATACTATGTCGGCCAAACATTCCATCAATTATTAATTGGTGACAGGTCGATAAATAATGGAAAGGCTGTTAGTTGCAGCCCTGGCAGGGTGTCTGCTGGAAGGACTTACACCTCAGCCAACATGAAATTCCTCTCGTTACAGGTGGTGTGCGTTTACGTGTGTCACTTCACATTATGCAGCCATACTGGGGAGATTATTCTTGTTTTTCTAGCGCTGCTGCAGATTGAGCATGCCTCTACGTGCACGTACTGTATATGCGTCGCTGCTGCTGCTGCTGCTGCTGCTGCTGCTGCTGCTGCTGCTGCTGCTGCCTGAGTTCCCCTCGCAGGAATGAATGAGCTTTAAAGACGCAGAAGCTCCCTGACAGGCTGTGAGTTAGTGCAGCGGACCCTCCCTGCTGCAACCCCCCCCCATAACACATCCACACCATCCATCCATCCATCCATTCACTCCCTTCCATCCTTCCTCACTGCCGGTGCGTGGGCTAAAGCGTCTCTCTGAGAATAGCACTGCAGCATTGAAAAGAGAGAAAGCAAGAAAAAAAGAAGATGTTTGTTCCCGTTGTTATTATCTGGCTCTTTTTCTTTCTTTTAAATAATCTGTCTCTTTCTGGAAAATAACACAAACGGTGTCAGTCAATCCCGCTGGCTGGCGCCCATATCTGCACCGTCGGTAGTCTGTCATCTCACGGCGCTGCATTTCTATATGAATTTATTCCTTACTGTAAGAGCTTCCTCCTCCTCCTCCTCTCCAGTGCACTGTCACATTATTCCCCTCACTCCTCCATTTCTCGCCATCTCCTCTTATTCACCCCATCCTTACCCCTTCTCTCCTTCACCTCCTCTGTGAGGCCTGCTGGGAAAAGTGCCAGTGGAGGTGGGGGGGCATGCAGCAGCGGTAGCAGCAACAGTATGGCGGTGGGTTGTAATGTGGACCGAGGCGAAGCTGGCAGAGCGGTGAACTCTGTCCATAAAGGTCAGCGCACTGCCCTTGGTCCCGACTCTCCAATAAAACGGCTTTAAAAATAAAAATCTATTAATGCAGCCTAGTTTTCGGCTCATAATGCAGAGTGAGGAAGATTACAGGAGGCCCCGGCGTCCATTAACGCTCATGAATACGACACTACATCATGTCGTAATGATTTATTTCAGACGGAAGTGGAGTAATCTGGTACTCGCTGGGTTCAACCATCAACACACACTTTAACACACAGAATTTGCTGACAAGCAAAAATAATGTAAAAAGGGCTGTTTTGTCGATGTCTTCTAAAATGTTCAGTTATTTACAACCTCTCAATAAAATCCTCAAACCACATTAGAAGTACGAATCTGCTTCAAATAATAAGAAACAATACTTTATAACCATAAAGCAAATCAGTCATAGAAAAGGTGTAAGTAAGATTACATTTCACAGGTTATTATAATTGCATAGCCCATTATAACAAGACATCACCTTGATACAGACTATTTTCTTATTTACAGAATACTTTATTAAGTTTTCTTATTTTTGATTCAGTCAGAAGCAGAATCCTCATGTACGTACTATATATCAACTATTAAGAAAACATACTGTATCGGTAACAGTCATGAGAAACGGGAAGTTTTAGGTGTCAAACATCATTATCGTCCTTTGGTGCAAAACAAACAAAAAAAAAGACTTAAAAAAAACAAAAAACATTCATATCATCAATCAGCAAATAGTCTCAGTAGTAAAATCCTGTTGAAAACATTAATCTAATGTCTTTCTTGTGCAACCAACAAACTGAAAAATGATCTGTTTACTGTTCAGTCACACACAAAGGAGGACGCAGATCTCACGTCACAAAATTTTCCTTTTTGATTTGAGAAGAAGATGAATGATCACCAACACTTTTCCAACATCTTTTTCTCCTCAGCGACCGATCGGCGACTCGCCTGCAGCTCGAGAACGATTGTAGGACACTTGGTTTGGGGCCCAGGCAACGACTGCATGCTTCTCTCGCTGGACAGCAAACACACCGTGTGTGTGTGTGTGTGTGTGTGTGTGTGTGTGTGTGTGTGTGTGTGTGTGTCTCTCTCTCGCGCTCTCTCTGGAGCTGCCGATTTCACCTTCTCCCACATGCGCTTGTGCAGATCACGATGCATTGCATCGGACAAAAGATGACATCATCAAGACACACTCAGGATGCATCCGGCTCTCGAGGGAGAAGCGCGCGCACGTCGCTCCACATCTTTAATGCCTTAATCTCCACAAAGAGATACCGGCGAGTGAAAGCCAAATCCACACACAATGGGATTTGGGTACGAGGAGAGTTCCAGTAATCCAAGTAGTATTGAACAATAACGTTTCCATTCACTGCTGCTTTTCTTCCATTCGAACGTGAACGTTCAGGTTCGCCTTATTGATCACCACTGACAACAACTCCAACAGAATAATGGCTGGACTGACTCCTGACTCTTCTAGAGTAAGACTTTCCATTTTCTCACATGCAGGATTCCTAAAGTTTGAAACTTTAACCGTTAATGTGATCATCAGCATAAAAGAAAAGGCGAAACATCAGCGTTCATTAACCTTTCTGAGACTTGGGGGTATTTCAAGGGAATATTTTAATAGCTACTTCTTACAAATGATGTGAATATTTCAGAATTTGTAATGATGTCTGTACAGACCACTGTTTATAGGCCACTCGTATGCTCCCTATGGGCGAGCAGCTGCACGTGGGCGTTGGTTACCTCTGGTTTAGACCATTTTCCAATTGCCGTCGTCTTTCCAAATGTTTATTGTTAAAAAGAAGCGACAAACAGAAGAAAACAGTCAACATAGAAACAAGAAGTATTAGCTTTCAGCTTTTTAAATGTTAATTAGCCAAGAAAAGACCCTGAAATCATCTTACTGGATCATAAACAATGACTGCTTTTAGAGGCTCACAATAAAAACAACCCTGTCAGTTTGGTACCTCTCGCCGTACAGTCTGTGTGTTCAGCATCGTTCAGCAACGTGACGAGTCGGCTGACAAAATTGAAATTTATTTCATTTGGTTGCTTTCAGATTAATAACGAGACAATATCTTGTCTCACTTCCAGCCGCCTTATTGCGAAGTCTTTGCCGAGACATTTGTTATCCAGCGTTGCCTGAGATTGCGCCGCCGTCTTCATACGGCTCGTTTGTGACGGGGTCGTCTCGCTCCGAGATGAAAAACAAACGAGTGGTTGAACGTGATAAAACCGCCACAAACAAGTGGGCGTCTCAGAGCTCCTTCCATCGTCCCCGCACAGCGGCGAACAAACGTCTGAGAAGTTTCGGCTCATAAAACATCTCCGGCTCTCGTTTCCAGCCGCAGTTGGACTTCATCCACATCCGCGGTTCCTCACAAGAACAAAGTCACTTTTGGAAGTTGGGTCCCGGGTCCATCTGGCCTACTTTCACAATCGTCTCTCCCCGAAGTTACATCCTGCCCCAATTCCTGCGGACAGACGGCACTAAAAGGCCATTTCCTGGCATCAGGGGACCGTCCGCAGCATTTAGGCCCGTGTGAGATGCAGGAAACACAAACTTCTTTCAGAAAGAAAGTGATGACACACTAAACTTGTTCACTGCAACACTTGAGTAAAAAAAAAAACCCCAAAACTTTTGAACCACTCAATGGAAACTCGAGTCTCTCTTGTGTGCGACAGCAAACAGTTACTTAGTTAGTTATATAACCTAATACCCTGAATCACCTTAATAATTGTATGAACATTTGTGGATATTCGTAACAGTAAAACTATGACATGACGCTTGTTGTGCTGTTGATTATTATTTTTCCCTCCTCAGTTTGGCTTCATCTTGCAGAGTCTGACCACAAAGCCTCCTGTCATCATGCAGCCAAGGCTAATTCCCCTCGCTTCAGCCTTTTCTCAGGTAGACAACATGTCAGCGGCGGAGGCCAACAATCTGACCTCAGCCTGACAGGACACACCAGCCGCCGTCATTCATGCTCTCCAAGCACGTCGGCAGACTCCTGTCCCCAAAACGCAACTGCAACCGAAAGATATTATATCTTTATGCAGTGAGCGGCCCTTCAAGGGGCAAAACGGGTCAGAATTAATGCAAAAGAGGCTGGAATACGCAGACTTTTTGTTTAATCCGTGAAATGTCAGTTTACCCGTTAATGCTACTTCATCCTAACGGGCTATTTATACCAAGACCCAGCAGGCAGAAATAAGCATTAGGTCATTTTGAGCTGGGTTGAAACAGGGAAGAAGAGTTTTCAAAATATCTATTCTAATTGTAGTTAAATCACAAGTCCACAATAAAGCTGTTTTTGGCTTTTAGGAGAATCAAAGCGTTACCCTTAAAGGTAAATTCTCTTGAAAGAGTAAGAGGAATATTTAAACAAACACCATGAAAAGCTGTGAAATGATGCGCGGAGTATCAACACGAGGAGCCGTCGATTATTCCTTCAACTGAGGTTTAATCAATACTGAGAGGCTGAATTGCTGTCAAGTGTTATTATGCGGTATGTAAATGTAATTATTGATTCCATCACACCCTCTCTGTTGATGACACCATATGCTCTGGTCGTTAACTGTGAAGAAGATAGTGACAGCCACTGCAAATGAGGACAATCGTGAGACATCACACAGATTTATTTGCTCCGTTAGTCCCGACGCTGCCGGCCTGCATGTCAAAAAAAACAAAAAAAAGAAACCCATTTTGAATATTTCTTTCAAAAGATTATCAACTGTATAATTAGTCAATGTGATCCGGGCGATAATTATTCCCTTTGCATGGAAACGGAGGTGATTTTTTTTTTCCTTTTTCTTTTTTAATGCGACAGCTCCAGAAGGCGTAAATTAAACATAATGTTTAGCTGTCACCATGTATGTGCAGCAGTGGGATGTTTGCCCGCAGTCCCATCTGTTGAAGGTGGTGGACATGACTGGGGATTTGAAAAAAAAAAAAAAAAAAAAAAAAAAAACCCATTTCTAGCTGCTACTACCCTCGCAGCCAACTGGAAGGTGTCGGTCCAGCGAGGGGACATTTTCAGCTCGCGCCAGGCCCGAGTGCTATGACTAACCTCTTGGTAAATAATTTCAGCTTCAGCAGTGGCTCTTGGTGGCTGTTCAGCTTTGCTCAGACGGTGTGACACTGGCGAGCAGCGTCGACAAAACAAGTCAACAAACACTCTGCAACAACAATCGCTGCCTGCCAAGTGTCTTCCCATGAAAAGAAGTTGTAGGAAGATACCAGATAAAGCCTTCGCATCAACATAATTTGAGATGTTTTAACTCGTTATGGGACTGGATGAAAAAAAAATTGTATTCTGATCATATTAATTATGGGCTCTGTAATTAATTAACTGGATCTAATTTAATCACATTCCAGATCTGATACAAGAAACAATATCTCTTTAATTCAAACTGATTCTTGTCGATAATCAACAATAGACTTATTTATGTTGGTATTTTTATGTTTTGTGTCAAACACATTTCATTTCAGGTAGAATAGAGGTAGAATTATTTATGCTCAATAGATTGTTTGTTGTTGTGTCGAAGAGTTTATGCGATGAAAACAGTATATTTTCGCAATTTCAAACAATTACTTGACTACAATCTCATCATAAAGCCACATTTCCATTCGTCCATCCATCCATCGCATGAGACATGAGCATGATTAGTCAGCAAAATAAATGAATGTCTGCCCCCTCATTGATTGGCAGCAGAAACATTAGTCCTTTAAACCAAATATTTTATTCATGTACAAGAGCGTTTACCTGTCATCCCGTCTGCCAGTTCGGTTCGTCTGTGCTTCTGTCTTGAAAATGAAAACGAGGCATCGCAAAGGCTGAAAAGAGTCGGCTGCTCTGGCGCGTTTGGATATTAACCTGCATCGAAAAGCTCAACACACTCAGACCAGCGCGATATCGTTTACCCTGAGACGCTGCGATCCCGTCTGCTTGGACAATATAACGTACCTCCTCTCAACAACCTCCGGAGATGAAAACAGGAACGTTAAAGAAAACCGTTGAACACCCAGCCCGGACCCAAACCGGGGATTTCCTCGCTGCGAGGCCAGAGTGCTCACTGCTACACCGCCGTGCTGCGCTGCTCTCATTAATCTACTGGTCCTAATAAGAAACACATATTGCCCCAAGATGCTTTCACATGAAATGACGGCGGGGATTAGAAACCTCATTAAATCGAGCAACAAAGCCATTGTGTCGACAACAACTGAACAAAGTCGTACGCTCCCACACAAAACCAGCGAACAGTCAGTCATCATGTAATCACTGGAGAGTTCTTCTCATGGAGGAAAACATCGGATGAGCCAATTACTGTCAGATAAACCAAAGGAATAGCCGTGCCCTAAAATCAAAAGTACCTTAAATAAAAACGTACAAGCGGCCTTAGATCATCCGTGAGGCTGTTTTGCTGTATTGCTTCATATCTGCACATGACTGATCCGTCCGTCCGCATTAGTTTGACTGTGACCGTGATGCACATGTGGTTGGTTGAGCAAGACAATAATAGTTGCTTCAGCTATTTCCAGCTCGGACAATTTATTCATCTGTACGTTTTTCTTACTGACCTAAATTTCACAGCATGTCACAGGTATTTGTTTTTTCTTTTATACTAAAAGAAAGACGCGAGAACTGGTTCCTCAACAACACAGTGTAGGAGGAAGAGCCCCCCCCCCTCTGAGCTCCGTTTGGCCAAAGTATTCCAGTGAAGCCAAACGCTGGCACACTCAGACTCTCACAAACACAGAAAAACCAGGAGCCTGTCCCAGAACAGCGACATTCTTTTTTTATCGGATTTTCCTCAATATGTGCAGATCTAATTTGGACTACCTCAGTACTAGAAAATCCTTCAACCACCCCCCACCCCAGATTGGTAATCACTGCCATGTAGGATAGTAAAGAGTACAAAAATAAATACAGCGAGGCTCCGGTTCACGCGACAACATTTTCAAGTGAGAGCAACTCAAAACGCAACTTTTTGAAAATGCTCAGACTCCGCGGCAACGGGGGAAAACGCAACTGGTAATTTGTAGTTGACAGTCACCCTAATAACAATCCAACGTCATCATCTGTCCATACGAATACCTGTGTCGTCCCATTGTTGAAGTGTATATAGAGTTTTGTTCCCTGCACAGATGTGTGTTTTCACTACACAGTCAACCAACAGCACCCACTAGTGGCCCAACAGAAAAACTACAATTTTTTTTTTTTTAGCATTTCTGCCGTTTCCGTGTAAACGGACATCGTTGTCAAAACGTCGCTGTGTAACCACAAAATGTTTCTGAAACAAAAGCAAAAAAATTATGCGTTTTCACTTGAAACGTTGTCATGGAAACGAGACCTCACGTTCTACAAACTAATTAGCAATGCATACCTCGTTGGATCACTTTTGAGGTAAAATGTAACCGTGGATAAGAGGATTCAGGTTTTAGCATGAGCGCGTTGAGTCTTTTGGAGATTAACACCTATAAAAAAATAAAAATACACCTACAGATGTGTTGGATCAAGTGGAGGAGTCACTCTGCAGAAAAGTGCAGCCGTGTTTGTTCCTGAAGGTTATTGTGAGCCGAGAATACCGTCAGCCAGTTGTACCCACGTCTCCGGTGATGACGTGAACGCCCGGAAACTCGCCACATGCCGCCGGTGAAATCCCCCAACGTCCGGGGTTGCGGCGAAGGCTGTTCATCTTACGCATGAAGCTCGTTTAAAGCTCCTTCTCTGGGGGACACTGAAAGCCCTGACCACCACCAATCAGATTAATCACTGCTGACTCATAAAACAACTGTGATGGATGGTGAGGCTGCAGACGATCCACCTCCTCCACCGCGCCGGGAATGAGCTGCCGGGACCAACATCCATAACCCGGCTGAAGCCGGCCATCATGCGGCAAACGAGAGAGTGATTTAAAACCCTTAATTACACCTTCTTCCCCTGCGCAGCGGAGATATACATCACCCTAAATACACTGGCGTTTTAAGGAACACCCTCCCTCTGATACTGCGTTATATCATCCCTCTGTGATGTGCAATGCTTCTGTCATCGGGCTGCTCTACCCGCTCTCTCACCTGCTTCCACTTCAATCAGTGATTCCCTGCGTTTCCCACAATGCCGTTCAACAGCCCCCAGAGAGTGGGAGGGAACTTGTTGATTTCACTCAGAGGTAGGCGTGCATAGGCATACAAACAGCTTTGAAAGTGCGATCGCTCAGCTTTAGGGCGATCCATGTGTCCCGTGTCGACGTCAAAACGTTGCTACACAGTAAAGGATCTGATGCAAAATCTCTCAATGAAAAGGGGCAAAACAATAACTTTATTCCTGGAATGAATTCAGCTCATGAAAATCAATCTACATCAAACTGACGACCCGAATGAGCCGTTCATCAAACCAAAAGTATTAAGTAATAATTGGTTTTAGCATCTCGGCAGTGAAGATTTTCAGCTTTTCTATAAATGAGGAGACTGTAAATCGAGTTGTGCTTTGACAAAGCAGGTGATTTCATGACACCTGCTCAAGGGAATTTAAATATGCACATTATCCAAAGAGACAATTGAACACTGTGGCTTCACCCAGCAACAAAAACTGAATATTTCTTAGGTTTTTACAAACACATTAGGAGACTGTGGTTGTATATATAAAAAATAAAAGTCATATTTTTAGGTTTAATTGATCATTTTCAGCCCAATTATGATGATCAAAAACACTGATCCAAGCCGTGTCTGTTGTCATGTCTGTAGTGGTTTGAGGATTAAGTGAAACATCAGTGAGTCAGTCCCAGTTATATTGACGTGGGATGAATCATTTATGTCATTTATCTAAAAAAAAAAAGAAAGAAACATCAGCTACTTCCTCCATCTAATGTGTTTTATAACACCATGTACTTAAATATATATATATATATATATATATATAAACTCCAATTTCCACTCCATTATTCTCCACTCCCTGACATTTAGCAACACAATCAACAACCACGTGACAAATGCATTGTCAAGAGTGTTCTGTGTTGTTTTTTTTCCACAACGAATAATCATTTTGACATGTGAAATATCACATTTTGGCTAAATAGGACAAATCTAAGTGTGTGAATTATGCATGAAGGGAAGCTCTTTGCCAAATGGACCCTCACTTTAGTAACCTAGAGAGGCAGGTGTAGGTGTGCAGCTCTACAAAATCCTGGCTAAAATGCATCCTCGAACACACACGGTCCTGCGACTGGATGTGAGCTGCTCTCATCCACAAGCATGCACCTACACACACACACACACACACACACACACACACACACACACACACACACACACACACACACACACACACACACACACACACACACACACACACACACACACACACACACACACACACACACACACACACACACACACACACACACACACACACACACACACACACACACACACACACACACACACACACACACACACACACACACTTTTAGCTGTCCAGCACCTGTGAGCCTGTGAGGCAACAGTGCAGTCAGTTTGCAGTGTTTCTGCATTAGCATGATGCATTAGCATTCATGAGGCAATTATGCCCATGTTGGAGCCAGCCATGGCTCTCCTGTGCATGTGTGTGTGTGTGTTAAAGTGTGTGATCATCAGTCTTTTTCCTCATGACTCTAATGTTGCACACACATGCACACATAGACAGAAACACCCCCCCCCCCCCCTTCTTTTGTTTTAAAGGCTGCTAGGTGACTCCATGTATGGGTGATGCTGTTACTGCATTCAGGGCATCACAGTGAGACACAAAATGGGAGGGTTTTGTTGCATTATGTCGAGGCGTTGTGTGCACGTATGGCAGGAGCAGATGAGAAAGCAGCCTCATGATGTCTGTCTACCAACACTGCAGCACCACAACACGGACAAAACCAAGGCAGCAAAATACCTGGTTGTTGTTTTTTTTTTTTATATATTTCTCTCTCTCCTCTTTTTTTACGCAAAAGGTTCCACAGATGATCCTATACATGCGACACCCGTCACCATTTCCCCCTTTGAGGAAACAAAGAATGAAGAAAAAATACACACAATGGATTGTATAAATTAAGAGGAGATAACAGTTTCTGCCCTCAGTAAATAAACATTCTTACCCGAAAAGCGCAAACGTTGCACAGCCACACATGCGCAGGGAAATGTGGCATCACTGACGCCTTTAAGTTCATTTGTGCATCAGTAAAAAATGATTTATTTATTTTTTAAATAAGGGTGCAAACTACGACACTCATTGACCCATTTCCCTCTTCACCCAATGTGACAGGCTGTGAACTTACGCAGGGTTAAAACAAAATGTGATTAATAATAATAACAAAAAAACACTACTACGCATCAACAAACGCTCCACAGGAAGATAAACAATATATTATATTTACCTCCTCTGCTCCGTGTCGTGTCCTCGTCCTACCGAGATTCCTGGACGGTGACATGAAACGTGTCCCCTACATGTTTCATTGTAATCCGCAGGTCTGGAGGAAGGAATCGATTAGCCGCAGTGGAGCCTCGCGCGCGGCTCTCCTCCAATACCAAACGACAACAGCGACACACAGGAAGCGTATAAAGTCTATAAAAATTTAAAAATTTAAAAACAAACAAACAAAAACAAACGGTTTTCTCTCGAGTGTTGTCACGTTGTTGTCAGAGTGGCGGCTGCGCTCCGGCACGGTGATGCGCGGCGCGGTGCTGTTCTCGCTCTGCCTCCCTCACTGCCTGCTCTCTATCAGGTCCGCGGCGCGGCGCTGCCCGCCGCACGCTCATTGGACATGCGCGTAGGGAGTGAACAATCCAATCGGAGAGCGGGAAGGTGTCAGTGCGGGTTTTCTGATTGGCTGAGGCGCCTCGGTGAGTTCCCGGCACGCGAGGCTGTGGAGGCTGACAGTTACTGTAAATATTAATCCACTGACCGTTAATCCAAAGATCTGAGTCACAATTTATGGCTTCACTGATAACAAGAAGTATCATATAAAACTTTAATGTATTTTACCGGTAGTTTGTCTGATAATGAGCAAAATGTTACATCCGGTGTGTAACCATGACGACACTGCCAGTAGGGGCTGCAGGCCTGATGGACACTTCTTCCAGTAGGTTCATGTAGGAGCATCAAAATCACAACTGGGAATCCAAAACCAGCCTGCAAAAGAGCTGAATTCCTAACTTTGTATTCTATTTCCAGGAAATAGTTCACACACTAGCAGTTGTAGTATGTCCTGAAAGTTTTCCAGATCCTCCCAACACGTCGCGTTACCTTTGTCTTCTTGTTGTTTTCTCTGAAATCGATGATGTCCAGATGATGAAGGAAGCTGTGTTGACACACAAATAGGTTTATTCCAAAAAGAAGAGAAGCAGTATCAGTCAGGAATCGTGGTTTGCCTGGGAGACGACTCGCAGCCAAAGTGAATCTCCCCCCCGAATCAGAAAAGTTTCACATTTACATGTGCACATACGCAGTAACAACGTTTTAGAAAAGTTGCATTATGACCCATTTACGTGGAGACATGTTTTCACAAAAGTTGAGCTTTCAGTGGCTCCGAGAACCGTTGTCATATAAACAGAGACCCAAAACACAATGGAAGTTTTACATTTTCACTTGAATATTGTTTGAAACCCTTTTTACCGTGTTGGTAAGAAAAATTGCAGTTTTTAGTGGCAAATTGCCTGTTTTGTTCCTTACAATTCTGGAATCTTTCAAAGGCTTTCTAACAGTTTGTGCACTGACGCATCAAAAAAATAATCTACCAAACATTGATGTCCTTACTTTTTGTGTGTCGTCTATAGACTGTAAAAATACATATAAAGGTGCATATTAATATTTAATGTGATACAATATGAAGACACATAAGCAAACATTAGACAGTAATTCATGGTTTACCTACTTCCTACATTGTAATGCATAACCATCCATTATAGTAATTGAGTTTACAAGATTAATGCCGGGCTGGTGAAGGTGTGTGAACTGGTTTCTGTGAATAAATAGGAGCTTAATAAGAGTTTAGGTGGGGTTGCCCTCCCCTTTTTTCTCCCTGCTCGGCGCTCTTCAATGGCTGCTTGATGAATGGGAGGAAAGAGGGGAGGAAGAGGGATGCAGAAGCACCAAGTGATAATGCGGTGTCATCAGTTACCTTGACAACTGCAGCCTCTACATCCAACGTGTTAATTATGAATTTCTGCCAGGAAATTAGGAGAGGCTTGTTCCCTGTTTCTTGGCCCAGCATCTGTAGCCCCGGCCGTCTTTTCGCCTCCACCACTCACCGCTGAGTCCAACAACAGGAGTGGAAATATAATATGCAAATCTCTACGGCACTCTGCCTGCAAGCCCTGGCTTATTTTCCTCAGCAGCCAATAGGTCACCCAGATGCAACCAACTGGAGGCAGCGTGCTCTTAAACCTGCGAAAGCAACGTTATCGGCCTCTGACTTTGATTTACGGGACATATTTTGGTCGAAGCGACCGGCCCAGAAATAGAGCGAGTTGTTATTAAATCCTGGACAAAGAAAAATCCATAGAGTTGCAATTTGATCTATAGCAGGCAGGTCAGTTCTGTTACATGCACAAAGGCATGTTGGCGGAAAATAACTGATTAAATAAGTGACCTCATGGTGTTTGATGTTGCTGTGTTGGCCGATTTCAACAGGTTTGCATTGTATGTTTATTATTGTCGTTAAATCATTTTTCAATTATCTGTTTACATGGACATCACTGATATGTTGGCTTTTGAACTTCATCACATTATATGAAAACAAACCGCACCATGATACATTCTTTAAACGTTTTAATTGTGAATATATCCTTATGCCTTTTTACACTGTGCCCATGATAACACACACACACACACACACACACACACACACACACACACACACACACACACACACACACACACCGCTGTAACAGTGTGCGCTTTGGAAGTGACAGGTTCCTCGCTGGCTCACACGTAAATGGACTCACTTGGAACATTTTATTTATTCATGCTAATGCAAATTATTTTTTTATTCAAAGACATAATGTGTCCCACAGGTTCTCTTATGCTTGAATAGCTGCGATCATAGAAGAAGAAGAAGAAGAAGCCACGACTATTTTTGTGGATTTTTTGAAAGATCAGCTTACAAACTCCACTAATACCCCATAACATTATGACCACTAATAGATGAAATGAACAACAGGATTAATCTACCGTTATGGGTTACCAGGGAGGAAATCCCCGGTCAGTGTCAGGAGCTAATGAATGGAACATTGAAGAATGGAATAAAGTAGTCCCCCGTGTTGGCGTGTTAAAGGTGCCAAAATAGGCTCGCGTGAGGATTTGAGTGAGTTTGACAAAGGTCAAATTGTGAAGGCTACAACTCGGTCCGAGCGTTTAACGGAGTCATCGCCCAGAAATCACATTTTTCTCCATGTACGTATACTGGTGTTGGACCTTGGTTGAAAATGGCTGCGTTATTTCATTTGGGCTCTTTGTTCAAACCAGAATAGGCCTCCAGGGGGGCGCACTCCGAAACGGGAGGATTTTGATTGTGCTCCTGTGTCGTCGTCAATACGGGAGGATATCATCATAAAACCTCCTCTGTTCAATTTAGTGCAAGCTGGGAATCAAACAATGACTCCTGTGATAGTGAAGCAACAGAGCTGACTACTTTCTTTTGAGAGAAAAACAATAATTCTCAGCTGGAAACAACAAAGCGGGTTGTTTTTTTTTTGTTGTTATTGTTTTTTACCATCATTGCAAGATGACATGAAGTGTCAGGAAAGTGCCTGGAAAGTGGGTGACCTCAGTCTGCACAGTTTAAAATGCAGGTCCTCCAATCTGCTGCTTTTCTCTCTCTCCGTTCAACTCCTGCCAGCTGCCTTCTAGTTTTCATCCATTTTTATGCAGATGAATATTTCATTTCCGACGGAGAGAGAGAGAGAGCGAGAGAGAGAGCGAGAGAGAGAGAGAGAGAGAGAGAGAGAGAGAGAGAGAGAGAGAGAGAGAGAGAGAGAGAGAGAGAGAGAGAGCTTGACCTGAGTTCAGCAGAAACTCTGGAGGAACCGCAGATGGAGCAGCTACATGTTGGTCTTTGCAGAAAGAGCCAGAGGAGATGGAACACATCAGCCCGAGTGTTTGCCAGCTGTTCCCTCACCAAATACAACCCTGGTAATCTCTTAATGCATATATATTTCACATTATCACACACACACACACACACACACACACACACACACACACACACACACACACACACACACACACACACACACACACACACACACACACACACACACACACACACACACACACACACACACACACACACACACACACACACACACACACACACACGTCGCAGCGCCAACAGCGGAAAACACAGGATAGATTAACAGGGCAGTGGATACTTCATTATTAAAGACGCCTCTCCTCCCTGTGGAGCGACAGCATCGGGATGGTTCGCTTAGCATTTTGGAAACAAGAGGCCGAAGCATCAATAGATCAATACTTTTACTAAACTTGCAATCAATGTGCTGCCTGGAGATCAAGCCTGTGCAGCCGGCTCTGTGCAGCACTGAATTAAACATGTGGGTGGTTGTCTTTGTGCAATGCTTTCTGCATCAGCTCAGACTCAGCTATTAAGCCCTCATGAGGAGGTTTTGATTTCAAACACTCATTCTGGTGACAACTGTCGTCATCAATCATTCACTGAATTTATGAATAATTGTAGGCGGCCGCATTACATGTTTGTAGGTGAAAAATCAAGAAAAAAATGTGAGAGAAAATCAAGAGAAAGGGGATCCTCTAAAGGATTGTGTGAACATTAGTTCAGGTTTAAAGGTAAAAATCAAAACAGCTTAAGATGATCAACTGTGAAAATCTATCAGAGAAATGAAGCTTCTGCGAGCGCCGGGTGAGAATTTAACACAACAGAAAGCCGCTGAAAAAAAAAGAGAGAAAGAAGCTGAACACAGAGCAAAATTAGAGCATGTGGAGGAGGACGATGTGGCCGAGCAGATATGATTCAGAGGGGGCAGCTTGATGTGAGGTGCTTCTTGAAGAAATGAACCTTTAATGATCCCCTTGGGGATCCGGCTCCACCGACAGCGGAGGATGAGGAGGGCTCGCCGCCGCTCTATTTAGACGAGGAAGGTCAAACTCCGGGGTCGCGTGCAGTCGACAGCACAACATTAGTGAACACCTGATTTGTTGTCCCTGGCCTTTCACATCCCCCAGCATCCCCCAGCATCCCCCAGCATCCCCCCCCCCTTCTGGACGGGAAATCAGTAACATCCCCCAGAGGGCCTCTGCCGGCCGCCGCTGAGTGGGAGAGCGAAGTGTCATCCGTGAGACGAGCCGAAACACACGAGGACGTCGTGTGGACCGCTGCATCAAGAACGGATCCCACATTAATCACCGTCTCCGACACAGAAACCTGCCGCCAATTCAAACGCTTCGGGCGCTTTGTTGACCAAGTTTGTAATGTCAAGCAATTAAAGGAGAATGCACTCGTTTACTTCCGTGCTGAGAGTGAGTGAGGGGGATCGATATCACTCGAATTATGGCGTGTTAATTAAAAGCCTGAAGCCGAGAGGGGAGTTCGACACAAAGACCGGAAATAAATGACAGTAAACACCCTGAAATGAGGATGTTTATCTGTGGGTGGAACATCAGCGGTGATTAGTGAAAAATGAAAAGACAAACAGGAAAGTTTATTAAACAAATCAAAACTAAACAATGTCACAGGTTGTCTTTCACTTCATAAAATTTCTTATTGTTCAATCAGGAAGCAGTTTATTAAGTTATTCATCGGTTTTTTTTTCAGTATTATCCTTCGGTTTTCACTCAAAATTAATATTTCAGTGAAGGACCGTCACTCCGGTTAGAGTCCCGCCCTCCTGCTGGATCATCTTCATCCCGGGGAGAGTCAACCTCACACTAAATACACAGGGTTTTTTTTAAAGCCATACATTTTGATAAACAGCTATCCAAACATGAAGGACTGTTGACAGGTGATAATCAGAAGTTTGTCCAACTGACACACCATTGGTGCATTACATCAATACATTTATAACCTTATTTTGTATTTTCAAAATAATTACCACCCTTTTGCGCTTAAGGCGGATTTCTGCAACGTTGCTTTTTAATTTTTGGACTTTCTTAAGCACACACGTCTGATCTGCCGTTGCATTGTGGGTAATGTATGCATCAGAAGATCACAATGATCCGAAGGATAGTATGGAGTTAAATAAAACAGGAGAAATACGTGAGTCCCGGTGTTAAAGTGTGCGTGTGTGTGACCGGCAGCAGGTTTTTTTTTTTAACAAAGACAATGTATTTTCGGGGTCTGACAGTCAGAACTATTATCATTATGTAACGCCGAAACAAGTGTACGAACATCAGTTTGATACTTTAGGCATTTTGTAGTGCAGGTATTTTGATTCGCGGAGGGTTCATGTGTCATTATCACCACAACAGCGGCTCCATTAGTGTTTGAGTAACCAGTGAGTCAGCAGCACCACAAACCACAAACTCCAGCAAATAAGAGGAATTCACACGTTTTTTCCTTTCATGACGTTCACCTTTTTTTCTTCTGAAATGTCTTCAAAAGGTCCATTCCACAAAGCCGATTTCATTTAGAACATAATATATAATATAATAATTGATCTAATACCGAGAGATACTTCACTTTAGAATAAACTCACAAATATCACATGAAATAAAACCCGAGGAGAAAAGAGCGATTGTGTACAGCGGCACCTGAATTCAATAGATATTTTAATTTAGCTCAACACATTTGTTTGGAGGAAACCGAAGCACCGGGGAGAACATGAAAACTCAAAGAAACAGCAGGTTTGGAGGAACTGATGACATTCTTACGGTATTATAACTTGGAACTTTCTGAAAACGAACAAACATTCAATCACTTTCAGGATTTAAACCATTTCTTGTGTTTGATATGTACTTGATGATACTTTGTACAAAACAATTATCAGTCCTGAAAATGTAAGAAAAGTGAGCAGCTGAATTGTTTTGACTGTATTTTTATGTACCGTCGTGCCAGATATTCATTATTCTCCTCTCCAAGGCCAAAAAAACCCACTTTGATAATTCCATTTCTCTATGGTGTTGCCATGATGAAACCAGGCACGGTGATTCATTCCCGGGACTTTGTTCTCTTTGAGTTTTCTCACCAGACGGGTATTGGAGTCTTGTGACTGTCAGGTGGCGTCAGGCTGTCAGAGGACGACCGTTGGTCAGCGTGTGTCTGTGTGACGCCTGACGACAGTCTACCAAACACTAATCACTGAATAACAACAGATTACATCACCGGATGAATTACATCTAATCCGGAGGAATCCAGTCTTCTCCTTACGAGTCCCTCAGTTACTTTCTATTTGCAGTAACTCGTGAAGTAACTTGTCGGATGCATCCTGGACCTCTCACGGTCTCGCCTCTCCGTGTGGACGCTGCCGTCTGACGCACTGAAATCTTTCTGAGGGACTTTCTGATGCGGCCTTTTCTGCAGCATGCAGCTGTTTGGGCGCCGCCGGCGGTTCACGGCTTGATGGTGGGGATGGGAAAACTTTCTCGGGGGCAAATTTACAGTGTCTGCTTCTGCACCTCACGCTGGTCTCTATAGTAACGTACGGACGGACGGATGAGCGTTGAGTTGTGCTGAATGTAGGTCAGAGTAAAGATGGCGGCTGCTCGCGCTGCAAAGTGAGCATAGGAATGGTTTTAAAGTTTGGGAGGGGAGAGAGAGGAGGGACTCGCACCGGAGGTTATCCTTTTGGGGAGAAGCTTTTTAGTTATTTAGATATGAAATCTGTTCTGTTCTAAAGCTCAGTGGAGATAATCCCTCGTCATCAGAGTCCATTGAAGCACCGATTTCTCTCTGAAAAGCAAACACACACACACACACACACACACACACACACACACACACACACACACACACACACACACACACACACACACACACACACACACACACACACACACACACACACACACACACACACACCACACACACACACACACACACACACACACACACACACACACACGCACGGTGAATCTCTCTCTTGTTTCCATTACCCTCGTTTTCTCCTCTTTTTCCGTCGTGGGCAGCCTTTACATCACTTCCTGCGGGGCCGGAGGGGGGTGCAGAGGGGTGGGGTGGGGTGGGGGTCAGCAGTGGCAGCGTTGCTCTCAGTGGTGGACCTGCCAGACCGCCGTACAGTCAACAGACAGGGATGAGTCAAAGTGTCCTCTGGCCAGCGGAGAGTGCGTCACTCTCGCACACATGAGCAAGCACACGGACGCACCGACACGTACAAAGGTACCGACGGCGCTCCAACACGTCGGCGAATGGCGGCTTCAGCTCCGTTTGGCCTGATCAAAGAAATGTGAGGAGGTCAGTTCAGCTTCACGTGGAGGAGGATGAATCCATGTTTTACCGTCCGCTCCACCATCCCTCAGAGTTCTGACGTCTGACGTGTTGAGTCGGTCCCTCATGCTGCTCCGGTAACACGCCGCTGTGGAGGTTTTCACGGTTCTACACGATAACGAACCCGCACATCTGAGTAGTTTAGTTTGAGATATTCTCTACCAGTCCACCAGGCCTTCATGAGTGTTTCCTTCAACAAACTCAGAGGTACTCATCACTTATTTAAAACATAATAAAGTTAATCGTTGACATTCATAAGTCGCTCATTAGGTTAACATGGAGGAAGATGCTCTATAATCCGGAGGTTAGAGCTTCTTAAATGAAACAAACGTTGGTCAGGTTTCAGTGAGGAGATCTGAGTTAGTTCAGGATTAATCTGTCCCCCTGCAGTAAACAGGAGTTCAGTGAAATAGACGCCATTGAGCAGAGATATTATTGCATTTTGTTACGTTATGTGTTATTATCAACACTGCTCCTGTCAAACCACTCAGTCCGTCGTAACACACGTTGTTGTACCACGATGGATCTTTTCTTTCACTTGTATTTAATTTTTTTCCCATTTGAGACCTCGTGATGTTTTCTTGCAGTTTTGCCGGCTGTGAGTCAGTGGGTAGAGCAAGCATGTGTCTAATGGGAATGTTGAGGGTTCAATCCCCCATCTCATCCCGTTTATGTGTCAAAAGTTCTGCAAGAAATGTGAACGAAAGGCTGAGACTTTGTAATTAATAAAGATGCATGTAAAAGATGCAGGGCGGCCATGTTTCATCTTGTTCCCAGTATTATTAATGTCGTTGATTCTTCATTATTGACTCGTCAGTGACAAAAAAAAGGATTTCTTTTTTCTATGTTTTGACCGCTATGTAATGCTGCAATGATGTTCAGGTGCTTCGGTCTAGTCCGGTGCAGCCAGGCACACAGTTCCAGAGCTGTGCAGGAACGTAGATGACTCCTCTCCCACACACACACACACACACACTCCCACACACACACACAGTTCCTTCTAGACACTCAAACCCATTCACACAAAAAACATCCGCGCTTCAGGCCTCACCACTTGAGAGTCCCCTAAAAAATAAATAAATAAATAAATCTTGAAATAAAATAAACAGCACATCTGCAGGCGGTGACCTGGGTTAAGTCGTGTTTTGATGTGGCGTTCATGGGGCCAGTCATCCAAGAAAAAGCAGGCGAGAGCAAGTCGACTCTCTGCATCCGTCACGCTGGCAAAAACTGCAAAACACGGCCATATGGCCGCCGCACATCCCCATATGTCGAGCTGCGGTTTACGCGAGGCGAAGAACCATGTGAGGAGTAAACAAACTGAGCTCAGGCACACGCACATGAAAGCAGGAGGAAGTAGGGCGATGGCTGTCCAGAGGTGGAACACGGTGTCTGGAATATAAATGAACAGTAATGATGCAGTGACGTGGTAGAAAAAGGATCACTACAGTGAAATTAGTAATGCCGTTACTCAAGTTTCAGTGCATCAGATAAAAACATGCGCCGCAGAGCCGCCGTTAAATATGTTACTGTAAAGCCGCTACATTTAGCTGTAAAGCGATAAAACCGACGATTGTGTCGATATTTTAAACATTTTTTTAAATTAAAGTTTTATGAATTTCATAGATTTTCAAATTTATTTAATTCCTAAAATTTTAAAATGTATAAACATTTTTAACAGTTATGTTCTCACTACACTGCCCCCTACAGGCTGGGCATGCTCATAGCCGCTCTGAACCAGGTGTATATGCGGAAAGGTGTAAAGTAAGTTGTTTTTTTTTTCTTTTTCTTAAAAGGTAGAGGGGAAAAATATCTAAATCTATAACGTGGCACAAATCTCTTCCTGTTGCAAGAGCAAAAACTATTCTTAAGCCGGAAGGCTCTCAATTACATCATATTGTTTGCCTCAGCTGCCAAACAGGACAAGGGGGAAAAAAAGTATAAAAATGAGCTGATGTTTCATTGTTAAAGGGCTCGTTCCTCCTTTATTTTGTCATTTATGAAAACAGTTTTAGAGCTGCGGTCTCTCTTCACACCTCTTCTACACACCAGAAAAGCCTTGATCTATACCACAGCAACCAGGTGACGACAATCACACACTCAGGCACAGGTGAATCATCAGGGCGAGGAGCAGCAATCAGACCCGGTGGGGAAGTCAAGGAGCCTGAAGCCAGAATCTCACAAAGAAAAAGAAACACCCAAAACATGAACCTTCACCGTTCAAGCATCCGACTGACAGAGGTCTAACTGAGGGAGAGGAGTCACTTTTACAAGTATCTCCAAACTTTTTCGCTGCCGGTTTCACCAATGTCACATTTTGATTGCAGTTTAAATGGAGAAATCTGATCCATCACAATACGACTCAGTTTGGTAGTGACAGTGTTTCCTTATTCAAGCAGATGTGAAGCGAACAGACGGTCCAGACGACCAAGAGAGGAAACTCGGGAGATAGAGGATTTTAAAATCAGCCTTGAACGAAGCGCAGCTCGTGCTAATGGCTTTCCCAGAGAACAAGTGGTACGTCCTCTTAATCTAACCTGCAGCCTCGCCCACTGCAGCTTCATAAAAGCTTTATTGTTCCATACAGCGCCACATAATGCAGTCACACTCATAAAAGGTACAGCACAATGCCTCCCCTCCTCTCCTCCTCCTCCAGGCTCTCTGCCATGTAACCTACGTGCTGTTCAGTCAGTTTGATCCATCGTTAACCATGTGAGGCCCGAGGTGCTATAAAATGTTACCGTCACACTGATACTTTGAGCAGTAATGCGGCTTTATTACTGATCCGTTACTGTTTCATTAGACTCCTGTTGACCGGAGGAATGCATCAGTAATCCTGAACTAACTCAAAGATTTTAGTCCAGTGTTGACATGAAGCCTCCTCCCAGCTGCTCATGCTGAAGAGAATAATGAAAAACAACTTTTACAAACGGAAACATCTTCGGACATTGGGAGATGCCCTTGTAGATCGGTAAATCACTTCTGTCCATTTTAAATGCATTAATGCCAATAAAGTAAAGTCATTACTTTATTAGGACCCTATTTAAAAAGAAAGAAAATGTGAAAACTGCAGTTGTGTCTTGGAAATAAGAGACTTTTCAGATTGTTTCTTAAAAATAAGTGGCTTTATTGAAGACGTGCAGCATTCAACTACTTTGTTTTTTTACATTATCATCACTACCTTATCAGCTTTATTTGACATGACCCAAATTATTAAGTTACTGGCAAGTTTGACATTATATTAGTTTAATTTTACATTGTTTTAAAATTCTCCACTTATTTAATACTTTTTTTTTTTTTTTTGCCTTTCCCATCGATCATAAATGTGAGCTACGCTGAAGTAAAAGCTTATTTATTTTTTACAATTTTACACATTTCACCAAGTCATTTGGAAGTCCTACCAACAGTCCCACCATAAAGCAGCACAGGAGCACAGACTTCTGAAAAGTAATTCTTTATTAATATCTTACAATCCTTTATTCGTGGTTATGTCATTATTTACGTTTTCACCGCCACTTTGAAAGTGTCATTATTTCATGCTGTCTGACGACAACAAACAAAAGTAAAAAAAAAAAAAAAAAAAGTAAAAGGAGAGGTTTGAAGAACGAGTCTATACAACACTTGTCAAGGGAGCAGAGAGAGAGATTCACATTTGGGCTCTCGGATTGATCTCTCGTCTCTTCCGCTTGTCAAAAATAAAGTAAACACAAATGATTAAAAGCAGGACTATCAGTCAAGTGAATAGAGAGTGGAGGTGTGTGTGTGTCTGCATGTGTGTGTGTGTGAGAGATTATAGAAAAAAAAAAAAAAGAACACCTCAATGACCTTTAAAACACCTTGTTCTCAGCTGGGTTGTAAAATGACCCCCCCGCCCTCACAAAAAAAAAAAAAAATCTTCCATAAATAATCCAACAAATAGAAAATATAAAGCTGGTCTCTGCTCCGGGTGCAGCTCCAAACATTGGAGGATATTTGCTTAGAAAACAACAAAAACAAAAGTTTTTTTTTTTTTTTTTTTTTTGTGAAAACGAAATGAAGAGAGCCGCCGGGGGGGGAACACAAGCTCAAAAATTCCAACTGAAAAAGTGTGGTACGGATTCGCTGTTGTGCTGCTGGCGGATACATTTCCTCATAAAATGGTTTATCAAATACTTCCTGAGAAACAAAGGAAATATCTACCTGGCATGAAGAGGGGGAGAGAGGAGAGGGAGCGAGAGAAAAGGAAGGTGTGAAGAAGAGCTACAAGCATGATGCAGGCAGTGTGTGTGTGTGTGTGTGTGTGTGTGTGTGTGTGTGTGTGTTTATCGTGGCCCAGCCGAGCTCTTGGGTGTGTAAACACGGAGCAGAGAGCTGGAGGACAGAGGCGAGATGTGGGCAGCAGTGCTGGTGTTGTTCGGTTTGTGTTCTTCAGCACAGAGGAGGAGGAGGAGGTGGAGGAAGAGGAAGGTGGGGGGGGGGGGGGGGGGGGGGGGGGGGGGGGGGACTAACAAACTGTCCGTCCGGCTGCTGGTAACATCCGACACCCACGACACGCCGTTCACCTGACCTCTGCTTGGTACCGAGTCACGTTCAGCAGAACTTTCACCCGGCTGCTTCGCCCCGGCCGACGGTGTCAAACATTGAACCTCACACCCGTGTGTGCGTGTGTGTGTGTGTGTGTGTGTGTGTGTGTGTGTGTGTGTGTGTGTGTGTGTGTGTGTGTGTGTGTGTGTGTGTGTGAACAAACTCTTATATCTCATCCTCTGTATCTGCTTTGTGATCACTGCAGCACTTCCTGTTGACGTTAAGCCTCGTACCTCCACAAATCATATTCCAACAGCGGCCATAAGCCCATTAAAAACCAGCGCCAGCCAGGGGGGGATTCTTCCAGTTTTCATTCTCCAGAAAGACAAAAACAACTTGGAGCCGCCGATTCATCCTGGACTGCTCACTGGTGCATGCAAGGGAGAGAACATGCAGACTCCACAGTGACCCTGAGCATTAGAGTCGTCGCACTAACAGGCTAATCTTTAAACTGTCTGAGGCTGCAGCAGCTTCAGCCCGAGGCCGGGAAACCGAAACACATTAACGCCTCCAGAAGAAAACCAAGACTCACAATTCTTGAAAAATAAAGCGCGGCGAGCTCCACGGACGCACGGCGGCCCGGCGCGGGACGAAGCAGGTGGAGGAGATGAGCGGAACCTTCTGCCGCCGTGTTTGGTTAAAAGGAAAGAAAAGTTAAAATCAATAAAACCAGTTTGCGAGACGAGAGGCGACCGGAGGAAAACCAGGATGAAAACGGCTTTTTGGTTGGTTGTTTTTTTCTTTTGGGACGATGAGAAAGCTCGAAAGCTCGAGGGGCCAAACGCAGAAACTTTAACTAAAACTGAAGATTTTGACGCGGCTCTGCACAAGAAGTCCGTTACGACCAACACCTCGCCGACTGTCTCACACACACACACACACACACACACACACACACACACACACACACTGAAACACACCCGCTGCTTTGTAACGCTTTGACAGGAATACGACCAAAACGAGGGGAGTGTGGGCGGAGCCTGTCGGCTCACCTGAGGCTCCACGGCCTCTCACATCGGCAGCAGTGACGAGAAAAAAAAACTCAATTACATCGTCCCGAAGGCAGCGAAGACTCAACCCGGGGGAGAGAAGTTCGTTTCAGAGTGAAAGCATTTCCGGTTTGTGACAAAGAGCTCGGAGAATCCAGTCGACGTTAAAACGAGTCATCGAGTGAAGAAGAAATTCAGGAAAAAATAAACAAAAACAAAAAAACCCCAGAGAAATTAAAGTCAAGCTGAAACGAGCAGGAAAATGTTTTTCTAACTCGCGTTGTGTTCCAAAGTCCCAGTGGGAATTTTACCATCAAACTGGGAACTTCCTGCTGGTAAAGTGGAATTCTTTGGTAAACGTGCGGGTGATGATGTCATCGTTCTTTTTAATGCTCACGACAGCGGGTAAAGCGGGGCGGCCGGTGCGTTCAGGAGTGAGGAGAAAAAAAAAAATAATAATAATAATACCTCAAACATTTGAAGACGGAGAAACTGGAAACTTCCCACTGGGAATGTGGGACGTTTTGGAGAACTTGTAACTTTTTAAAACGTTTTCTTTAATAAACAAACCTTTGTCAGCCTGACTTACACGGAGGGTTCGCGACATCAAACAAACGTGTTTCCAGCGATCGCTGCCTTCGGGACGGAAAAACGTCCAATCAGAATGTTGGGAGGAAACGTCCCCACTTTTCTTTTAATGTCGGGTTTCAGCCTCGGGACTGTTTGAATTCTGAAGCAGTTTCCCGGGAACAGAGCCGATACTCGGTAATCAACCAATCATCTTTGGTCCTTTTGGTGTCGATAAAAGCAACAGTTTTTTTTAAAGCCGACAGGAACTTAAACGTGGAGGAAAGCAAACGATCGCTGTGATTATTGTGTTTCTCTGTGTGAGTGTGAGTGTGAGTGTGTGTGTGTGTGTGTGGGGTCGTTTGTCAGGAGAAAAGGTGGAAATGAAAAGTGATGAGGGATGGGTGGGGGCGGGGCTAAGGCAGGTTGGAGGGTCAGCTGTTGAGAGGTTTCAAATGTGTCTGTGTGACACCCCCCCCTCCCCCCTTCCCCTCCCTCACGCCTCCTCCCCCCTCGCCGAGCCGAGTTGAGGTCAGATCCAGGAATGTCAGCAGGAGGATCGGCCTTGTCCGCCTCTCCGCTGTCCGTCCATCCCTCCGTCCGTGGAGCGGCGTCACTGCAGGTCTCGGTCTTCCAGGTACCGGTACTCGAACGTGAAACCCTCCTTCTTCCGCTGGCCCCACTTCTCATAGTCAAAGTAAATGTAAGTTCCCTGAAAACCAGAAAAGGCCACTTTAGGGAGTCTTTGGTTTTAGTCTGAGGTGAAGTCAGAGACGCGAGGTGAATAATTACATCCGTAACAATAAAATTAAACTTCTGATTTCCATTTTCAAACATTACTAACAATTTCTTTCATTTTTTGTAATATATATATTTTTTTAATTTAAATCACAGAGTGTATTTAAATCCACACGTGTCTGAGAACTTTTGGTCTTTCACCAGATTTCCGGTTCGTCTCTGTATATTAGCCTGGCGACACGTCACACAGGACAAATGTATTAATGTGCAGCTTTACCTCTATTATAGTTATTACATTGTTCCAGTATTGAAGTGTGACGGTGAACGTCCTCTAACAACGCTCACACTTCCTCCACGCGACTGAGAAATCATGTTTCTGGGACGAGTTGTGAGATTTCGATAACAAACGGGTGAACTGAAGACGGTTGCTGCTGCAAACAGGAGGATTTCCCAGTTTCTTAAAGCTGAACGGGGAATCGGAGGCTGCAGACGCGACGCTCACCTGCTCAAACTCATCAGTGATGGTCTTGGGCTCTTCGTGCCTCTGAAACCACATCATGTATTTAGTGTGGAACCTCCAGGACTGCTTCTTCAGGGCTTTGGCTGCCAGATACTGGGCCTTAGTGCCCTGCAGGGGAAAAGAGCGAGAGAAAACAGAGGAGTGATGGTTCATATGGACAAATAACACTTTTTGCAGCAGAACAAAAGTTGTTTATAGATAAAGAAGAAACATTTTAAACACGTTTCCTGTAACAAAACATTGCATTATTTATATTCTGGGTTCGCGACAGGAAAAATCCCATTTGAGCTCTATTTTGTAAAAGAACAAGTTAATAAGAATTAATCACCGTACACAGTCTTTCTGATATCTGCTGAACAGTCAGATTATGAAAAGAGTAAAATATGTCTCTAACTTGCTTCATCAAGTGTTAAAAACGTTATACTCCCACAGAAAATATCGCAAACAAATGAACAAGCTGCGTGCAAAATGTCTGACGAGGAGTGAAATGAAGCGGGCATTCTCATTGGTCGAAATCATTCCATCTCAGCCAATCACTGATACGATGCTAATCTAACTTTATTCTTGATGATGCCAATAGAACTTTTGTTAAATCAACTTAAAACACTTAAAGATTCATGTTAACCAAATAAAGAAATGTTTCCCTCCCTTACAAATGTGTTTTCCCGTCACAGTATAAAGTTAGTAGATCAGCAGGATTATCATCTGGCCGGTAGAAACTACAGCTTTATCGTCTGTACTGCTGGAAACTAATTGGTTGACAAGAGAAATGGCACTGCTGTTTGGAAAAACAAACATCATGTTGTTATGTGTTTGGATCTATGCGTCATCCACTGAAGAAAAATGAAAGTGTGCAGAGTGAGGGACGGTACCTCCAGGTAGTAGAAGATGAAGAAGAGGGTTTCTGTGGAAAGCCTCTGGTAGAACTCTACAGTGTCGGAGTGGGGCGGCGGCACCTGGTGGTGGAAAGGCAGGGTGGGGCAGGGGTTCCTCATCAGGTACTGCCTGTGACGTGGACACACAGGAAGAGTCAGCAACACCGAATCAGACTATTCAACAGACATGCAGGTACGACAAACACTCAACCGACAACGTTCTGGTTCTTCACAACTGACGGTGATCAGAGAACTCCGAGTGAAAAAGGTAAAACTGTGAGTGGTGTCATTTTGCCTCGTCGCGTAAGATTCTTTATTTTTTTTCTCCCTTTAATCAACTGACCAAATGTCTTTCCACACTGTCCTATCTTGGTGAATACATCAAAAATAAAAAAAGGTTTTAAAAAGGTGAAGACTTTCTATGGAATCATGACTTTATCCTGATATTTTAAGCTTTAGACAAACGTACGTGGGCTGGTCGAACAAGATGACACACACAGTTTAACATGTTTGGACCTTCAGAGAGTTGATGGATCCAGTCAGAGTAGGAAAAGTCAGTATTGGGACACACAAACACCCACACACACACACACACACACACACACACACTCACAAACAGATGCACTTTTTCCATCTGAACCCAGTATTTTTAGACCAGTGACAAACTCGGCGTGTCCTTGCTTCCATCAGGTCTGTGAACACCATAAATAACACCTGTGAAGTTTAAACTCAGTGGTGGAGCAGAAAGTTTGGAGAAGGAGCAGCGTCAGACTAACACGAGCACTCCTTATGAAACACTGATGGCAATTAGTGTTTGTCAACAGATAAAAGTAATAAATAAATAAAATTAAAAAAAATCTGCCACGTGTTTATTTCACTCAAGAGTCAATGACAGGCTCTCATTTTAAATATAGAAGAAATCCCTGCAGGCTCACTCAGTGTGTGTGTGTGTGTGTGTGTGTGTGTGTGTGTGTGTGTGTGTGTGTGTGTGTGTGTTCTTTTCTCTTGGCTGTTAAACAACAGGTACTGTGGAACAAGAGGGTTTGAGTGTTTGGTTTTAAATGTCAATTGGAGCTGTGTGGGCTGAATCCATTGTAGGTACCGTACAGGATAATCTGCTCTGTAATTGTGTGTGTGTGTGTGTCTCATCATTGCATGCAGCAGAGAAATCCTAAATAAACAGACGAGCTCGTGAAGGGCCGCATGGTGATGTAGTGGTTTTCGCTCTCGCCTCACAGCAGGACGATCCCTGGCTCAAGCCCATTCTGTGTTGTGTTTGCATGTTTCTGAGTTTTCTCAGATTATTCTGATTCCCGACGTCAGTCGGAGGAGTGAATGAGCCTCTCTGTGTTTGGCCCGTGCAGATTGATGCAATTTGGTGAAAATCTCTTGTTAAACAGAAGAGCAGCCCTCTCTGATGAGAATGAGGAAATATTGGAAGGATAAATGGAAATTAAGTGGAATGTTATGATTTTATACAGCTGCAGATGAAGTGAAGTAAACTCTAAATGCAGTGTTTTGATTGGTGCGCATCCTCATCGTGTAAAAACATGAGCCGTGCATCTTGTACTACAATAGATATCATTTCATATTGTGTACTCGTCACCCCATATTGTGTGAATTGCATCTCAAATTGTGCACATATTCTCTTTTTCTTTACCTCTGTACTTTTTGCGTGCCATCCCACTTCACTTCTGGTTCGCTGTGGGATCAATAAAAGAATATCTAATCTAAGTACTGCAGGAAAGCATCAGTTAACAGTTTACAATGTGGTAATCAAAATAATGTCAGGTTTGTGTTGGGAACTCCTCGAACCACTGCCGGGGGGTGGGGGTGGGGGGTGGGGGTGGGGAAACCTCGCCTCTGCTGAACTTCACAAAGTGAGTGTCCGATTGTGGAGTTAATCAAAAGGTGAACTGTAAGGCATTAACATTACATGATGTTCATGGAGGTCGCATGTGACCGTCGGTCATGACACACTGTTGTCTGAGCTGTGTTGATATGTCTTTTGTTCTCATGCCGTGTGACGTGTCCATTGTTAGTTCATTACTTGTATCCGTCTGGGGGGAAAATGAATCAGATGCTGGAAAATCAAAGATTGCAAACAAATCCCCCCCCACCTGATCCTCTCGGAGTCGGACGGGTGTGGCATGTGCGTCCACGCCGCCTCCTCCATGGCCTGTTGGTAGAGCTGGTCTTTGGACAGGGGAACCGGCCCCAGCGGACACACCCCTAACGACGGGGGGATGCTGACCTCCGACAGCGAGAGCTGAGGCGCTGACGGGGGGCCCGAGGGGGTCGCAGTGCTGCTGGGGAAGATGTCTGAGCAGGGCGAGGGTGGAGAGCAGAAGAGGAAGAAGAAGAGGAAAAGTGAGGGGAATGAAAGGGGGGGTGTCAGGATTTGAGAGTTGGATAGACAAAGAGAGAAGTTGAGTCAGGGATGATAATATCATCAGCAGTTCTTGTTCAGAGGAGGCTGAGAGTGGGAGGTGAGATGACATTTTGTTCCATTAAACTACAGCTCTTCTATTTCTGCTCGGTGGCAACCCTCTATCTCCTTTTATCAAGGCCTGTGTGTGTGTGTGTGTGTGTGTGTGTGTGTGTGTGTGTGTGTGTGTTACCTGCAGTGAGGTGCAGGGAGGACATGTCTCCCTCGATCCCTGAGCTGAGTGCTGCTCGCTCGGCCATGGACTTGAGGCTGCTCAGAGGCTCCTGGGGCTGATGAAGACAGACAAGGAGGCTCATGGGAAAAACGTGTGGAGGAAACTCCATGACCACACCAACGGTAATGTTTACATCTGCTCACATTTTACACTTTAAATCAAAAAGAGAAGAACTTCATAGTATCAAGGCATGCCTTAAAAATACTTAAACCAAGACAGAACGCAGGCTTAGAGTCAGTTACATAATAACCTTTATCTGTCATCCATCTCTATTTTTCCCAATTTGTTGACATTTCCTGATATCGGCTGGAGTTTGTTTTCTGTACAAACGGCAGTATTGAGACCGTAACCACCCCCATTGGATTTGTCTGTTGGCACAATTAATTAAAGTGAAGCTGCTGCTCCTGTACTCGCAGGAAAATTAATGCCCTGCGGAGTATTTGGGAGATTAACTTCTTTATTAAGTGGCAACAGTAAACAACATCCTCTCCCCACTCAGAAAAACAAGGATTTTAAACACACCTGAAGTTATGTGAAGGAGGTGAGGAGTGTGTGTGTGTGTGTGTGCACACTCACCTTGATGCTGTCGGAGGGCTGTGAGTAGGACAGCGGCCCGTTCAGAAGGCTGCTGCCGCTCACCGTTTTGGCCTCGCTGTAGGAGGCTGGTGACGGTGATATGGACGACAAACTCACGGAGCCCAGTAAACTGGGACCAGTGTCCTTACTGGGAGGAAGAAGAGGAGAGAGGGGGACACAGATCAGTTCAAGATTCAAAAACCCTAACAGTCGGGAAGTTATTTCCATAAAACGCCCAAACTGCAAACGTAAAGGCAGAGAAATACAGTTTCGCAACTTCACACTTACGGCTGATTGGCTGTGGAGGTCAAACTTGAAGATTGGCTGCTTTGTGATTGGCTGGCACTGTTGAGGGCGGAGTCTGTTGTGCTGTCTGCTACCACAGCACTGTAACCTGCGAAGTGAAGATGATAAAAGTTAGAAGAAACTCAAATCTAGTCAGCAGAGACAAACAGCTTTCAGACCAGAGGGGATTTAAGAGGAAGTCACACCATAATTCCAATGTGTAGTAAAAAAGAAAAATATGAAAGAATATAAATAATGAAAAGTAAGCAACTTTGATCCGAGCCCGTTTTTAAACAATTATCACAGCATTTAAAACCTGATCAATTCTCATGTCATTCTGGGTTTGAAGGCAACAATTCCGTTTTCAGCGAATGTGACTATTTACTTATATGTAATGTAATCAAAAGAAATAGCCTTTCACATGCAGTGAATTCCATTGCTTTTTTTTAAAATTAAAAATGTTGTTCTAAAAGGACATTTTTAATGATTTTCCAGACTCTACGTGTTCCTCCACAATATCAATAATTGCTCAAAAAGCACGAAGTGCTGCTCTTTAAGTCCAATGCGGATCAATAACAAGCTTGTGCTGCTGCTTGTGCACTCGTCAGATACTCACTTGTGCTACCGTTCTGCTTCTGTCGGCTTGGCGGTCGTATGGAGAGCGATGAGATACCTCCCGCCATTCCGCTCCCTGACGATCCAGAGCTGCCTCCATTGCTCCCAATGACTCCGACGCCGCTACCTGGAGCCAACCCGCCCACCTGGGTCGGAGAAACTAGGGAGGAGCCCTGCATCCCGGACTGACCGGAACCCAAACCCAGAATCCCAGAGCTGATGCCTCCCAGCCCCGGCGCCGCGCCCAGCAGGCCCCCCGTCGAGGATGTCGGCCCGCCGACCGTCATGTTCCCGCTGCCGATGGAGCCGAGCGAGCTGATGTTCGGCGACGTGGCGACGCCTCCCAGGGAGCCAGGTAAGCCGGAGCCGATGGTGCCTGAGGCGGCCGCCTGAGCATAAGGCGCCGGTGTTGAGCTGGACAGAAGGCCCGCCATGCTGCTCAAGGATGCCGGCATCCCTGAGAGGCCGAGGCCCGCGGACATGGAGCTGGTGGTGATGGAGCCCACCATGCCTCCTTTCCCCAGGGAGAGGCCGAGGCTGAGCCCCAGGCTGTTGGATGACGACGTGAGCCCCGACAGAGCCTGGAGCTGAGAGTTTGACGTGAGCCCCTGCGTGCTGGCGTTGGGTGGGGAGGCGGAGGAGGCCAGGTGGCTGTTGATGGAGGTGCTGGGGTTGGAGATGGGAGTGGAGGAGGAGATCGCTGAGATTTTGGCCTGCTGCTGCTGTGCTGACGGGTGCGGCTGCTGCTGGGTGGCGTTACTGTAGCTGCCGGCAGAAGTGTTGGAGAGGAAACTTCCCGAGTTGATGTGATGACTGTTGCCCCCAGAGCTGCTGCTGCTGCTGCTGCTGCTGCTGCTGCTGCTGCTTCCTCCCCCAGCAATGGTCGCCATAGAGACCAGTGAGCATGAGGTCAGTCCCGAGACGGAGGAAGAAGAGGAGGAAGAGGAAGAGGATAACAAGGAGGGGTTTCCATTCTTCACAGGTGACTGTAAAAGAAAAAAAAAAACATTGATTGTATTTCATGTGCTCTGGTACAAATATCAGCTTGCATCACTGACATCTTTCTGCATTGTTGAGATTAAAGCCGATTTCCCCATGTTGGACTGGCACCTCATGATGCAACAATACGCTTCAACCACTTCTATTGTAATTATTTATATTATAGACTTTTTTTTAACAGGTAAATGCAGGAATTTACCTCTATAAAATATGTATTTAGAACAACAAAATGAACACCATTCAACTATTGTAATTATTTCTAAGCATTTTAGTTGCAACACCCATTTTATTAAAAGGGAATATTTTACTGGATCTTTCTGAATCAGAGGTGACTGGAAATGTTTTGAATGCGAGTTGAATTAGAAGTAAAGCTCCAGAATGTTCACACCAACCTGACAAATTTCACTGTCTGTTGAACGTCCCCTCTTCTTGTCGTCTTCTGAGTTCTCCTGAAAAACACCAAACACCTGTTTTGTAGGACGGATCAGCAGTTCCCCTTTCAATCAGTCTACAACTTTGCTGACTTGCTTCTTTCCCCTTCATTTATTAATAACATTTAACCGATAGTTGCAGATGTGCTCCACTTCTTGTCGTCCTTCTGCTGCAGATTTCTCCACATCGTCACCTCTTGTGGCTCTAGTTGGGCTGTTGGATCGCTCCCTTTGTAGATCACCCACGGAATTTATATAAATAAAAGTCAAATATGTTCTTCGCCTTGATCAGTCCAATTAAGTACTTTAAAGTGCCCTTTATGAAATGTACTGTGTCATTTGATAAAGCTTGGATCCACGGAAAAAATGCTACTGGTTTAAAAAATAAAAATAAAATCTTCTTCGCCTTTCTATTAAGAGTTGTATTATTTGGGGCAGCACAGTAGGCAGTGTTACCTCACATCTTTCAGGTTATTGGTCGAATGTTCTTCCTGTGGCTGCATAGGGTTTTTATCCAGGTAATGTAGCTTCATTCCAGATTCCAAAGACACGTTAGACATGCTTGTAGGTTGAATAGTGATTTTAATCTGCCTGCGGTTTTGTGTGTGTGTGTGTGTGTTAATGACAGTCTGAGTCACACCTGTGATGAACTTGTGATCTGACTCCAATCTGCTCAGGAAATTCCATAATATAAAGTATGTTTGTCTGGGAGCATTTCTTAAGAAAGGAAAGTTATATAGAATAAATATGCATCTAATAGAGGTTATAAAATCAGTATGATATAGCTTTTACCTTTAAAGTTAGTTAAGAGTTAAAGATGGTGCTGAGGAGCATATCCTATTTGAAGGCTTAATGTTTGTTTATCAGTTATGGTGTATGTTAAGAGATAAATGTGTATCAGCTTTCAGTCTGATGAACTCTTTCCTGTGGTTCGTGTTCAGAGAATATTCACATATGATCAAATATTGTGAAGGAAAACGCAGCTAAAGCTAAAACCAAATAAAATTTCTGGTTGATATTTGGACTGATAACTTCACAAACAAGGACAAATCAACTCGCCATGGAAACATTGTTCATTAAATGATTTATGGAGGGAGGATTTACTTGTTCCTTTTAATAATGCTGCAAATAAAAACGTATTAACTTATAAGGGCTTGTCCTTCACGAACATTTACTTGTTGAACAATCACAAAGCGTCCAAGTTGTGCTCTGTATCTTAATCTGTATGAAACCTCTTTTTGCGCCGACTTATCTTCCAACCACTTCTGAAAGTCTTCACAGAAACATTGAACTAAGCTAAACTACACTGGATCCCAGGAGTCATTGCAGCACACTGTGCACTCCATCCTTTACATTTCCCTTTCAAGCCAGAGTTTAACTCCTCATCATCTGCTGTGAACGTTACCACGCCTTCTATTCAGACACGTTGGCCCTATAATAACGGCTCCCACTCCATACTGCGTGTGGGCGAAGAGGAAGAACAGACGATGTTAAGGCAACACAGGCGAACAATAAGAGCAGATGGCAGGGCGCTACAATAGCTACAAAGGCAATTATCTTACATTTTTATTTCACATCCTGACCCGACTTGACTCCAGGTGAGTGTTAACAATCAACTTAATTTCCCTCCGTTACGTCACAGCAACCCACAGTGACAAGTGCAGAGGTCATGTAGAGATAATAACCTGATTATTTCTGCTGCTGAAGCCACAGGCAAGTCATTGTTTTTTTGAATCCACATGAATAAAAAATTCTTTTTAGATTAGGCAATAGAGAGAGAGAAAGATTGTAGAGAAAACATGCTAATATTATGCAGGAAAGTTTTGCCACTTATGAGAAGAAAAAAAGAAAAATACAGCAAAGTCCAATTTACTCTTCATTACTGAAAAGTACCAAAAGATAACTTTATGCAGTGTTTAGAATCTTTCCTCAAATATTTCAGTTCAGGGAGTCAATTGAGAGCAGGGAAAGTTGAGTGTAAAGTTTCTTACTGTAGTGCAAGTGGCAGGCGACGGGGGGATGGGCGAGGAGGAGGTGGTGGAGGTGGGTGTGCTGCTGGAGTGCTGGAAGAGCTCGTCCTCCAAGTGCGAGTGGCCCGGCGGGGAGGTGGCGACCAGCGACTGAGCTGCAGGGAGGGAAGGAGGTCTGATCAACTCCACAGGCCTCGTCAGAACAACTCCACATCGGAGGAAAGTTTCTCTCCACCAAAGAAATCAACTTTGTATTAAAACAAGTAATATTTTGTTGTAATCTTTATTGGAAAAAACAACAAAATACTTCTTAGCAATGAAAATTCTACTCTTCAAGTGTGTCCTGCTATATTTGTAAGGACCATGCATTTGTGGGATGAGCAGCAGAGCAGACCAAGAGGGTGAACCAAATAAAAAATGTGCTAAATGTTCTCTGTGAATACCAAACAGCAGATCATCTGGAAAATTATAACAATTTAAAGCCATTGTTTGAAAATCGTCAATATATTCCAGGAAGATGATTAACACGGTTTGATAAATCAAATTATTTACACTTTTGATACATAGAACTTGTCTGATGCTAGCAACCTGTTTGCTTATTTTTTTAACCACAAATCAGTTTTCAGACATACGAAAGGTTTCCACATCATATTTTCTACTTACGAATGTCCTCCAGATCCAGGTCGTCATAAAGGAACTCATTCTCCTCAAAGTCGGGGTCCTGCGACGAGTCCAGATAGTACTCCACGTCGTCCTTTAAAAAGAACAAAGAAAGTTCAATCAACAGGAACTTCTGGTGCTTTTTCAGCTGCTGGGATCCACGAGGGTGGAAATGAAATGAAATGATGAAAGAACAGAAACTGCGAGGTGAACGACCAACCTTGATCTTCTTGATGGCGTCCACCTGCACCGAGTCATTGTCCAGCATCCTCAGTATCGTCTCCAGCATCAGGATGTGGTGCCGATGCTTCTCGACAAACTTCTTCAGCTCCTCGATCCGGTCCTGCTTCTGTGGGAAGAAAGTTTGGAACAGAGGACAGAGGTACCCCAAATTAGCTCAAGAAAATTGCATTTGTTTTCTGTGAAACATCTTTTTCTAGTTCAAACATTTTTATTTATTTATTTATTTTTAATCCAAGCACGGGCAGCATTTCAATACAATGCACAACACAAACTTGAATCAAATATTTATGGGGGGAAAACAGGAAACAAAACTGCATTTAGAAAGAAAAACAAGTAATGAGTAACTGGAAGGAAAAACGTGTTAAACTTTAAGTAAAATAAGTCAGACAGAAACATGAGAATTACACGAGCGTGCGAGCACGAGCCGCTGCTGCATGTGCACTTTAGGGCTTAATGGATCATATAGCAACAAAAGCACTACTTCTGATTTTAATATTTAATCTTCAACTCCTCAACAGTGAATTCACACAGTCTTGAGCACTTTAAATGTCACACATATATATATATATATATATATATACACACATACATATACACACACATGTGTATTTATCCAAAAGGTGCCGTGGAGGTCATTAGAATATAAATGAACACAACGAAGGCAGGCACATGTCGGAGTGTCGCTCCAGATCGCAGCCTGGACTGATGTGATTATTGCTAAAAGAAAAATAAAACGGCGGGAAGCAGCTGTTAAAACACAAAGCCCGAACACTTAAAGATGTATACGTTGTTCAGCTGCGTTAAGCGGAGGGAGCAGAGCGGAAGCTGTTAATGCGTTTCAGCTCGGCGCTCATTAATGCTGCACCAGCACATGAACGCTTCTCCGTACAGAACTCAAGGCAATGAACTTAAGGTGCGTTCACTTAACGGGTTTTTTTTCCAGCACGCCGGCTTTCTTTCTTTTTATGATTTATTTAACATAATGTATTGCACAGTCACTTTAGTCCGCCCAGTGCAGCAGGAAGCGGGAGAAGAATAAACAACTGAAAGGATGAAGGTTGTTCGGCTCCACATGAGTCAACTTTTTTTAATTTGTTTCCACGTACTGACTGATTCAAGTTGTAATCTTGTAACATAATGAAAGATCCGGCCAAAATCATGAAATATAAAGCCGACGTATTGTTTGTAATAAGCGCAATGATTTCAATTTGATTGAGCAAAGACTAATCAGTGTGTCGCCTGCACGTCGTGTAATTCAACAGAGTGCCTATCGGTTTAAACTGCTGAAATTATTCTCAAATAAAAATATTTAATGACGTTAGATTGAACTAGATGCACCAGTTCAGACACCGTTCTCTAAATTTAACAAGCGTTTATATTTCATACCCACAAACCGAGCCACTGACTCCAGCTCATGGGGTTTTTCCTCAACACGTCACATGCTGAGAAAATAGCAAACTACATATTAACACAGTCTGATATGTAGGAGAAACAAACCTCCACCCCTCATTTAGAAAATAACTTTATGCTTTTTCAAACTGTTGGTTGAAACCCTGTGAAACTGCATCTAAACTTAACTTAACCCTTTGATATGCTGGAAAAAACTACTGAAAATGTGCGTGTGCATATTTATACATTCTCTGGGAATAAACAAGAGAGAAGTGACCGGTGAGTATCCAGGTGGTAAAGAGAAGCAACCATTGCTTCCTTTTAAAGCTGCAGACAGCAATTCCTTTAACACAAATATCAACTGGAAGCTTGAAAAAAAGTGCAGAGTTGAAATGAGACGCCTCTGAGGACCGGGCCAGCAAACCCACCGTCACAGGCAGATGTGATTTACTGATGATGATTTTGTGTTTTCCACTCATGTGAAAGCAGCCGAATAAATTAGAAGAGTGTCTCGATGTCATGATTTATTTGCAGACTGTACAGTTGGTATGGGTTTGCTATTTATGTTTGCTTCAAGTAGCTCCATGAATGTCTTGCCCGTATAAATAAAGGCACTATGTATGATAGCAACAATAGCTGACAATATTTAATGACTAAGAGCTCACCATCAGCGCTTTAGTAAGAATCTACAGTTAAATATGTTAAAAGCTTCTTACACAAACCGGGAAATGATTATTCAATCATCCCATCCAATCAGCCACAATTACTAATTAAAGTTTACCCATCAAAAGCCTTTATAAACACATACATACAGGTTCTACTAAAACATACAGAGTGAAATAGAAAAAAGGTGCTGCTGAACTAATATTACCATAACTAAAGACATTTTCAGTTTTAGGACCTAAATGAGCCTTACGTCTGGGAGCTATTTTAAAAACTTAATCTTCTCTGCTGCGTGTTAGTGAACTCATGTCAGCGTGTTCGGCGCTGCTTCCCTTCTTCCGCTCTTCACATCGGGTCACTTCAGCACTCGAGACCAGAAACGCGTCTCGACACAACAATGCAACACTTTACTGAATGTATCTGCTGAGAGCGACGGGCTCACGCTTCAGGCAGCTGCACAAGAAATAGTGAGTAAAACCCCACAGGGACTCTTCTTATTTATTTATTTATTTTTTTCATACGGGTGTTAGCTGCAGCCACTTTCTGCAACATAAGAAGTCTGAGATTGTAGGTTTGAGGAATGAATGTCAAACACAGGACGGTCAAGTCCCGGGTATTTGAAATGTCTGCACCGTGCCGATGAGAGATTTCTCTATAAATGAGGCCCCTGGAGGGAACGTCCAAGAGAAAGTGAGAGAAGTGGTCAGCAAGGTTATTCTCGTCAGGGCTGAGGCAGAAGATGAATGGAGGACATGTTATCTGACCTCTGTGCCACAGAGGAGAGAAGAGATAAAAGAAGAGGTCTGTGTGAGCTGCGAACAGGAGAGAGAGAGAGAGAGAGAGAGAGAGAGAGAGAGAGAGAGAGAGAGGAGTAGAAGAAAGAAACTCAACAGGAGTGAGAGGGGAGGAGAATAATGAATGAATAAGATCACCAACCTCCTTGTCTCCTTTCTTTTTCTTCGTCTGGACCGATAGAGACTCCACTTCACTCTCAAACTGGTCCACCTGCATGTTTAATGTGTCTATCGTATTCTGGAAGGAGGAGAAAAAAGAAAACTTTACAGATGCGGTATGAACTGGTTCGGCTGGTTCTCAGTGGTTTCGATTCATCTGAACTGAAAATATCAGAAAGTTTGATCATTGGTTGAACTTAACTGGGGAATAAAAGACGCTTTTACGAAACCTTTCGTCTGCAGGAAATTTTTCAAAAGCTAAAATTTGATATGTTCAATTTCCAGGTAGAAAAGTAACTGAACACTTGAGATCCAATGAATTGTTGTGAAGAAAAATCCTTTTAGTTTGCCAAATAATATAGCTTGCTCAGTCCGTACATCCCGATGATTCAGATTTGATTGTGAAGCGCTCAAGGTTAAAGGTCGTCGTCAGTATGAACGTCAGTGGTCGGTGCGTTCCTGCAGTCTTGTTTGCGGGAGAGTAAACACTGACATCCACACACTGGAGCGGATCAAGCAAGTGAACCGAGTCCGTTTGAATCCACTTCCCGCAAACTCTCGTGTGGTAAAATGGGAGATCGAGCGAGTTTGAATGCTGACAGGACTAAAGCCTACAATGCGACAGGCTTCAGAAGCTCGCTATTCTCACCGCAGAAACTCAATGATGTGTACGAAAGAGGGATTCCGGCAGCCGCTTTGACATTTTCTACATTTCAATAGCCGTTGGTTGATTTCTGAGCTGCTAAAAATCTGACTATGATGATCGAACGTGTGATCTATTGCAACAACAACAACAACTCTCCAGCCTCTGGTCTGATGTGAGAAATGTCAGTACGAGTGCAACGTTAACCAGACAAACGCCTCTCTCTTATTTCAAGTTCAGGACTGTAAAACCAGTAGAACCACCGCCTTAATTACATATTGGAGCAGAAGTGGCTTCTGGTGATTTAAGTTTTGTTTTTGACCGCAGTCAAGTCTTATTCTAGTTTTCAGGTTTCGTCAAACACAAAAGCTAAAACAATCGAAGCAGTAAATTTACTTGTGCGCGAGCTGTTCACTGCTCGTCTGATACAGAAAGTTTCCTCACTTCTGAGTGATTGAAAAGTTCTCCAATCCACCTCGTTCAGACAGACGGCTCTTTGCGAGGCTTCACCTGAACTCGGTTACCGCCACTTCATCTGAATCTGGCGTACAAATTCACTTGCAGCCAATTCTGCGTCGATATATTGTCGAGTGTTCGTTTGTTTATATTCACAAATCCAGTCCTCTGCAGCTCTACTGTATTATTTCATACTATTTAAAAGAGGTTGAAGTTGTGTTGACATGTTTCACTTGTTTTCTTAAGCTACAACAAAACAGAAAAAAAGAGGAAATGTAGCTTCAGACTGATGTTTTCTTGTTTTGTTTCAAGAGGCCGTTTTGTAACTTGCAGTATAATGCGACATGCCGTATTTTTTCGGACTCACCGTTAGCCACGTGCCGACCTCCTCCTTCTCCCTCTGCGCCGGGTCCACCTTCTGGGCCAGACCCAGCCCTTCTTTAGAGTACGCCTTCGTCTTCGTTTCTCTTTCCACGATCTTGAAACGCTCCATTTGCTGAAAGCACAAACATACAAAGAATATATATTTTCTTCTGACTTTCTACAAAAACAGAAGCCCCCAACATGCATTCCGAGTGTTTAAAAGCTCAGCTTTTTGCTGTTATTTCAAAGATTTATTGGTATTTTGTGCATATCAGAACAAATCTAATTGCCACAAAGATGAATGACAACAAGGTCCTGGGAGATCAAACTACTGAGGACAAGAACAGTAACTATTTAGCCCTTTTTGCTTTATTTCTCAAGACTATATGTAATGAAAATCAACAATTATTAAAATGACAAAAGGGGGATGAAACTAAAGGTGGAAACAGATCAAAGCGAAATAAAAAGTAAATGCATTAATAAACTTGTTATAAGACAATAATACAGCTAATAAACGAAAAATTTAAAAATAAGGGAAAAACTGGAGTAAAAAAATGCAAATAACTGTATAATCTGAAAGCCAGGTCAGCGATGCATCACTAAAGACAAAACAGTGGTACATAAATACGAGAGCATTAACAGTACACAAGCCTTTGTACTAGTCCCAGTGAGAATCTCCCCAGTTTCAGTGAAATCCGTTTAATTTCTGCTGAAAGTTTGTGTGTGAATACTCTCACTGGTCATGAACCTTCTTTTACTGTGAAGTCAAGATGTTTAAAATGAGACTAGTCGCCTTTTCCTGCGGGACCAGACGGTGATTTCAGGTTGGCCAACCGAACCACATGAAACCTTGTGGAGAGAGCAGCTCGAGGATCAGGGAAAAAAAAAAAAGAAATCAAAAGAAAGTGGCGGAGATCAGAGGGAGCTCTGCCGAGTCGCTCTCGTCTCATTGTGCAGGCAGGTGGCTCGCTTTCAGGCCATCTCAATAGGCCTCATCAAAGGCTCACGCAGCTCTGGAGGCCGACGGGCGGAGCGGCGAGGCTAAAGAGCAGGTGTTCCACGTCGAAGCTACTCCCGCCGATTCCTGCTCCGTGATCAGTAAATCCTGAATGCAGCTTTTCAGTGTAACTATTGGATCAGCACCAGAGGCTGTGCTAGTATTTGTCACTGTCGCTCATATTGACTGATCGGGCTTCGTGAATACTCTGTTAACAGTCACTGCCACATCTGTACTCTCTAAAGAAAGAGCAGATTATTACTATCAATACATGCAACGCCACAGAGAAAAGCCCCTAAAGCCCAGAATCAAACCGGGGATTACACTTTACTTTGCAAATCCTTTAGGCCCATCTACAATGACGCTCCAGTGTCATGTAGTACTGACATGAAAACATCTGATTGGTTCCAAGTTTACTCTGCAGAAGACAATAATCTCACTTGTGTAATTATTAAGATTACAAACTGAGTCTTTGAATGTCAATGATGTTGATATCAGGATCATTTCTTCAGTGTGTGTGTGTTTTTACTGTCTATGGCAAAAGTTGCACTGACTCGCCGTTACGAGAAAAGAGCAGCTGAGTAGACACAATTTGTAATAAGAGTTTATGTGAAGGTTTTTAGAGATTTTTAAGATAGAAACTATGAGTGACTTTGGTTGCATCTTTATCATATATAAATGACATCATTATGTAAGATTTTCAGACTTTATAAAGCCACTAAAGTAAAAAGTGAAAGATTCTGAAATTGGATTCAATAGCAACGTTTAAACTGTGTTTCAGTAAATAACATAAAAACACTAAAAAGGTGTTGGTCATTCAGCAGTTTTCTCTTTGTCCTGCCTTCCTTTGAAACTGACTGGATTTACGTGACCGTACAGGACAAAATACAGCAGAAAAACACCACAAATAACACTCAGCATATCATCCTCTAATGGCTAATGAATCACCATTAGATTGAAGTATGACCTGAAAGTTGAAGGTAAACTTTTAGAACTTTGTGGAATTATGAAATGACCTGCTGAAGAAAGGAAACCTGTTCATCATTTTCACCTCAGAATATCCAAACTGCTGTGAAAGACAACACGGGTCGTTCTGATCCTCCGTCTTTGGTTGCTACTCACCGTTTCTATGAGTTTGCGGTTTTCTACTAGCTGCCTTTTGTCTTTGATCTCGTTGGACGCCACCCACGTCTTGATCTGGTCTCGAAGACGCTGCAGGACCAGAAGAAGAAGAAGAAGTGGAGGAAGAGGGAAAGAAACAAAAGTGAGCAAAGCAGGGAGAGAGAAAGATACAGGAGTGAACGTCCTGATACATGCAGAGACTGATCTCCAGCAGTCATGGATGGTGAACAGGCTTGGCTTGGAGTCCGGTGATATTTAACACGCTGCACGCAGGCGTGGAAACGCACACCGTCACTTGCAGGCACCAGCAAACCAGCCTTGTCATCCAATTTCCAGAAACATCACTTTAAGCCAACTCCAGCAGTTTGTGTCCCACCAGCCTGCTGCAGACTGGCAACAAATTAGACCCCGTTTATGGCGTTACAGCCGATCTGCAGCGTTTGTCAACGTGTGAAAATCACACAGAACACACTTCAATCGGCGTGCCATCAGGTCAACCAGGCGGGACGCGGGGAAGGTAACACTATAACCAGATTTCAGGCAGGTGTAGAAGCAATCTGGAGCTGAAAACAAACATTTATATGTGTTTATGAGCTGGACTTCCAAATACGGACTGATTTTTGAAGCATCAACGCACAAAGTTGTTTCCAACCTGGGGTCTGGATCCCCTGGGGTCTGGATCCCCTTGGATCATTAGAGCGGGCTGTCAAAACTACATTCGCACACGACTAAAAACTAAACAATGTGGTGTTGGAAACCACTGCCTTAATGTAATAAATACTGTATCTTCTTCATGCCAGACAACCTTCTTACGTTTCTGTGATATAGACAGCAATCATCCTCTAACGGCGCCACCAACAGGTTGTTAAAGAATAAAACTCAAGATTCACCAATGATGCCACGATAAGGAGTGAATGAAACCACGAATGAATATTATGATGCCGCCTCAAAGTCCTTCACGTGTTTTGGTCATGTTTTATGTTTCTGGGTGATTTCCCAGTGTCCTCATTTACTGATTGACTGAACTGGTGCATTTCAAGTAAGTTAGCAGGTTTATTGACACAGTAATCGGCTTCAAATGCTCCCATGAGTACGTGCCCCCCCCCCCCCGGAGAGACGAGTCAGCATTCGAGGCCTCAGCTGGAGTGAAACTGGGTCAACCAGTTTAGTCAAAGTGCCCGAGGGGCACAAACATCCACCGAGATGTGGGCTAAAACTCCACCGCTCCTTCTAAACGTTTCAGAGCAAAATCAGCAGCTTTATCTGGTACCATTTAAAATAAACAAGATTCTGACCATTAAAAAGGTTTTGTCTCTCAAAATGCAGGAGGATTTTAATCGGCCTGCATCATCTCGTTCTCACCTGTAGCTTTTTAATCTCTTTCTTGAGGTCTGCTTCATACTTCTCCTTCTGGTTGGCGTTGGCTGCATTGTGAAGCTGTGGAGAAAAGAAAAAAGCAAAATTAAATGTAATAATGCTGATAATGTACTACTGGATATTCATTAACAACACCTCCACAAACTATATTTAAATTGAATTCAACTTGTTTCACCAGCAAAATTACCATAACTTACATAGGAAAACAAGACTATAGCAGCTGAACTGATTTTGAAACAAACCAAGAAAGGCAGAACAAGAAGGCACCTGGAGCAGAGTAACAGTATTTAAGTGGGGAAACAAGCCCCGGGAAAGTGTGATGGAAGTGTAGCAGTGGCCAAAAAGACACAATAAATACAGGATGTAATGAAGGGAAAGAGGACGACTGGGATGCTGGCTAACGAAACCACTAATGACTTTCTGTCTCTTTATTAGCAGAACTGATCTGCTCTCTGGGCCTCGGAGCCGCCGTTCGCTCAGGGCTGCTTTAACTTCCACTCAGTGTTATTATGAGCATCTTGAGCATTGAGCGTCCTGTTTGTGGTATTGATAGCAGTTATTTAACTACAATGAAGGCACCGGGCTAAAGACACTCGAGTCCATAAATACCATGTTTTCATCAGCAGTGAGCCCAACTGGGAGATTCTTCTGTATTTATTCCCTCTTCACAACAAGGATTATTCAGGAGGCATTGAATCAAATAGCTATGAGGCATTTTATAATGAAAAACATTAATTTCCAGTGTCTCAAAAGGCAGGATTTATTGTGTTTTTAGTCATTGATTAGAAACAAAACATCTTTAGACCATTAGTGTGTTTTTTTTACTTCATTTTTATCATCAACATATTGATCCATCTATAAGTAAAAGCGCAGCAGAGGTTGTGGTCCGAGTGCGACTGTGCCAAAGCAATCATAGTAAACTGCAGACCAAATACTTCACATATGTGTGAGCCATGTGACCAAATAACCATGTGACTGTGAGTTGTTTTTTTTTGTTTTTTTTAAAGCTTTTGGATCTATGGAAAGTTCTGCAGTCTCCACATTATATTTCAGCCTCACATACTTTGAGGTAAATTCATACATGCCAGTGTCCCCAGATGAAAATGTGTTGGATCGGTCGATGCTCGATTGTAGGGGGGAAAATATATACAAGCACAAAAAAGTTTTGATTTGAAAAGTTTGTTGTTGGTTATTTTCCCCCAAAATAAAAAGTACCTTCATTAAGAAATACAGTCTCTCATGTTTATGTCCAACTACCATCTGGTTCATTTCAGTCAAATTTCCCTCTTGGAAATATCAAATTTCGAATTTCGACAATGCTCTGGTTTACTTTCCCCCCCCCATTTAAAAGTAAAAACTTTCCCACTTCCCAGTTCCTGGAGAAATCGCTGGAAGCTTTGACGTCTTACCTTTTGCCAGATGTCTTCAAACTGTTCCACTCCTTCCGCTACTTTTTTCAGACATCGATCTATTTCACCTGGAGCACAAAAAGAAAGAGCAAAATACGTAAACAGAACATAAACAAATAGTGCTTTCAAGCCTGAAAGAATGACGACAGTGGATCATGTGATCAATTGTGGAAAGAATCATTAGTGACGTGTATCAATTGATTTGATACGGAAAATAGAACCATCACGTCTAAACCAACCAGTGTCCTCTTCATTGCATAATAATTCATTATCAACACCATTGTATTCAAACACACGTGTGATTCGTCATTATCAACAGTAAAAAGAAATGTGGTAACACTCGGCAGCAATATTGTTGATCCTTGAGTTTTCATGAATGTCACCAAATGAAAACTCAATTTCACCGGCCTTTGTTATATTTCAAACTCCAGGTTGGAGAGGGTTTTCTCAGCAACGCGCTCACTTTTTTAAAAAATTTTTTTAACAAAACAGGCCACTGGAGTGCTCGGTTTTTGTATCAGACACACAGAAAACACAACAAACAGTGGATACCACAGCGGGGTTCTTACAAATTGCTGCCGACATCTCATGAAATATGCAGAGCGTAAAAGGCACATTATGTTTGTAAGCGAGAGGTGACATGCATACACGTACACAAATGTGTTTTGTAACATTAAGGCCAGATAAAGTCACTGAAATCTTGCATGTGCAGCTCCATAAATAGCGGGCGGTGGAGTCAAAACAGATTAGGGGGGAGTCAAACATGTCTAGATTTAGGCTTTGCTATCACCGGCATATCCCAGATTTACGAGGTCCTCTCACGGTGTGACACAGATTAGCCGCTCGCTATGAAATGTAAACAGGAAAAACAACAATTTCGGGCTATTTTTTGCAGTTCTGACCTGGCTCACATCACCTCCAGCATTTTTCCATGTCTGCATGCCTCCGTTTTAAATTTAGTGGGAAGTCGGTTCTTCCTAATACGCTACGTTTTAACTCAGAGTTCGAATTTTCTGTCATTTGACGGCACAATAGTCCGTTTTGTAAAACAAACACACCAATTACTAGATTTCATGTCATTAAGAACTGAACAATAAATAAATCGGTCACTCTTTCAGAAGCTGTCAAAGCTTGAGATGGTAAAATTCAGGAGAATATAAAGGCTGCAGCATGTGACATCAAAATCAGAGTCAGTCATGATTCGTGAGTCTTCAGGAAGATGAAGGAATAAAACTCCTGGAAAAGTTTTAAAGTAGGAAACACTCGAGGGTGAAAACAACCCATGACTTCAAGGTTAGCGCCTTAAGCTTCCGGACTCAGTTGATAAAGAAAAACATGAGAATCTGTGTAATTTTAGGAGATTTGCGTGTTTAAAAGAACTTTACATTAATTTACCGATATGATAAAAGTTACTCTTAATGTGTAGAATGACTGTGAATGCATGGATTACTTCATTTGTTACTTTCTGACAATAAAACTAGTCATAAAAAACAAATACACAAAATCGCAACCATGCGACTTTGAAGCCTTTAAACATTTCCCCCACTATTAATTAGTCAATTAAGCAAAGTAAGATGTTAAAGTTTCCACTAAAAAGTTTAGCTTGCAATAGTAAAGAGTATTAAAGCACGACTCCATGTAGCAATGGTATTTTTAGAATTGCTTTTTAAGAAACACAAATTGTAAACATGAACAATCAAAACCTCAAAAGTGGTTCATAGTTTGTTTCCCCATCAAATAACACCAAAACACTGAGATTCATTAAAAAAAAAAACATAAATAAATAATAATCCAATCGACGCCTCGGTGCTTCATAGTCACATTTGAACAATTGTGGAGGCGACAATAAGAAAACAAATAGTGAAGCATGAAGTGCTCAGCAACTTCAGACGAGGTCATCTGAACAAACTCGGGTAGGAGTCTGGCCTCAAAGAGCCTTGATGTTACGGTGCTGCTGAGGGCGTGTTATTTTTAGATGAAAGTCTACCTCCTCTGTAATAATCCATTACAATCTGACAGAGCCAGGGTACGGCTGGTGCTTGATCTTCTCCTCTCCGTGAAGATGTTTTAGGGGAGACACATGCATGTGTGACTGCGCTTTGTTTGTAAAGTGACAGGAAGAGAAGTCACAGGAGCACCAGGGAAGGACGAGTGATGCTGAAACCTGTCAGAAACTGTGTTTTCAGCCCGCAGTGACAAACTTGAGATGAAAAATCACGTCAAAGTGACAGACCTGGGAGGAGAATTTGGATCTGACGAGCAGAGATGTTGGTCTCGACCAGCGTCACCGCTGTGGCCGAAAATACTGATAATAGAACTGAACCAGTAAGAGAGAAAGTGTGTGTGTGTGTGTGTGTGTGTGTGAGGGCTGAAACATCATTAAATACAGGCGGCGTGAGCGAAACCAAATTAAACAAACTGTTCAGAGGAGCTGGAAAAAGAACTAGTAACCAGACACAAAACGTCTTATTTTATATATATATTTTAATATCTGACAACAACTAATGAAATTGTTGAGGAATCGGTTTAGGAGCTCACCATCTACTCACTTGTGGAAGTACTCCTGAATGCAGAGGACAAGTTAGGTTATGTATATTGTGAAACTTTCAGGCTACTTCAACTGGTTAATAAATCATTTCTTAAAAATATTGCTCTGCGAGTTTAAGTTAAATAAAGATCAACTATTGTCAGAATTTAATAGTTGATGCTGGGTTATAGCATACTAATTAAGTTAATCAAAATATTGCATAAAATGATTTATGTCAATAAATATTGTTTGACATTTTACTTGACAGAAAGTTTATCGCTTAATAACTCCTATTTATTTATCATGCCATCATCTTAAAACAAAAAGTCTTGTACCTTTTTCTGTTCAGTAGAAATAGACTCCTACCACTACCCACTAAAATAATAAATACTTCTCGTTGTTTTTACTCAATCTAAAAAGGCAAATTTCAATTTAATTAAATCCATTGAGAAAATCGAATTTATTACATAATTGTGGAAGATTTTCCAATGTTTTTATGAAGAATATTCAATGAGTCATGAAAAAAATGTGAAATTATTACACAGATAAAATAAAAAGCCGTCCCATGTTCAGTCCTTACAGATTAAACACGAGGCTACGTTCTGCTGTAAAACCACGTTACAGCACACAAACTGTCCAGAACAGGGTTTTTTTTTTTGTTGTTTGTTCAACTAATCGAAGAAACAGTCAGAGGCAGATATCAACGCGCAGCTCATCTCAGTGTTTCTTTGTTTACTCTCTTACTTGTGAACAAACAGATAAAAAGAAGCAAAGATCATACGAGACAAATCCATCACCCTTTGCTCTGAAGCTTCAGGAACTAAAACCAGATTTATTCCTGCTAAAAACCTCTGAACTGGCAGGATGACAGTGTACACACATCAGTAAATAGTAACCCGTGACTAATGTTTACAAGCTCTGCCTCTTTTTTTAAACCACTCAGTGTGAAAGTCATTACAAAAACACATCAAGGTCAAAAAACAACAAAAAAAAACTCATCTTTGGGTCGAAGGCAGCAGCAGTGGTGTGACCACACACCAATGTTAGATACACACATTGTTTAACCCAGATCACCACAAACCTGCCATGGTGGGACGCTTCAATCACTATAAAAATCATTCTAAATGGCTTTTTAAGAGAACTTAGGTGAGTAAAAACACCCACTCACCTTGAAGTTTCCTTTTATCGGCCATGACTGATGACTAGGATGTCGTCTTCATGCCTTCTTTCACTACAGGGACACAAAAGAAATAGAAAATAGTGTTTATTTACACAAAGAACATTAATAATCAGAGCAGTAGATGAGATTTTTTCCTCTGAAAATGCCAGATAGAGGACTAAGAATGAAACACTTATAACAGATTGAAGGAAAGAAGGAGGGAGGATACAAGGTTAAGCGATAATACTGCAGCATTTCAGGCTATTTAAGAATCATTGATCCAACACAAGGTCCTGTAGTAGTTTGACTGGAGCTACTCTGTGCAGTTTGCATGTTCTCCCTGGACCTGTGGACTCAGAGGTACAGAAGAGAAATCTTCACACGACACAAAACACTGACGCACTTTTATTTGACCAATTGTTTTTTTGTGTTTTCAGGCATCAGAAAGAAAATCTCACGGTGTTAAAATGTCAAATCTAATGAGATCTGAAGACTTTGATATTATGGATGTCAAGAAAGATCTTTCATCACAGAATAATTTTCCTATCATGACAGCATCAATACATCCAAACCACTGACATCCACATTATGTGATTCACAATAACACCTTCTCCAGATATTACTGTGAACCCTATGGCACCATAACATCGGGCAACTTGTGTGGAACAGAAGCAAAGAAAGAAAAATCTATTTCAGTTTCAGCTTCAGCCACTAAAGTGAAATCGTCTGACTTTCATGCACCAACTCCAAACTCTGAAGGACACCCAGTTATACATTTGGAACCACTTTTCCCAGGCTGAGATGGACAGGCGCTTCACCTCGGCCTCATTTCAAAACCGGGCAGCTGTGCAACTGTTTTGTTTCACTTTGGTTTCTGCAGCTACAACAATGGGCAGCGATGGCAACATCCTTCACCACAATAACAAAGCTGAACCACAATGAGGTAGAAAAAAAACCCCCACTTCTACCAACTTCATTCTTTGACATCATAAACTAAGAGTTACATTCACACATTAAGCATTGGTGCAAAGTATCACGATGAAGGAAGCTATATGGTTTTACTAGAAAAATCTAACTCGTTTCATCACCAAACAACAAAGTGGACTCATGACGGCTCCGTTTCTTCATCCTGACAGCGAGTAGCAGAGCAGTACTTCATTTCATCCCGAGCAGGTCACAATCAGTCAGAGGCTCTGCCTCTTTAAATCCTCACATGACAGGCTTCAACCACAATCTGTCAAAACTGAAAGTTTTCATCCGGCACTTGAACCCACATCGATGTCATTCATGGCACGTAATCAGTCCTTCTCAGACCTAAAAATAAACTCAGCGGACTTACTGTTGACGATGCAGCGAGTTAACATGTATGATAACAGTTGCAGGTTTCTTGGCTGCTCGCCACTGCTGAATGCACCAACAACGGGAGCATTAACATCAGAAGTCAAACCACATAGCAATGACAAAAGCTGGCCTGATTCAGGTTTTCTTGTCGGTCGCGTGGATGGCCAGGTGTGTGTGTGTGTGTTACCTGAGTAACAGAAAACACCAGGACACACCATGAGAATATGATGAGCCAACAGAAGCAGTATCTGTTTTATTTAATGTTACAGTTGATCGATTAAAATGCTCATTGCCTAAAGTAAAGCCTCCAATATCACCTTCCATGCAACCACAGACCTCATCTTAAAGCGTTCCTTCACCACGCAAATAAACTACCAACCAGAGGTTTAATTCCTAATTTCACAGACATGAGCTCTGCTCACTGAATTAATTGGACAGTCATTAATTTATAAAAGGCAAGACTCTTTGACCCAGAAAACTATGTTAAACAGACTCACACATGGAGCAGGTCTGCTAAGGGGGAAAAAAACAGGAGCGCAGACATGTTTTTTAATGCGGTCTGGGTTGAGGAAATTATGCCACGTCAGCATTAAGGAACAAACTAACAGCAGGTCAGCGGCGATCAAGTCCGGACACGGGCCATTAAACAAGACGTGTGTGCCGAAGCGGCAAAACGCGGCGATTACGATTCAGCTTGGACACGTAATACAGAGTAAAGCTGAGAACGAATGAACTGCTCGTGTATGTGTAAAATTTAATTTGGTGTGTTTACTCCGAGCAACACTATTACAATACACCGAGTGATAACGTAAGGCGGCTACACTTTAGCTGGACTCCCAGGGGAAACATGAGTTGTTAAATGTGTTGCACTTCTCACTAGTTAATAGTAAAGAAAATATCAAGAAGTTAAAGTCAGACAGAAATATCATTTTTAATACCGAGGGCACCGGGGTAAGTTATGTAAGTGTTCACAGCTATTCTGCAGATATAAAGAGCAGAGAAGAAAAACCTTCGAGCTGAAGTTAAATGCTGGCTGACACAAGTTTCTCCAACTTGGCTTTAGTTTCTACAAATGTTCTTATGTGTAAATCCAATGAGACGTCCTGAAGGAAACTGTCAAGCTTTCCCATGAATTCATTCATAATGGCGTCAACACTGACATGTTTTTATTGTAAGTTCTTAATTAGTGTCCAATTTTCTTTTCAAGCATTCGTAATATTTCAATATTCATTTCTCTTGAATGTACTTTTTTCTATTTTTTGTGCAATGTAGAGCTGCTGTGATAACTAGGTTTTCTTGTCTTCTTTTAGATACCATCCAGTAGACGGTCACAGCTCAGCATGCAAGTTAAACTAATAAAACAACTCTAGATGTCGGTACAAAACCTGTGAATCAAATCACTGGAATTGTTACCTCGTGAATGAAAATTACAGTCAAAAACAGCTCTCGCGTGTAACTTTTTGATACTTTCTCATCAATATCAAAGTGAAGCTGCAAAGTAACTCGTATTGTTAGTGCAAAGGAGGATGTGTAATTACTATATGTCTGATATGTTTTTTTTAAAGAAAATTCACAGTGTGAAATCACCAAGTGTAATCATGACTAATGAGCAGCAGGATAATGCAAAACTGCATTAATCTTAAGCGTATGTATACGAGTCTTTATTTAAGTTAGACGCGTTTAAGGGAGGATCCTTTAAAGCCATCTTACACACTGTGGCGTGGAAATTCATGCATCCAACTAGAACACATGCATCGATAAAATATATTTACAATTTATGAATGTCATTTGAAAAATCAGATACTTCCTCTATCATTCACTTTTGATGATTCTCAGCAGGCTTCCCAATTAGGCCTTTCAACTTCGTGGCACTTTGCATTAAAGGGACTCCACGCAAAGAGGAGTATAGATTTTGAACCTAGATGAGAGGAAGCTCTGTCCTCGGTCAGGATCTACACAGGTATTGTACAAAATATTAATATCGCTACGGGAATAGATTGATGGTGCATCTGAGCAGCTGCTGAACAAAGTTTTGTCTGTGTCCAATAACTTGTTACATTCAATTGCATGAGATTAGCTGAACCATTTTTCAACCCTTCAGATATCCAATTATCACACTTCCAATTGGAATGATGACGGAACCTCTAGCCATTACATCTCTGCCTTTCAAATAGATCAAAGCTTAGTTCTACAGGGCTGAAGAGTTTCCAAAATGCTAATGTGAGAAAGAGGCGCATTTGAAGTAGCCCCGAAAGTTACGGGTTTGGGTTGGGGGGGGGGGGGGGGGGGTCAACCCCAACTATGGGTAAAGGCAGAATACAACCTGAGCATATCAAATACAGAGAGACAGTCACGCATGCTCACATTCAAACCCATGTGCAATTTTACAGGTACTGGACCAATTAGCTTCAAGCCTCTGGTGTTTAGACTTTGTGGTAAAATTGGAGCTACTGATCGAAACCCACATGCACATGGAGAACATGCAAACTCATAAGGCCCAGTGGCTAACCTGAACTCAAACTGGAGACCTCTCTATGAGGCAAAAGTGCCAACAACTATTGCATGTGCTGCCCCACTGTGACTTCGTCATCTCGATTAGATTTAGGCAAAAAAAAAAAATTAATGAAAATTAAACATGCAGAGTATGAGACAGATATCTTAAAGGCTGACAACTATTTTTTTTACTGATCGCTGACACTTGATCATTGTCAGATAAGGACATACACTGGATTTTGAAGCAGATGACGAAGGTTATAAAGTGACGTCTAATACTAAAGTCACTCTATTAGTGAAATACATCCTGTTCTTTGACATCAAATCACTTTGGGGGCTTTGCGATCGTCCATGCGGTGTACCCCGGACACCAAAGTTAAACAGCCTGCCTCATGTGCACATTGTTCAGGCTTGCACCTGCACGTCAGAATGACTAACAGGGCTTGAAGAAAGCAGCTCTTGTGTGACTTTTCCAGACAGCTGCACACATCTGGAGCGAGCGAGCGAGCGAGCGAGCGAGCCCCCCCCCCCCAACCACCCCGTCCTGCTAACATGCATCCTCACTGACCAGCTGAGTTCAGACCATCTGAGGACACTAACTTTGATTCTTTAGCCAGTTATACAGCGACGGGAGGGACTCAAGCAAACAACCGACGAGCGCCTGAAGGCCGGGGATCAAGTGTTTGTTTGTCCGCGATGTTTACAAACAATGCGGGCATCATTGGTGGCAGCAGCAGCCTCCGTGGTCACCAACATCCGAGCAGATCCACTTCAAAACAAAGTCCAGCTCAGCGTACACTCCGCGGCTCCGCGGGACAAGTTGTGCACACACAGACGACAAGTTGTTGTCAGTGTGGAGAGCGGCAGCTTCCCACCGGCTGCGCTATTTAATGTGGGAGACACAATTTGGAAAGGAGAGAGGCAAAGAGAGAGAGAAAGGAGGGGGGGAGAAGACACATAAACACCTCACTTCCCACTCTGCAACCAACTTACCTGGATTCTTCCGAGTCACTATTGCTTTCGTCGGTCGCCACGCTCCAGTCAATCTTCAGTAAAACACTACAAATTTCAATAATCTAAAAAAAAATTGTCAATTCTTCTCGCTAAACAATCACCCCGCACATCCAAGATGGCTACCAGGAACACCTCCTCCTCCGATGCCCTGCTGGACGGGAGTCCCGCCTATGTAGGCTGTGATTGGTCCACTGGAGACTGCTCCGCATTCTTATTGGCTGAGAGCAGTTGTCAGTTGGAGCCGTCTGGTTTTACTACTTCCAGCACAATTCCCGTTTTTGATTGGACCTCCGGCAAAGGTCAAAGGGCAAAGACAGTTCTCTAGCCACGCCTCCCTCCTCCACTGGCTGTGAGGCATCCTGGGAAATGTGGTATGTTTAGAATAAAACCCAGGCCTGTAAAAACAGTAGTTTCTATTTGATCAATTGATTAATTGATTCGATTGATTTATTTTTTGTTGATAAACTGTGAGCCACATGGCTCTTCTATTCTTCTTCCAGTCTCCGTCTATTCTTCAATATTTTGTACATATTAACGTTTGATATTGACTTATTTAATTGTTATTCTGTACTATTTGCTATTTTTAACAATGTTTTTTATTTATTACGTTCTATTCTGTGTAAAGCAAATCTGTAAAATAAATAATAAATTCAGATCACTGATTTTGCCCAGATCTTATTTTATCTCGATAAACTAAAACTCTTCCAATAAACTTTAAATAGGACACCTAATAATGTTGAAGGGATTATTGAATCCCGAGGATGAAATGACCCAGAAAAAAAAACATAGACTGGATTTTAAGTGTCCTATTGAGTTAGATTGCATAAAGTAGTGTTTTAACTTGGCAAATCCAGATTTTAATTCAAGCTTACCAGAGGAAAACATGCTGAGAGATCTCTACTTCCTGTCACACTTAAGGTCACTGCCATTATCCACACATTCAGCTTCATAAGAGAGTGTCAGAACCCAATCTTTTCCCCAGAGTGTGTAGTACTCATTATGATTAATAAAACTCATACTTTATAGCTGACCTGGATGCTCCGGCTGCCCGGTGGATGTTATTGTGATTGATGAAAACAGCCAGTTATTGATTGGCTTCGCTCTGCTGACCCCTCTTAACTTTGTGGTTCATAATCTCCACACCACTCTGCATTCTTGTATTTGTCCTGTTAATAAATCAAAGAGGATGGTAAATTGCTGTGTTGCTCCTTTCAAGGTCATAAAGTTCCACACAGTCCAGAATAACAACACATTTCCCTTGTGTGTTGCTCTCCTTTTAAATATGTGTACATTTATATTAACTTCTACAACATAAAATATTTTGAGAGTCACATTTCACCATTATTTGTTGTATGTGGAAAAAAGTGTACAAACTTCTGCTGTAAAAGCTACTCAATATAGAAAGTGTACCATCTCTTATGATTGTTCTTAATTTGAACCCACACAACAGTGATAAAACCAGCTGATATTATTTTCTGGAGTTTCATAGAAGATGTACGTTACACACATTTCTGATGAAATGACATCTTCAAATACATTGAAAATATAATATCTTGATGCGTAACCCACCTAACCCGCAGGACCCGGACAAAATCATGTTGTCAGTTATTTATCATGGTCAGTCATGTGATGGAGAACAAATTCAAACATCCATTTGTAGAAGATGATCATCATCCTCAATGCAATTTAAATTCTTTTGGTGCATTTCAGGAGAGCAAATTGAAATAAAACCAGCTGAAATGACACAGAAAGGCTGTGCAGAGGTGCAGTGGTAGCATCACAGCGAGAAAGTCTCCAGTTATGCTTTGAAACTATCTATGTGGAGTTTGCATGATCTTCTTGTGCGTGTCATGAGGCGCTTCAGTTTTTGGTTTTCAGCCTAAAAACATCCGTTTGAGTTAAACTGGTGACTCCAAATTGTCTATAGGTGCAACTGTATGCATCTGTGGCCTTAGATGAAGTGTCCACAGTGTAATCTGCCTTCACTCGAGTTCATCTGATGTCAGCTCTCAACTCCAACACCCTGCACACCTGAGAAAAAGATCCAAATAACACATTTTAATCCAATAAAAAAAACAGTTTACCAAAACAAAGATCTAGTTAGACTGTAAGTGCTTTGTTTTTCTACCATAGCTAAAAGTTTTCACGGTGGTTTTGCCAATAATGTAGTAACGTTGAGGAAGGCGAGTTTTCCTTTATGTGTCAGAATCGACATCGACTCACAGCCGTCATGGTGCAATACTGAGTTTAACCACTGGATGGCACTACAGTATAAGTACAGCACCAAGTATAAACTAACAGCTTTGACGAAATGAATAAGCCTCTTAAACGGTAAAAAAAAAAAAGAATAAAAAATATTGGATATATTTGTTGTTTTTAGAAAAGACACCTTTCTCATCATGTTTTGATTCCTTCGTTGCAGATTTAAATAATCAATCTGTCAATTATTTCCAACTTAAACTATCAAACATTTCTGGGAGTGGTGTGTTGTTCAACCAAAACTATAACAATTAATTAAAAACTTATTATAATCTCAAATAAATTAAAGAATAAAACGCTAAAGATAAACTTTGGTTGCCTTCACACAGCCAAAGTATAAACCACAAAAATACACAAAATATTGTGAAATAATTATTTATTTATAGCAGTTTTTGCAAAATACATCTTTCATGATCTTTGATCAAAAGATTTTAAAGATTTCAACAAATACTTTTTGAATTTAATTTAACTCAAACAACTTGGCAAGATGACTGTATTAAATAAAGTTGTATTAAACAGCACATGTTCTGTTTCACTTCACAAAGTGCAAATTAAAAATTCTCTCATTGAAATGAAAACAATCATCAATCCAGCAATGACACTAATGAGCTAAGCTTAAGTCTAACTTTTACACTATAACATAATAATCTGATGCTTGCTGAATAAGACTGGCGTCAGCATTGAAAATTCAATCAGTGTTCTTTGAAATAAAAAGAAAACTACAGAAATATTATTCACACATCTTCTCATTAATGTGGACCATCAGATAGTTTCTGATCAAAAGCAAAAAAAGAAAAAAATCCTTGCCGCGGATACAACAAAAAAAGGCTTAAAAAAAAAGTAAATAAATAAAGGATCAATTCAAACTAATTCCTGTCATCTGACATTGATTCTTCTTGTTGTTTTTGGCTCATCAGTGAACTCCATCTATTCTTCCTGCTGTCGCTCAGTTCCTGAATCTGTAGGAAATGGGCAGCAGCTTGTGGGTCTTCTTCATGGTCTGAACTTTGGTGTGCGTGTCCTCGTCCATGGTCTTATAGCAGCGCCGGGCGTAATCCAACAGCTTCTCCTTCGACGCCTCAAACTCTCCGACTTCAGTCACCTGCAGGAGCATCATCAGGAAAAAAATTTAAGTTTTATACTGGAAAGACTGAACACGCAGACGGAATCCGGACACGGCTTTATCATGTGTGGAGGATACTCTGATTGAAAATGTGGCCTTTTGTTTGGAGCAGATTGGGTATGAAACACCCGACAGGAGAGCATTTCACTGTGGCACGACGGTACGATAAATATCTTTCATGGTTCTAATTCATCTCTGACTGCAACTATGAAAACTAAGTTTCCCCCAAGAAATCAAAAGCAAAAAACAGACAAAAAAAGCCCCACCCACACACACACAGGGAAATAATAATTACAATTTAAAAAGAAGAAAAAAAATAAGAATAGGCTAATAGCAAAAGCATAAAAAAAATTAAACATAATAAATAAAATAAGAAAAACTTAATGATTCCCTGAGCTTAATTATTTTGACTGTGTTGCTTCTTCTCACATTTCTAAACTTTGATTTCAAAACAAAACAAAAACTACTTTGAATGTTTTCGCTCCACAATAGAGCGACGACACACCCGCTGTTAGACTTGTGGGTTTTCCCCCATTAATTTCCGTGCCAATATTCAACATTTTGGCTTTGCAGAAAGTCTGCAGAACGACAGTCGACCCGGACCTTCTTGCTGTGAAGCGCCTGCGGGGAGCGCCGCCCCACCGTTTCACCTCCCACCAGGAACACAAACGTAGAAATCTGCACCTTCTCCGGCGCCACCAGCAGCAGCTCGGCGATGGGTGAGGTGGAGGCCATGGTGTTCCGGTCCACTCCGTGGATCTGGAAGGCTCGGGACATGCTCCGCACACGCTGGTAGGTGGTCAGGATCTTCTTGTAGCGGATCAAAACTCCGTCTGGGTCTTTCACTGAGGAGGAGGGGAGAGAGAAAACTGTGTTTCTGGACCGTTTCGGGTTTTCTTGAGCATCAGTGGGGAGATTCTAATAGTTCTGGGAGCTCTGGGTCACACGGGGAGATATTAAACCAGGATTTGTAAACACAGATAATATTTGCGAGTAGAACAGATTAAATGATGTGTTTTTTTATTGGATTTGCCAGTAAATCTTTTTCTCTGCGGATCCTGATTTCAAACCATTTAAATCTGTTTTGTTCGCTGTATCACGTTTCACCTCTTTGTCTCTCCCTCCCGTGTGTGATCCTGAAGATCCTCCTCATCTTCATCCTCGGCTCCCTGTTGGCCTTTCCACGGGCCTTCTTCTTTGACCCTTTCTCCACTGCAGAGTCATCTTCGTCCTCCTCGTCATCCTCCTCCTCCTCTTCTTCCACATACTCATCCTCGGTGTAGTAGTTGTCCTCTTCCAGATGGAACTCCTGTTTGACTTTGACCAAGAAAACAAGATATTCTATTCACCGGACACCAGGAGGAGGAAGAGGAGGAGGAGGAAGGAAGGAAGGAAGTGGCCATTAGGAAAAGAAGCAAGAGCAATAGAAGGAGAAAAATGACCATTAGAGGAACAATGAGGAAGAGGAGCAGGGTGAGAAGGATGTGAGAACGGAGGAGGAGGAGGAGGAGGAGGAATAAAAAAAATGACCATTGGGAGAAAAAGACTACAGGATGAAGAACGAGGATGAAGAGGGAATCCTCACTTTCAGAGCGAGGAAAGGCAAGGAGGAGGAGGAGGAGAAGGAGGAGAGGAAGAGTAGGACTGCCTCACCGGGGATGGCGGTGCTGCAGCGGGCTCGAGATCCTTGGCTGCGTTTGAGGGTCATTCCTGACCTGGTGGTCATTGGTGAGGGAGGGGAGGGGGCGCTGGCCGGCTGAACCTTCACGCCTCGCTGAGGGTCTCCGCTCCACTCTGCAGGGAGTTATAACCAGCTCAAGCAACGTTCTGGATAACGAGAAGATTTAGGAAGGACAGGGATGCCCTGAAGGCCTCACCCTCGGGAGCCCTCATGCTGACGATGAAGCGGTCCAGCTGGCAGCGCAGGAAGTTCCGCTCCTCCTCCAGCTCCTCGATGCGCTTCTGCAGCCAGGCGTTCTTCTCCAGAGAGACGAAGAGGTGGGCCCGGAGGTTCGAGACCAGGATGAACGGGCTGTACTGAGAGTGGGGAAGCTCCTGTACCATCGGCTCTGCAGGAGGAAGAGGAGGAGAGAGAAGAACAACAGTAGAAATCAGCTTTATCCCTCAGTTTTAACACCGAGGAGTAGAAGTACAGCCTGAAAATACGTTTCTCTTTAGACTAAACTGTTTTCTCTCAACACAGACTTTCTGCAGCCTTTAGCATGCACGCGTTCACAAACGTTCCCACGCAGCGGAGAAGTGATGCCAAAAGAAGCGCAGGAGCAACCTGCAGTTCAGGGCCGTGACTCACTGCTGACCTTTGACCTCGAATCGCACTGAAACCGTGCGACAGCCAGGGAATAAAATCCAAAAACACCAGTTACTGTTTCGCTGTCGGTAATATCTTCTTTGTAATATTTCTTTAGTTTTGTAGGTTCATCCCACTCTCAGACTCTCACACTGAAACTACGACTCGTTTTGGTTCCTGATGGGAAACATGGAAGCGGTGGTATTGGAAGTGGTTAAAAACATCAGCTGGAGCGAGCGACGCGTGAGACACAGTCGCGTGTTGTCGATGTGGCGTACCCTCCATCATGTGGTGGCCTTGGCTCAGGTGGTACGGGGTCGGTCGCTCCACATTCTCCCCCAGCGGGAACGCTACCTCGTAGGCATCCAGGTATAAACCTCCTCCACTCCCTCCTCCACCTGCGCCTCCTCCTCCTCCTCCTGCAGCTGTAGGCTCAGCTGAGGATGAGGACGACGAAGAGGCTGGTGGGGGCATGTAGTGCTCTGAGGCGTCGGAAGAGGAGCACAAAAGTAAAACAATACAAGCCAATGAACAAACAACCAAAATGATCAATTTATTAATTTCCAAGCAAAAGTGTGATCATTTTTTAACCGTGTACTATTAGTAAAGGAAAACCCAAACTTTTTATGTAATTATATTTAAACAGTATATTTGAATATATTACAATAATATAAAACAAGGAACATGTGTAAGGTACAGTAAGTATGTTTAATCTGTACAAAATATATTGTGTGATTCAAAATATAAAGATTTTCACATGACCCAATTATTAATAGTAATTATATTTATGCGTAATGTAAAAATATGTCCAAAGATTCAACAAGAGACAAAACTAAATGTTTGAAAAATATGTTTGAAATATCCTCCCCGTTTTTGCACACTGGGTAAAATATCTTTGGTTTGTAATTACAAGCTTGAAATTAAACATTTCTCTTTTGTTTTAGCAGAAATGTTTGAAAAAAGAAACCCAAAAAATTGTAATTACATAAATATACATAAAACTCACTCTACATCTCATGTTTAAAACACTGTTTGGAATTCTGTAGAAATAACTGTTAATCAATAATTTATAAATTAACAAATGCAAACATCATTAAGCTGATTGTGTAGAAAACGGAAAACGTGAAATTAAACAGGTAATTTAAGAACTTATTGATGCATTCAAATGCCATGTTTCAAAACAGTTTAAAACCACGTTGATGCCAGTTGAGCGTGAAAACTGAACAACCTGAAGCATTTTAAATGTCTTGGTTCATTACTGCTGACAGGAGTTTCAGTTCAGCTCAAACCCTCGATTATTTACAGGAAACTAAAACAATAAAAACGAGAAAACAAATGACCATGAGTAAGATAGTCATAACACTGAACACTGAACATATTATTATACAAAGATATAACTTGAAAATGTCGATTAAAATCGATTAACCTGCCAACAAAGAATAATAGCGAAGCGTGAAAGAGGAAGATGTAAAAGTGTATTTTTCTATCCTTCAAAGCGACAAACAAAACCAAAGTACATATATTTCTTCCATTTTTGTTTGTTTTTGCTTTTTAAAAACGGTTCATTGAATTGAATTCGCCAGCTCTACCAAACAAACCTTTAAAGGCCGTTTGAGCAGAGGTCTGAGTGGTTTTGTGGAGTTTGTTGCACACGAGTGTTGCAGCGTTCGGGCGCTGCTGTTACCTGCAGGGTTTGATTCTTCTCTGCTGCCTGGAGGATTCATGACTCAAAAACTTCCCTAATAACAGGATAGTTTGGATAAAACTGTTATTCGCACGGTTCCTTGCGCGGTTATACTTCAGTAATACAGCCTGAAACGACCCTCGGCTGCTCCCCGCACAGCCCGACACGCACACTCTGCAGCAATTACCTGATTATAAGGTCTTCCACAGGTGCAGATGGGGCAGCGCCGACCGCGAGCGCATGCGCACTGCGGAGCACAACGCTCACCTGATGCTCAGACGGACACCGGCTCAGGAAGACACCAACAGGCACAGAAAGACATGAAAAGACACAAATAAGCATTTGAAGACACAAACAGACATAGAAAGGCACAAACAGACACACAAAAAAAATAAAAAATAAAAAAAAGACACTATACGGCACTAAATCTTAAAAAAGATTTTAACATAAGCGGTAGAATAGTATATTTATTTATATGTATCAATAACCGGTCGGTTTATTTAACATTCAGTGTTATATCAAAGAGTTTTAGTGTCATATAATTACAAGTTTTCACATGTCCTGGTACAAAAATCTGTTCCCAGGGCTTCTCGATGCCAAAAACATAAATAGAATGCAATGGAATTCAATGGAAGTAAAATGAAACTAGAATAGAAAAGTAATCCAAAATATAGTTATTTAGTCAGTAAAATCTATTTATTTATTTATTTATATCAGCTTTTTTTTTTAAACCAATAACTAGTTTGCCAGTGTTCATTTTTATTATTCATAAATTGTATTTCAAGTATTTACAACAGACACTGAAAACAATATTAACTCCTCCCTCCACTCATTATTATCTTTATTATCATTATTATTATTATTATTATTATTATTATTATTATTATGAAGAAGAAGAAGAAGAAGAAGAAGAAGAAGAAACCTGAAGCGGAAATACGTCACCAGGTGAGTGTCGAGGGGCGGGGCATCGACTCAGGTAAAGGCGGAAGCTGAAGAAAACCTAGATAAAAAAAGGTTCAGAAAAGCTTTCGATCTGAAGTTTTCTGGTCCGGGTGGGGCGTCAATAGCAGGTAAGTCAACATGTGTTTGTTAAATGCGTGAAACGAGGTTTTTGGATGAAGTTTACATCGTGAATATTTCTTAATGGCTCGTGCCGTGACGAACTGGTTGTCTCCCTCCACAGGATAAATAAGAGAAGAATGAAGTAATCCGCATCTTATAGAAGAGGCAGTCTGAACTTAATGAAATCTTATTTCAAGCACATTTCAGACCAAACGTGACAACACAAACATTAATAAGTGTCACGGACCATTGTTACATACTAGTTTTAAACTGTTTACATCCACCAAACTCTTTTATAGCAGAACAGGAGCAGAATCCAACTTGAATTAAAACTTATTTTAAATGTTAAAGACACGAATGAATGTGAAGTTGGAACAATACAGTGGTAAATAGAATAAAAACAATATAGAACTTTTTGCTGCACATACTGCAGATCATGTAATATACGATAGAAACAATTAAAAGTTGTTTACTGTGAAAACATGTGGTTGGTCATGATATCATTATTTGCCTTGTTGCCATATTGTCCAATGCTTTTGATTGTTAACACTATCATAATATCGTTGTACCTTAACTTACCAAGCTAGACATAGAAAATATTAAGACAAAAAGACAGGAATACTTTGAGTTCTTAATTGTTTTTGTAACTGAAGTTGCACCCTTTGAAATTGACCTTTGCATAAGTGCTCTCATACAGATTTTCAGCTGGTTGATGGTGTGATACTAACGGTTCCTCCTCCTCTCAGCTGCACCATGGGCCTGTGTGACCGCCTGTCTCACTGTAAACTGGCGCTGGTTTTCGCGGTGGTGATGGACTTGTTGGGAGGAACCGCTCTGCTGGTGGGAGTGTTCGCTCGTCTGGAGACTAACGGACAGGACTACGGAGACCTGCTGGTCTATACAGGTGAGTTTTGACGGCTCAGCCTCACTTTGTAGTCAGGACTGGAAAGACGAGAATGACATAAAACCAAATGAACGCACAGGTAATACATTGCAAGGAAACAGGAATAAACATTTAGCAGGAAACTTTGGATTAATAACCACACGACTGTGAAAGATCCCAGTGCACAGGATGAACCTGGCGGGTGTCATAACGGTGTTTATGTGTGCATGTTTACGACGCCACTGTAAATGAGAATGAGGTCCTGAAGACACAGAAGTATTCATGGGAGATAAATGAAGAAAGAAAATGAACTCAAAATGAAGAAGTCGGACAATATCAGACACTTTACAACGTATTTAAATGTAAATAAATACAGATCAATACATTCTACAGCCAACACACGAGGTGAAATCGGGATAAAAAAAATAAAAAGTTACACATACTTGCTTGTTCCAATCACTTTTGATAGAAGCTCAGAGCTGTAATTTTCCTCATGATTTCCTCATAGATGTAAAAAAAAATCCTATTAAATTATTGACTCCAATATCAATATCATGTTCAGCCGCTTCATTTTTGGTGTTTTTGACTGTTCAAGCCGTGATAACCGAGTGCGGATGCTGTTGAATTGCGTTCAGGGGCTCTGTTCGTGGTCGCATCTCTGGCCGGCTGGGTGCTGTGGTACAGTGGAAACATCGATGGCCTGACCTCCAAGAAGGAGCTGGGACACATCGGCAGCGCAGTCGACCGGCTCGCCCGCAACCTCAGCCGCAAGATCCACTCCTACAGGAACCACTTCTGACTGCCGGGCTGGGGTGGGGTGGGGTGGGGTGGTGGGGGCTGGGGGGGGGGGGGGGGGGGGGGGGGGGGTCTGAGGGTCTGTCATGCTCTACAAATCTGCCTGCAGTCGTCAGTATTACTTCAAGAAAAGTGTTCATGAGCATGTCGGAAACATTTCAGCTTATTGTTCTGTTACAAAAGGTTTTTTATTAGTACGATTTTATTTACTTTCAGTGTTTGATTAAGTCTTTAGTGGTTACATGTTGGATTTCAATAAAAAATATTTCTTTTAATCATAGTTTTTAATTTTTTCATCTTTCACAAATTCACACACGTTGTCCTAATCGCTCCAGAGCTTCTTTGTGAGAGAATTTGTTGTCGCTTTCTGAAATGCTTTGTTAGAAGAGATGTTTGAGCTGTGACGTTAATCCCTTTTCAACCTGCAGGTGGCGCCATTAGTTTAAAAAAGTGCATTTTTAACTTCTGCCAGCTACATCAAACTTAATGTGTTACCTGCTGCTTTACCGACTGACAATATCAAGAGACATGAAAACTACACTCCTCTGCTATTGGCTGCATTTTCTATCAGAAAGGCATTGCTCATTTTCCAGAGAAAGGAGTGTGTTTGGTCGTTGCACTAGTGTTTTAAGCAAGAAGCAGAATAAACCTTTATTTCACTTCAGTTTTAATCCATGTAGCCGGAATCACTGCATAGCAGGCAATAACAATCCATCATGAGAAATATAAAGGAAAAACATGTAACATAGCAGGACATTTTACTGTTACTGATGGATGAATGATTCAGCGTTCGTCTCTTTTCAGTTCAAATGCCTTGAGGTTTTAGAGATGAAGACCAAAGATATTCTCTAAACTGTTATGTTAGCAGAGAAGTAAGTCAGATACTTTATTTGTAGTAAATTATATATATATATTTATAGATCTCCGCCGATTATCAAGAACCACAACAAAACAGACCCATCACAGAAACTTGAAGTTGAAATATATATCCCACTGGAGAAGCATTTACAACTTAAAGGAGAAGTTGCATGTTGCAGCATCATCAGATCAATAACACACCGCAGTCTGCTTACTAAAGACTGAGAAGATTCAAAGTTGTTCCAAAGTTGAGTTGTGTTGATGTGAATGTATGTATTTTCTATCACTTGTTACACATACTGTCGTAATGTGTACTCTTGTACTATCCAGTTTTAATGGTAACTGTTATATTTTGTGACAGAAAAACAACTACCGTACTTAAGCAATCTGAATGCGGTGCTGACCTCTGCTGGTGAGTAGTGAGAACTACAACAACATCAATACAACGTGTTGGAAAATTAAACGATTTGATTTTAAAATGCCACAAACTTAACACAAAAATATAAATCATTAAGTTTTACAACTCAATACCTTCTTCACTGCTTCTCTGCACAAGCTGAGTAATGAACTCCATCTGAACTCACGATTACAGCGTCTATAAAAAGCAAAGAGGAGCATCAAGCTCTGAGCAGATTAACCTTCTTCAAGGAAGAAACTTTCCTATCTAATTGAAGCTCCCAAATAATGTGATGTAACATGCCACCAGCAGTGGAGTAAAAAAGTAGTTTGTAATCAGACCTATAGTGGGACTCTAACATACTTTTTAATGCCACAAAAAGAACGATTAGATCCATGTCACCTACTTAAACGGGACCAGCAGCAGGCCAAAATGAGACCAGACAGGTGAGTAAGTTACTGAATTAGTGAGGTGATGCAGCAGCTCACCTTTCTCATAAACATCTCGTCTTCACAACATATCTCAGCCTTTCAGAGTGCGCTTTTATTACACTTTGGAAATGGCTTATTTGGTGAAGCAGGTTGTCTTAAAATTCCTTAAGTTGAGTCTTCCAAAAGTTCTATTTCTTTAGTCATTGAATTCTCACTAAACTCATGTTTACTTGCAGAAAAGTGCCTCATTGATCTTGAAGTAACACAGCAAAGGGAAAGATGTTCATCTGTAAACAAGCGGAGTTCTGCTAATACTGGAGGACGGATTTACGTGATTAAAGAAGTATGTTACTATGATATGCACAGTGGGAATGACTGACAGGATAGTGCTACAGAGGAGTGCATGTGAAGGTCAGAGCAATTAGTCAGATTCAAATGGTCAATTATCCCAACATTAAATCAACATACTATCTCAGTCCCCCCTGATGTTGCATTTATTTCTGCTTCGATAGAGTGGAGGATCAAGGTTCAAATCCCGGTTGCAGTAATCAGAGATTTCAGAGTAAAAACTGGTCACGTCTATGACGCATGTTGCATGTTTTAATCTCATTTCATTGTTTTCTGAATGAAAACCGGATTTGAATGTGAAAACCAAACAGAGCACCCATGTTCACGCTGAGTTTTCAAACAATTTCCAGGAAGAGTCCGGCTGGACGGTCTGTGGGAAATTGTCTCCATTTGAAGTGTTTTCTGTGGATTAATCTTTTTCTCTTGGGGAGCTCTATTCTGTCCACAAATCACATGAACACTATCAACAAATACAAATCCACATTTTGAATGAAACTATACCATTTCAAACTAACCTCTTGCCAGAATAACATATCCACACGGGTCAAACGCGCCTTCGTCATACCAACAGCAGCCAATCGAGAGCCAGCTCTCCACCCCCAGAGAAACACCAGGCTCCTTTAGGTGGGAAAAGTCGGGGATGAAATTCACTAAAGAAAGAGAATTTCCAGTCGTTTGCAGGTTCGAACCTCTCGACTGATCGATCATGGTGACCCTTGACCCCCGGCAGGCTCGCTGGTCGCTGGGGGGGTCGGCAGCTCACTGCTTCTACTTTGTGTAGTTTAGATTGATTCTGAACACGGTGGGTTACGTACAGAGAAGTAGTTTCATGAAGGGGATTGATAAGGTATGTTTGTGTTCATCGCCAAGAGATTGGCCACAACCTGAGCTGGTGGTGGTTTGGGTTGATGTTGCCTGGTTTTGTCTGTCAGACCTGGCAACCCACACGAGAGTTTCTCATAAAGTGCAAAATATCCTGTTGAGAATGAACTTTGCTCTTTGTCTTCGTTACCTGAACACTTTTGTGTTGAGCAGTAACTCCGCAGAGCGTCTGACAGGCTCCCTGTTTGGTTCTGACAACACGGCACCTCATCTGTCTATCAGCCCTTCCTCTTTTAGAAGGAGGATTTTGCCTTCAGGCTACAGATACTAAATAGTCTGGAATTATTGGATTAGTAGTTCCAGTCCCCCGGCTTTTGAGACGAACCCTTCCCTCTCACAGTGTCACCTTTAACCCCAAACCTGGTTCAGATTGAGCTCTTGGAAGGAGAATCCCTTGATTGAAAGAGGAGGAGAGGATTAAGATGGAGGAACAGAAGGCGATAGAGACGTAGACACGGCGGAGATGGTTGATGTGAGGCGGCGCAAGGAGGATTTGGCAGCTCCGCACAGCAGACAGGGAGTCGCTACAGGGAACGGGAACTCTGTGTTCACGTTACGAGAGCTTCTGGCCCAACCCGCGGGGAATCATTCCCCGAAAAAGAAAGTTTAATCGAGGCAGAAGTTTAATTGGACTCCGCTTGCCCGAGACGAAGGAGCAGAGTCGCATCAGTAAATAAAACTCTTGAAGTGGTTTGTGAATAAATGTGGAGATAATATATGAGAACATTATCAACATTTGTAATGATGTACATGAAGTTAAATAAACTTAAAGGGTTCTGTGTTGTTATTTTTTTCATTCTATATACATTTGAAAAAATGTTTTCTTATTGAAAAACAAAGTTTATTCCACCCGGCACTTCTGTAGATTTTTCCATTATTTGTATACATTTTTAATTTTACCTCCATCTTAACCAAAAGAATAGTTAATTAGTACTTTCTTTGATACTCTTCCTTGCTTTAGGCTAAATCAGAGTTACATTGAAAGGATAAAATCACCAGATATTCCCTCCAGGATCTTACAGCTGTTTTTTGTTTTGTTTTGTTTCTGCAGTGTCGTTTGTTTCTGTTTTATCGGATTCATTTCATGGGCGTTGCAGGAAATTACAATCATGAGGTAGTGAAATATATATATTGACTTGAAACGATGATAAAACATTGATGTTTGTTTTGCAGAATCAGTCATTTAATTAAAATTTCTCAGAATATGAGAGAATTTCTCTTTGCTCAAATATGTTTGGGTTCAATCTGATGACATTTCTCATGATCTGAAATTTGCTTTAAAGTCCTTTATACTGATGTTCATGACTATATATATTATTATTTTTTGATGAGCCACCGCTTGAAGGTATCTTACAGTTTCTGTGCTGCAAGAGATGCCTGGTCAGACAACTAACAGGGTCAATGTAAACATACACACGGTCTTCATAATCCAATTATTAGTTGTACAAACAGTGTCTGCAAGGGGGGGGAAGCCCCTCGGACACTGAGTGGTGAGGGTATTCATATAATAGAGCTCTAGTGGTGGCAGGTGGAGGGTTTTACCGCACGTACCGACACCACCTTCAAACTCTCATTTCACCTTTAACACGTAAATGACCTGGAAGCAAAGTTCAGTCCACCCCTGGGTCATATAAGTGCAGCGCAGAATAATTCTCAAGCCCACAGCTCATCCTCTTGGTTTGACACACGCTTCAGAGCTCAATGTATGAGGTGAACTCGGGTAAGACTTGGTCTGTTGACAGAAAAAAATCCTTCCTGGAGCTTGAAGAGATCTGCATCTAGAAGACGACCTGAGAGAAACCCACAGATTTCCCCCGCTGCTGTTTAATCTAATAATAAGCTTTCTTTGATGGAAAAGTCATTTGAGTGGTCAGAATTGAACTTTTCCACTTTCTTCCTGTTTCTTCCAAACTGACTGATATGAAGTGATAACTGACAAGGAGGTCACAGTTTGTGCTTTTTTTTTTTTTTTTAAGTGTCTTTTCCTCCCAATCAGGACAAATTAAAAGCTTCCTGCTGCTGATCTGTCGGCATGTTGGTCGTTTATCTCTGCAGTTTCCTTGTTGCCTTTTCCTCCGTGTCATTGGTTGTTAAATATGTTTGATTCAAGAAGTGTTAAAGTCCAGAATATAGAGCATCTTCCTCTTGATGTAGCAAACGCAGCGCTGGCAGCTCTGCTCATGTCCCAATATTAGAACGAGAGACGAGCGATCTGAGAGTCTCTCACTCTTTCATCAGAGCTTCTCAGTCGTCACTTTCTCTCTCTTCATCTCATAACCTGTTGACAGTTAAAACAAGATCAATTAAACTTCCTCTGTGGCATTTCTAAGAGTCTCTTTCAAACATTGTTAGATGTGCAACAGAATCAAATTATGAGAGCACCAATGAGAGGCTGTGAAGCCACATGTGGCTCCAGAGGTTGCAGATCTTGTTTTTTTTATTTTTTAAGTCTTTTATACTTAAAAAAAACAACCAAAAAACTACAGTTGCATTAAGCTTCATAGCTTAGCAATATGTTGTAACTGTTAATCATTTCTGGGTGTTTTTAGTGTGATCTTATGACTCCTGCAAACTGACTCTATGCAGATTTTGATCATTTGTTTTTGCACCCAGGTGGGCCGCTGTGGTTCATGAAAACTTTTTGGAAGATTTTGAAACCTTGAAAACAGCTAAACTTTGCACAATCGTGGTGAGGCTGGTAGGGGAGGAACGAAAAATAATTATTATTTATTGAAGGATTTTGATTATTTGAAGAGCCAGGATGTCAGCTCAACTCATACTTCAGCATTACTGACAAATAAAAAAAACCTTTTCAGGCAACATCTTCCTACATTAAAACATGCTGCAGCATTAAAACCCTGATCACGTGATCAGGACTGGACAGGCTCGGTTGAAGAGGTTATTTTTCTTATAAGGTGACATTGGTGCTGCATGTCCTCAGCAGCCTCCCTGCCAGTGTCCTGCAAAGCTCTGAGCGGCCAGATGGCAAAATCCAAATCACCTGTGGAGGGTTGGTACGGGGTGCCAAGAGGGCGGCGCCATGCCGAAGTTAGGACCTCAGCACGTCAGCGGGAATTAAGTTGTTTTATTTAATAGGAGGAGGGAGATCAGCTTACTGCTGTCGTGGGTCTAAACTCGTCCACGCAGCTCCGTCTCACATCGAGGCAGCAGGTGGAGAGGACGGTACTTATGTCAGTATAATCAGGCTGAGTGCATGCACTACTACTAATTCTACATTTTGTTTACGAGGTAGATGCAAAGGCGCTTCACACATGCAGCTGGATGATACCTCGTTTCAGGCATGCTCAGGGAGAACATGCAAACGCCACACAGAGAGGTTCCCCGTCCCCAAGTTTTATTTAGGAAGATTCTCCTTCATGCCACATCGTGTCGACAGCTGCAGCCGAAACAAAGCATATTTGTAGGTTACCACAAGAAATGTTGTGTCCCAAGATGGGGAAATCCTCAATATTTACATTTTGTTTTCTTAAAATATTTATAATTCATCACACCGTTCTTTAGATTTCCCTTCTGTCTCAGTAGTTTAACCAATTTAGCGTACGGTCAATAATCTATCGAAGGAATCAAACATTTTCCCAAGATTTTGCAGCAAATATTCTCTAATTTGCCTTTAATGGATGTTTCATTCAGCGATTTGGCTTATAATGGAGCAAGTTCATTCCCTTCTATTCAACCAGCAGATGTGAAATCCACACGGCGGGTGAAGAGGTGAGCGATGGGAGGGGAGAGGGCAGGGTGGTTACACATCGTCTGGCTCTGAGGCCGTGACCTCTGAGCTCAGCGGCGATCAGACAGCGAGGGAACTTCCTCCCGGCTTCGCTCGGGCCATTTACACCTTTAAATGGAGGGATGCAGGTTCCCCCCGAGTGCAGGAGCACAGCGGTGGACCTGTGGGAGCGTTTCAGTACAGACGGGTTCACAGCAGATGGTGGACCAGCGGTTAAGCACATTTGGATCCCGCAGGAGAGCCGCCCTCCTCCCGCCTACACTCGCTGGATTTATACGGCTAAGTCTTGGCCCGGCCCGGAGGTCCGAGGTAGTTTGGAAAACAGCTCAGGTTTACTCTGTCACTTCACCTGATCGGGTTTATTTTTACTGCAGATAAAAGCCGTGGCGTCCTCGTCACCAGGCAACAATCCAGGGGCAAGCTGGGTCAGCTGACTTGTTTTCAGAGCCGCAGGGAATCCTGGCAGTTCAGAGATTTACACTGACTCTTCACCCCGTGTTACACGTCCAACCTGCTCAGGGAAACACAACTTCACACAGCGGGGTGCCGAGAAATCGGAGGAAAATGTATCGATTCACTGTCTCTGTCTCATTTAAGACATTTCACAGCGCTGACACACACACACACACACACACACACACACACACACACACACACACACACACACACACACACACACACACACACCACAGGCCAATTCGGAGTCCCTTATCAGCCTAACAATTATGTGAAGGAATACCCAGAGAAAACCAACATCTTTAGGTCATCAAACGACACACAGAAAAGAACCCACAAAGGTTTGGAGTTGAACATGGGTCTTCTTGTTGTGAGGTGACAATGCTAACCACTACAGTACAGTGCCACCAGAATTTAAGAGTTTAGAAAAATACTTTTTTTTTTTTTACTTTAATGATTATAGCTTAATTAAGGAAGATTCACAAGATTTTTTTTAAATCACTGGAACTACACCAGACTATAGTTGTTTTTTTTTATCTTTCTAATGTTTTCACCTCCCTACATATACATAATAACAACTTTTTTCTACATATTTTTCCTAGTTTTTCCTCAAAAGATTTCAAAACGAATAATTTTTTCAACGTCTACTTTTCCCATCTGACCTAATCATTCTTAGAAACCATGTTTTATTGTGAAAAAAAAACCTACAAACAAGATGAATATCACTAAGCAGTGTACTTAATTCTTTAAAGCATGCACTTTCATATTTTCTTGCATTAAAGATCTTTCAGTCAGCTACACGCGGGATTTTAATGTTTCAGTTTACAGTAGAGCGGCTTTCTTCATCTCTTTCACTTTGAGTCAAACAAAATCACATTTTCTCACTGAGCCAATAAGAAACGATTGACAGAGTCTTTATTTTCAAATGTATTTGTACATTTGAGGTCATTTTGGGTAAGAATAGTCTCCATCAGAACGAGACATGCTGAAATTCAAACGGTGCTGTCTGTATCGTTTCATTGAACTTCTTTACAGCTCTGAAACTGAAAAACCTGAAACCTGGGAAATTACGAAGAAATGCTTTGTTTACGAAACAGTGACATTAACACAGAGACAATAGAAAGGTCATTAAAACCAGTTCTGAAACACTTGTCCCCAGCAAATGTCCACACGCACATCAGTGAATCAGTGTTTCCTGTTTGATCGTTTTAATGATTTATTTCCTTTCCTTGAATTGAAGAAGATGGTTGAATCGAAGCAGCGTTTTCATCTGCCTGGGCCCGACTCGAGCCGCACTTTATAAATGCATGTGAACGCTGGGATCACCTCACTCCGTTGGCAAAAAAATAGCATCTCGGGGGTTCACATGGACGTTGTTGTTGCTCCGCCTCTGGGATTAATTGACTTATCTCAGCAGGTGGAGGCAGATTTCCCCGGCTGCTCACCCGTCAGAGCATCACTGTTTGTCCTGGACTTCGACTGATCACACAGGTAGGACACACAGCAGAGCCGTGCAGCATCACACACTCGACACTTCAGTAGACACCTGGAGTCCCAGGTAGTGATTTCAACTAATTCAAAGAGAAACCTGTGTCGTCTTGTAGATTTAAAAAAAAACAAAAAAACAAACGTGCACAGGTGGAGAAAAAGCCACATGTACTGTTAAAAGGGGGAAAACTTGCATTTATTGATCATTTATGTTGCTTTTGTCTGAACTGATGCATGCTGCCCTCATTGAATTTCATATGGAAAACCTTAGTTCATTATACTGATGTTATTATTCATCTAATCTGTTAACAGGGTTTATTATCGATGCCGGTAAATATTTATCACCATTTATTCACATATTTTTTCTGATAATTCTGCTCAGTTTAAACTATGTAGTTTAATTAGTCTAAACTTGAATTGATTCACAAGCCAACTGGAATGCTGATCCATTGTAGGGATGAGTTGATCTATTTTTGGTGGAGTGGTTTCTCATTGAAGTTTCAGCTACATCCAATTATTTAAATTATGATATTATTGTGCTATTTTGTGAAGATGGAGATGTTAGTTCCAGTCAAGGTGAACACACTACTGGTACACCTCCTGGTCTTTTCTTCTCATTTATTTATTTTTTAAGCATTTTGATCATTTTCTATCCAAGTTGTGAAAGAATTAGTTAAAATAAACAAAATGTCTCTTTACTTTTCAGCGTGTATTACGAGATGCAATGTGGATCTTTGTAAGGGTTTGAAGCTGCAATTATGGGTATATCACTTCAGTTATTTGGCAACGAATTTATGTAACTTTTCAAGCCAAACTATTCCATTTACTTTGTCTCACTAGAAGAACTGGCGTTCAAGCTTGAAATCTACAAAAAGCTAATTAAAGTGACAGTCAATGAAAAAGCATTGACTCCAGTTGTGCGAATAATTTCTTATTTCTCCTTAGATGTATTTGCACTAATCAGGCGTAAACATAAAAGTTTGAGTTATTATTGAAACGATTTCTTTCCTCTTCTTGAGCGCTCTTACATTATGACAGTTAAGAGTTTCCAACATGGAGTCATGCTATCAAAGTACTGACCTGGAAACTGTCTGTACAAGAAAGGCCGATAAGCTTCCTTTTCCACTATATTTATTTCAATGGGTGAAATTACAAGTTGGTTTATGGTGTTTAGTTTTTTTTTTTCAAACGGTATGCAGCATCACACTTTAAACATGAGTAAACAAGCAGGAGAGCCTTGACCTGAGGTGAACTTTGTCCGTGACGCCGGTAATACTGACGGTTGATCGGACTAATGAGCTTACCGGGCTGCTTCTGCTCTTTTCACAGCGTTTGCTTTGTGCGGGTTGAATTGCAGGTTAGGACCGGGATCAAGGAGGACATATCTCAGCAGTGAAGGCGGCAGCTCCCCGGGCTGAACTCGTGTGATACTTGTCCTCACAAAGCCGACGGACCAACAGAGTCACACGCCGATACAACTCTTAAAAACCACCTCCAACACCGGCAGCAATGGGAAACAAGAGCGGAGCTGTGTCCAAGGAGATCCTGGAGGACCTGAAGCTCAACACCAAGTTCTCAGAGACTGAGATTGCCCAGTGGTACGAAAACTTCAAGAAGCAGTGTCCCTCGGGCCGCATCTCAAAACAGGAGTTTCAGGCCATCTACAGCAAGTTCTTCCCAGAGAGCGACGCCAACACGTACGCCCAGCATGTCTTCCGCTCCTTCGACACGAACGACGACGGCACGCTGGACTTCAAGGAGTACATCATTGCCCTCCACATGACGTCAACAGGCAAGACCACCCGGAAATTGGAATGGGCCTTCTCACTGTTCGATGTTGACAAGAACGGATACATCACCAAGTCGGAGGTCAGCGAGATCTGCATGGTGAGTTTCTGGCTGAACAGCAGCAACGTTGCAGTACGTCAAACTCCTGATGATGTTTTAGGATTTGTCTTCCAAATGTCTGGCAAAAAAGCAAAAAATAGTGTCGTGTAGTGGAAGAGTATTAAAAAAAACAACAGCATCCAGATGCTTCCAGCTGCAGCAGATGTCAACAAAGGGTTAAATGAAAGAGGAAGTTTATCTATGACCTCAAAAATATTGTTGAAAGGACTTTCAAATGGGCGGATGAATAAATACACCAAGTTTTGAAATTAAAGAATTTACATCGAAGAATATTTATCGATCAAGTTTAGTGTGACTTTTGTCTATTTTGGAAAACTTTCACTTGTTTGGTCTGTTTCCAGATTGAACCTCGACATTAAAGGATGCTGCACAAGTCATGGCCTCACCTCGTTAGATAACATCTTATAAGCATGGGATTAGGCTTCCATTAAGGTTTAGAGTGAATTAAGCCTTTCGTGAAAGGAGCACGTCAGAGTGAGGATAAGAGAAAATATATAAAAAAGATGGTATACTTTTAAATGGATGCATTTAAAAGTATCCAGGATATTTGATAAATATGTCGTCTATTGCACTGGTGGTGGACGGATGTTTAATCATGTTATTAGCAAATATAATACAGATGAAAGTTTTGTTTCTCTCGCGTTAAATTGCAATTATCCTCGGAAGAATCTTAATTATTTTTGTAGTTTGGGAAGGACTTGTTTGTAATAACAAAAATATTGATGTGTCAGTATAAAATCGATAAAGTTTGACCAAAAAAAAGGCAAAAAAGTCATTGTGTGATCCTAAAAAGACGACATGTCACCAACTTGCCCATGTTATTTAAATTATTATGTTTAAGCCCTACAACTATAATTAAAAGTATAGACTCTGATTTCAAGGCGAGTCATTCCAATTGTAAATTTTTTTTATTATTTGGGTTAAGAGCTGTTCCAGTTCAGTGAAAAGCTTTAGATGTTTAGGTTCGTGTCACATAAGCTCTAATCACCTTTGTGATTCTGGTTCAACAGTGACAAAATATTAGAAAAAAAACCAAAAATAACTTGTGCTTTCAAATCTTTAGAACTATTTATAGCAACCACATTTCAATTTGCAAGATTAAAGCTCATATAATCACAGAACAAAGCCAGAAAGGCCAAAAGCGCCTGTGTGCTTTAATCCTCGGCACCACAGTCGTTTCTGTCAAAAGGACAAAGATCAGCTCATAGATGTGACAAAACGGTGGAGATTAAAGGAGGATTTCTGCACCCGAGTTTCCCTCCCATATACTGTCCTGAAGTCACAGTTTATTGTAGAATAACGTGAATGAATTCAAGGTATGGTGCTTGCCAGTTCAGTAAATAATGCAGACGGTGGAATCGAATCCAATAAAACTTGAATCTGTGTAAATTTCTTTCTTTAACCAAATTAATTTAATTACTTTTTTTTTTTTTTTCTGAACAGGCAATTTTCAAGCTGATCCCCAAAGATGAACTGGCTGATTTACCAGACGATGAAAACACAGCTGAGAAGAGGGCGGACAAACTCTGGAAATACTTTGAGAAGGGAGAGAACGGTGAGATGATGAAGTTTGTGTTGTGATGTTACTGGGTACGCAGTCAAGAAATTCCCTGTCTGGATTGAGGCTGTACGTCCAACACGAGAAAGTGTCTCACCTGTTGGACATTGTTCTAAATCAACAGATTAAACGAGGCTCCTGCACATTAATTCAGTCTTGTACAACATCACAGGATCATCCTTGTAGTTTGTTCTGTGGGTAAAACTAATTCATTACAACGTAAAGACTTAAAAAATAATGTATTGGTAAAATTAAATGCTAAAGAGAGACTAAAGAGTTTTAAATAGTGCAAAAGAGTAAGTGTAACAGGCGTGAAGGTTGCAGGCTGTATAGAGATTCATTATGAGTCAAATTTTCAAGATAACATACAGATGTAAACTAACACTGTTTCTCCCGACAGATCGAGTGGCAGAAGGCGAGTTCGTCCAGGGAGTAATGGACAATGAAGAGGCCCTTCGTTTGATTCAGTATCAGCCTTCAAAATAGTTGCTCTGTCAAGCTGATTCATTGCATATCTCTTCACTTTACCCTCCGTCCTGCCTATGCGAACACACCTGAGAGCACCTACAGAAAACGCAGTGCAGATGTGACCATAACGGCCCGAATGCTCCACTTCTAATTTGATAGTCTATTGCAGAGCTTTTTATAGCCTCTTGTTACATGTGCGTGAGTGTTGTCGGACCTTTTTACTGTGGAAAACAACAAGAACCCCCCCCCCCCTTGCAGATTGCACTTTTGCAGCCAATTCTAAATTTCACCAAGCTTTATCCAAAATATCGTCCATCATAGGGTAGACGTTAAAGCTCCCTGATCAATGTGTGACTGAACTGACGCTTTCACACATTTCAATAAATATAAAAATGCATTATCTGCTTTCTCTGCTAACGGTAGCGTCTTCATTTAACCTGCCATAGACGAGGCACATTCAGTATTTGTAAAACTTTGAATGTTTAGTTTTTATTTCACTTCAGAGATGTTTTAGCATGTCCGTCACACATTTTGATATTTGATATGTCAGGTTAGTTTTGTAATGTTTTTTTGTTGGTTTGTTTTTTTTCCCCCACTGGGTGTCCAATGCTGGTCTGTTCATGTTCCATACTGGGATGTTTCCTTTTTTAAATCCCTTGGCCAGCATGAAGCTCGTGACGTTATTACAGTGAGTGCATGGGGTGTCAATCATCCTCGTCTTATTTTGTGTCCTTTAAAGGATTTAATACCGCCCTGTGACACAATCCTACATGTTCTTGTCCTAGTTAGGTGGTGAATACAGAGCCTAGATTTGTTCATGTGCAACAACATGTAAAACTAAGTGTTGGTCTTGGACTTGTCTTTAAATTAAAACAATTAAATTGTAATAACATTTTGTGGTGTGTGAAGTTATGTTGAGGACAATGATGAAGTAACAGGAGCAAGTGAAGACTACAGCGTGACATCAATCAAGAAAGTAAGTGATTTAGTCTCAACTCTATATACTAATAGTCTTTAAAGCTTTTTTTTTTTATTATTATTTTCGAATTAAATCAAGATTCAGCAAACTTTTCTACAGCTTATTGTTATCGTTTGACACAACAAGAAAGGACATTGCAGCTTCTCGATAAGAGTACAAACAACAACGCTGAAGATCTGAGGAAATACTAACTAGAAAGTAACTCATCTATCCACAGGGATGAATTATTGTAGTTATTATTGTACATATCATTGAGCGTAACGTACGACACCTCTTGTGTATCAAGCACCATCTGTGACATGGTCGTCTTCCAAGAACGTCCAAGCGGCTCCTCATGTCTTCTTGGCATTAAAGCTACCTGGCATCAGCACCAATGGATCTCTGGTCTATTGTGTGTAATCATCCCTGCTATATTTGTCTACTTGCCAACTGGCCGTGTCCAATTCCAGCAAAACTAAGTTTTTGCCAGATGCTTGAATCTGTCGTGCAGCTGTGAACTTTGAATTAAGTCATGCCAAGATAATGAGACACCTAATGGAGACCCATGTTGAGCTGCAGCTCCTTGCAGGAGAGACGTTTCTCTTCGGTCTAATCGGATTCATGTGCGAGAGTGCTCACCGCTGCACAGCTGCCCAGATCAAACAGGAGAACATCTGGGAACATTATCTAGATGTTTAATTTCCCTTCAACACATCCTCGTAAATTCATAAAACCAATCCTCGACTCCAGATGTCCCGTTTCACAAGTTTCTTTCGACAAACCAACATCGGACTCTTTCTAAAAGGTGAATATTGTTTCACGATGACAAGAACTGCTCTACTTTCTTGTTCCACTTTCTGCGAGACATCTGTCTCGGTTTCTTACACAACATGTCAGTATTTCATTAATAGGTCAAATAAACGTCTGAGCAGAAGTAGATTCATCTTGAATGAGTTAATCTAAAGTCGCCAGGCCTGTCCCTTTCTCCTCTTGTTCTGAAGTACTGTTTGAATATGTGTTTATGTTTTTAAGTCCTTGAGGTGTTGCTCCGGTGCTCGGTCCACTCACTCATAACCATTTACTAATCACAACGCTATAATATTTCAGTGAGACGCATTTGACTGTCTTCATTTTGAAGGAAAGCTGCGTCATTTCGGGGTTTACAGTTGTTTTACGGATATGAGGAGTAGAAACTTGTTAGCACGTGGAACTTCGCCCACAAAATAGTGTCTGTGATCAACGCAGTGACACTCAGCCACGTGCTCAGGGAATATAGCCGGAGATCAGCTCAGACTAACGTCCTGTAAAAAGATGTAAAGAGGAAGCAAATGTTCACTTTCAGCTGCTTTCACAGGCGAGTGTAAGAGGTGAATAAATAAGCAAATGAGCAAATACGGAAAAAAAAAAACGAATTAAAAAGTATCACATTTATTTTAATTCAATAAATGAACAGCAGCAAGGAAAACCAGCAATTCGTTTTTCTTAAAACAAACAACTGTACTTTAAGAATACCTGCGCACAATATAGCGCATCTATAAATACCTGAAACAATTGTGGACAATTGTGTAATTCCTCTTTTTTTGATTTGATATTTAATTATATCCATGTGCTGTTCAGTGAGACGAGAGCCTTTATCTCCATTCTCTCTCTCTCTCTCTCTCTCTCTCGTTCCCTTACTGGGGAGATTATTGACATAATCTCCTGTCCGGCATTTGAAAGCATCTGTCTAAACATCCCAATCTCTCTGTTGCTTTAATCTTTGATCCCTGTTTTTTTTTTTCATTCTCTCACAGATGTATGAGTTTGTGCACCTCGGGTCATTCATGCCATCAAAAGATAGAGTGAACCCGAGGCCAGAGAGCGCTTACACAGACTTCATAGAAATCCATCCATCTTTTGTTTGTCGGGATTACCAACTTAGTGGAGCCGGAGTCAATCGCAGCTAATTAAAGCAGGGAACGCGGTGGACAGGTCAGCAGTGCATCACAGGACATTAAGACACACTCACACTCACATTCAAGAATCATATGTGATGGTTTATGTAGCAGTGGAGCGTGCCACCGTCAGGTTCACCCACAGAGGCATGGAGTCAGGAATGCAGTTCTCCATAATTTATTAAATTAAAACAAAAAACACACACACAGAGAGACACAGACGCTTTCAGGTCCTTTCATGCGTCTCTGTGCTCCCGCCTGTCAGGGCGGCTCCTCCTTTATGGGCAGAGAGGTGAGGCAGCACACCTGATTCTCATCAGGGCTTAATCACCTCTCTGCCACAGTTTAAATGTGTTTTCATAATGACTGCATGATAGACGAAATGCCCCCAGAAGTAAATTATCCTCCAGAAACACAATTACAAAATGTTGTTTTTCTATATGTCAATACGGGAAAAACTAACTACGAAATGGTGACGCTTAATTATGTTTTGGTCAGAAAAATAAATTAGTAGACGTGTAATGGTAAATGATTGTGTCCTCAAATCCAAGTAAAGCAGAGCTGCTAATTCTCACACGGGAATGAAAATCTCATTTCACTCTAAGATCACTCGGGGATCGTATGATCGTGTGATCTCCGAGTGATGTCAGATGTCAGATTTGTAAAAGGCATCACACATTTAACTTCAGGATTCCTCCTCTTTGAATTAATTCATCATATATTAGCAGTAACTACAATCTATTTATTTATTTATGTAAAATGAACCTGATTCCCCCCCCCCCCCCCCCCCCCCCCCCCCCACCTCTCACACTCATATGAACTGTTGCAAATGCAGAAAATATCATTAAGAACAAGTACAGACATTTCTGGAGGGACATTTTTATTTCAAAAGTAAAAGTTCCCCCCGGTATGTACAAAAGTAAGAATGAATTTTCAATTTATTAATACACCATGCCTTATTTTAAGGTATCGTGAACCTTTTTATGGTGGTGGTGGACTCATATGCACATTCATGTATGCATACTGTATGTGCAAATACAGTCCAGGCCCGGGCCATTTACTGAGGAAATACAGTAAAACTGCAATATGAACTTCTGAAAAATAAAGTTACGATTTGAATTGTATTTCTGTTTCTCACACATTAACACTTTAATCATCATTCAGTGTACACAATAGAAACACATAAGCATACTGAAATAAATACAACTACGGGTGGAAAGTAGCAATTAGCTTAATGCTAACTTAACCTGGAAAATCCCATTGAATGGTTTTCGCGTTAGCGTAATTTTTTTTTTTTTAAATATTTAAATTTTTGTTTTTTTAATATTTAAAAAATACATTTTATTTTATTTTATTAAATATGAAACAATGATTAAAAAAAACTTAACACTCAAATTAAAAATGTGAGCTGCTATGAGGACTTCAGCATAAATGATTACTGCTACTTTCAGACATAGGCTCCTCAGGGTTGAGCGGATTAAGAAAAATGAACCAGAATGCAAAGCAGCAGCTTAACTCTCGACATAGGCTGACCGCCAGCTACCTTCAGTTGACTAAAACTGTGGCGAGCCTGAACAGATGAACAGAACTTGATGCAATCGTGTAAAAAAACAAAACAATTGTCAAAGGTTTTAACATGACCCAATCACACTTTTCCCTCAACATGTTTACATTGCTTGTTTTAATTTGAAAACACCCTAAAATATACATGCTCTTGGGGGCCCTCTGTTGGTCATTGGGTCCTATGCACCCGCATATGTTGCAAGTACGTGAGGCGGCTCTGGTACCAGTACATTGGGGCTTTTTTTCTAACGCATGGAACTGCATGAAAACTGCATGCATGGTAGGCGTGTCACTGGTGGGCCACAAGACGGTGTCTAGATAAAAGTAGACTTTCCTTCAAAAGCAACACTTTTGTACACGACAGGGCAGTGCGTAACGTCTATCTACGTACTGCCGTGCGATGCCACATGCTCCAGCCCACTAACATCTAACAACCAACTCTGCAGCAGCTTTTAGTCTTTTTGAGTTTCCTGCTCAAAGTCTGAGGTATTATACTTTTTATACTTTATCATGCTGCGGTGCGAACCTAGATGACATGGTAGAATATTGATGTGACTGCTGCAAGCATGTTTTGATATAAAACCTGCAATATATACAATAAACAATGAGACTGTGGAGGTCCAGGGATCTTCTCATGATAAAGTCAGTCCTGATGAGGTTTATTGGAAGTTCTCAGCAGAGCGAGTCCTCTCTCTCCTCCTGCAGTGCGTAGTCTATCTCATCCATCTCTCGCTCGCAGTCCTCACATCCTTCAGCGCCGCAGCCCTCCACCACCACCACGCCATGGGGGTCCATCAATCTCCCCCCTGCCATTCCACTCCCGCCCACTGCTCCCATTGTTCCCATTCCCCCAACTCCAACGCCCCCCATCCCAACTCCGTTCCCCCCGATCCCGATTCCTCCAACTCCTCCCATGGCGGCCATTCCCGCGATGCCCGCCATGTTTGCAATGCCTCCTATTCCAGCTCCTCCCATCCCCATCCCAACAGGTCCCATGCCTCCGACTCCGATTCCTCCTCCTCCGACCAGCAGGGCCCCCCCTGCGCTGCACACCAGAGGCCCCACAGCAGGGCCCACCCCTCTGGGCCACATCGGGTCCATGAACGCCCCCTGCTGGGCGAGTTGGATGAGCTGGCTGACTGAATAAACCCCCACACCCCCAGCTTGAACCACCTCCTCGTATGAAGGGGCGCTGGTCGCAGCTCGGGCCTCCTCCAGTCGGACCCGGGCGCGATGCTTCATCTCGATGAGGGTCTTGGTGTAGGAGTTGAGTGTCGCCACAGCGGCGGCCATGCAGCAGCTGAACGAGAGCCACGCCATGCTGGAGGGTGAAGATGAGAGAGATTGAAGTTGGCATCAGAGAACCTAAAGTGGTCGAGTATTGTTTTAAGTTCTAACCTAATTAGGCACCTTTGTTTTTCCAAACAGGTTTGAAATTTGAGAGGAAATATCAGCCCACATTTAGAGATACTTTTATTTCATGCATACATGCATAGTTTCTCAATATCAGAGTCGGTTTCAATCAAATTTAATTGTACATTCACATGAAGTGCAAATTTAGCTTTTTCGAACATTCTTCAATTGTGCAGAGGGGAAATGCAAAACAGAACCAAAAAATCCTAAAAATGAAAGGACAAGGCAAGTGAACCAGACATTTAATTCCCATTTGTACCCCCTATTGAACTCCATTGCTTCAGAAAAACCTCACTACTTCCTGTTTCGCCAAAAGAGTGAAACCAAACGTTGGTGGAAAACTTAAGAAATGTGGACTTTGGGCAGGAAAGTGAAATATTGTTATTAAGAAAAATGATGGACTCTTTTGGTGATCTCTGGTGCCCCTCAGAGTGGATCACTATTGAATATTACATGAGTTGTAAACATTGTAAAGCAACAATATTCCCATGTTTTTTCATTTCTTTTCCTCCAAAGTAAAGCATGTTTGTACATTTCCCCCCTCTGGGACACGAACCAGACGTCTCCCTGCTACAACTCACCTGATCTGACCGAGTACGTGATCAAATACTGCAACAACTCTTTGTTTTATGCAGGATAAAAAAACTTACGCAAAAGACCAGCCGTAGTCCCACGTCTGAGGCCTCCAGTCTTTTGGCCCAATGCTCACAGTCATCTGAAACACTGTGGTGTACATCATGTGAGCGACCATCCCCATCATACCTGTGCGAAGAAACAAAGCACGGCTTCAGAAACACAAGGAGGACTTAAAATAAATGTAAATATTTGAAAAGCAACTGCAAAAACATGTGAGAAGAAAAGAGGAAGATAGGAACGAGTCATTAAGGCCTAAACAAGTGAATTACACACTTTCTTCCCATTCTGCAGTTAAAACTCATGGCAATGAAAAATAACAAAAGATTTCAACAGATGTTATAATAGACCAACCCTTCACCAGAATAGAGTCTGGTATCTGTGGTATCTTAAAACAGGGAAACAATTACAAGTTAAAAATGTAAACTTTTAACCCTCGGTGAGGCAGGTTTCATTCAAAAATGTACTGATATTTGTAGCAGTAAGTTTATTTTACGAGAAGATGTTTGAGTGTCAAAAGCAATTAATCCTAAAAAAACCCAACAAAAACAAAAACCTTCTAAACACAGACTTTACTAATCTCTCCACCTCGAATATAATCCATTTCAAGCACAATCAAATACTACGAATTAGTTTCATGTGGACAATTAAATATTGAGTTTTGTTGCCGTCTGATGAAACTGGAACATAACTATCTGCTCTATAATAAGCTTTTGATGTAACCTGACTGAAATTTGCCAAATAACTATCAATCTTTTTCTCGTGTGTTCTGTAGCTTGGTTAAGACGGGAATATAAATATTCTTGCAGAGCGTGTTTCGTTTCCCAAAACGAGCAGAAAGTTGAGAACACCTGAGAGAACGGTACACATGGCAGCGAAGGCGTTGATCTTGAGCGCGTTCATTTCCCGCTTGGCACAGAGACACAGCACTTCCACGCACATGAGCAGGAAGCCCATGGCCAGCAGCCCGATGTACATGAACTCACTGATGACGGAGAGCCACAGCACACCTGCAGGCGGAACAGTTCAAGACATTTTATCTGTTCTGCAGCCTCCCGTGAAAACCTGCCGCTGGACGTGGAAGTGGGAATATTTACTGGTTTGTGGAGTGAAGCTTTGGTGTTGCACCAACCTTGCGTCTCTCCCGGCGTCAGCTCGATGAAGCTGCGACACTTTTCCTCTTGATCTTCGCCTGTGAATGAAACAATCCCAACAAAGGAAACCAGAACGATCACACTCCCGAAGTCACAGGAAGCTGAGACGCTCAGTCTTTCAACGGTATCATCTGTCCACCCTCATCGACCCCATCGGGGAGAATGAGAAAATTAATCTGCTGCAAATTCATACTCGGCAGAAATCCTGGAAAACATCGTGGAAAGAGTCGCTTTGAGCTGAGTGGCTCGTCCTCCAGAGGGGGAAGGAATGCCAACTCACCAAGCAATCTCACTCACAATCTGTTAGAATACAGTCCAGAGATTACTTGTTATGTTTGCAGGCTGATTAATCACTGTGCAGGCCTCAGGATGTACACGCTACTTTACTCTGTTACCTGGATTTGACCAGTCAAAACATTTGTGGCGATTGCGCATGCCGCCGCCGCCGGGTTCCCCCACAGAGACGCAGAGTCAGATCGCTCAAAGTCCATTACTTTTATTAAAATTGCACCAAAATCCCCCCACACCAATTCTGCACACAGGCTTTTCAGCCTGTCCTCCGCCCGTCACTCCGCCTGTCTGGCGGCTCCGCCTTTATGGGCAGAGAGGTGTATCAAATACAAATTTTCTATTAAACTACATTTCAAGCTTTGACCTGGCGAGTGACCTTGTTATAACTTATGAAAATAAACCTTTCTGCTGGTCTTATTTGATTAATTCAATATGAAATCACAAAACAGATAAATATATAAATAAATGGGACAATAAATAAATAATAAATAAATAATTGACAGAAAATGGTTTGAACACATGAAAGTCATGTAACTTTCAACTATGTCCCCGCTGCTTTGAAGAAGTCATATTTAGAGTTATTTTATAGAAATAATACAAATACTCATGAACAAATGTAAACGATTTTGGGATTTTTCTTTGACAGAAACCGTGAATTGTATATGTTGGAGTAATTCTACGTAAAGTTATCACATTCACTGTACCAACAGTCTTTTAATGAATTGCAGAAGTACTGTGTGACTTTTGTTTCCCCACTGTGACCTCGGAAAAAGATAATAAAAAGAGAGGAGACGCAGAGAGTTTTCAGAGCGGGTTGGAGATTGTAACTGAAACACTCTCTGTCCGTTCTCCTCGCGAGTAAGACCAGAACTTGACCTGGTGTGTGTTCTTTCTTGCAGATTTAATAAATGTCCAGAGGTTGAACCTGACAGTATATTTGTTTACGTTTTCTTTCTTTGCTCATACAGTAGCTCGTAGTTTTTGTTTCACACTTCAGAGTCTTTACATTTTGAATTTCCAGGCAATTTCCTATTTTTTCAGGTATTAATCTGAGAATGTTGTTTTGACTTTGCTGAAGTTTTCCATTTCTATTGTAAACATATTTATTTATGAAAACATACCAAAAAAAAACCTGGTGAAATATTTTTTCTTTTTTTTTTAAATCTTCACTTTCGCTGTGCTTGATTTTAATAACAAAGAACGAAACATCATAAAAGGTGTTGATTATTCTGATGCTCATTCAGACCATTCAGTGTCGTTTGAATACAAACTCAGATGACGTCTCACCTTCGTTGTGTTTCTCACAGGAGAGCCAGAAGCCGGTGTGGAAGTATCTCAGCATGTACTTGTCCTCGCCCGTCTCCCAGAGGTAGTGGACGGCGTTGGCCATCTGCTTCGTCTTGATCCTGGCCAGCTCCTCCTTCTGCTGTGGAGACAGGGTCACGTTGGGGGTCGGGTTCCTGGGGTCAGGGGTCGGGGCCTCTGGGTGAAGGACAAGTGATGGAGATGATGCAAAAAACAGAAAATCACAAATTTCAAGACATGAAACAATTGAATTGTGTTCTATTCCATTCTATTCTATAAGACCTCACCATGCTGAGGAAAGTGTTCATATCGTAGCGATGAAGAGAAATAAGCCAATCAGAGCTTGAATAAATCCTGAAAGGAGTTTCTTCCAGCTCACAGCAGAAATATAATTTATTCCTTAAACATGGTTTCTATGAATGTCCATGTAGTAAGACAATGGCCTGTCCTATAATAACTACTGGCTTTAACACTAAAACACGGTTAAAGGATTGAGATAACACTCGGACACAAGCAATAAGCAGTAAAGCAGGAATTACATGAATCTCTGTCAGTCAAGTTCAAAATACTGCGATGAAATAAAAATATTCCATGAAATAATATTATAATATGTAAAATGCTGAGGTTGACCTGCTGAGGTTGACCTTTGTTCTGCTGGTGGTTCCCGTCCTCACCTGTGGTGTACGGCTGGCTGTTGTTCTGCCCGCAGTTTTTCATCTTGACCGGCGAGAGGCAGAGCGGCTTCACCACCTTGTGCGTCCCCTCGCACCAGTAGGAGGTGCAGAACGCCGAGACGGACAGGGTGAGGGCCAGCGAGGTGAGGCCCAGCGACAGCAGCGAGCGGTTACGTCTGGACATCGTCTCCAGCATGGCGGCAGCCGGACTCACAAAACAGCCACCAGGAGAAAGATGGCTGCAGGGGCCTGCGGGGCTTCTGGTGACCAGTGGGAGACGAGGATCAGCCGAGCGATGGGCTTTCTGTGACACCACGGCGGCGACCCGTGAGCAAGTTGCTGAGCGGTTGTGATTGAGATTGATTCATGGAGGATGATGCGAACGAGAGGGGATTAGGATTGTTTGAGAAGTGGAGCAAAGGTCAAAGAGGAAGAACGATGGATGAGGTCGGAGGGGGAGGAAGATGGAGCTTTGCAATTCAGTGACTGCTCACGAGAAAGTAGGAGCTTTGACTGGTCACATTAACCCATGTCTCGTCCGTCCTCGACACTCAGGTGTCATCCTGGCGTCGGCTCCCGCGGCAGTCGTGTCCTCCCTCTGAGACGATGATAAACGTCTCTAGCTTATCGTGCAGATCAAGCAACTAATCGGCTGCAGTCTTAGAGCGCATCCCCTGCTTCAGCCTGTTCCCATCAGCCCCCAGGGCCGGACTGAGCTGGAGAAGGACAGATTACACCACCGTCTCAGGTCCACCTCTGGGCCGGGTAATCAGTGTTAATCTTGCAGGGATAGTTGGATGAGATTAATTCCCAGTGAGTCTCGTGCTGTTTCCGTCTGCGTGGCCACCGTGAGAAGGGAAAAGCAGAACACAGAGGTGAACGTCTGGAATAGGAGAGAAAGAGTTGGAGTTTGTTTATGTTTAAGTGATTTGTGCTGCTTTTTATTTGTGCCAACAACACAACATAACATAACATGACACGACACGACACGACACGACAATGGTACCGCACATCATCGAGGATCATTTCGGTGTTTGATATCAATAGTGGACTTATATTTAGCTGCTCCTTACTTGAATGGATATTCAAAGAAAAATAGATATATTTGTCAGAAGCCTTTACCGTTCACACAGTGATTCTAGAATACAAAACAAACAAACAAACAAATAAACAAACAAACAAAAGCCCATGCAGCATGAATTCACAATAACCCAGTTTAAATTTTCTGCTTTTGTACATTTTTTTCTGAATTCCTGAATATTATTACGGCCTTATAAATCCAGTATTTGTGATTTCAAGATTTTTACACCAACAACTGATTTACACATTTGTTTCAAATTAGTTGGAGCAACTTGGTGCTTAAAATCAAATCTCAACACAATTGAACACAATTAACACAAATAAAGTTTGCTGGTAAAACGCGACGCGACGTGACGTGGCGTGGTGCGACGTGACGTGACGTGGTATGGCGTGGCGTGACGTGGTGTGGCGTGGCGTGGCGTGACGTGGTGTGGCGTAGCGTGGCGTGACGTGACGTGACGCGACGCGACGTGACGTGGTGTGGTGTGACGTGACGCGACGTGACGCGACGCGGCGTGGCGTGGCGTGGCGTGGCGTGGCGTGGCGTGGCGTGGCGTGACGTGGTGTTATATGACTCTGCACTATGACATTGCAATGCACAACTCGTAACATGATACAGACCATGACGTGATGTGACGTGACGTGACGTGACGTGGCGTGACGTGACGTGACGTGACGTGACGTGACGTGACGTGACGTGACGTGGCGTGGCGTGACGTGACGTGACGTGACGTGGCGTGACGTGACGTGACGTGACGTGACGTGACGTGACGTGACGTGACGTGACGTGACGTGACGTGACGTGACGTGACATGGCGTGAGGCAATGCCACACACAACTTGTAATGTAGTGAAAGGTAATGTAACAAAAAGTAATGAGTTAAAAAAAGTACTAAACAACATAACTTTGAGTATCACAACATGACATGATAGATGTAACTTAATTGATGCAACGTGTCTTAAAACAGACCAAACGATATCAGATGACACAAAACACAATTTGACTTGACGCATTATTTAACACATATAATAGTTTCAAACTATAAGAAGATGATGTAATCAACAAATAACCTAAATACAAACATCACAGACAATGTAAGTTAAAGCCACACAGCACAAGGGAACACACAGTAGAAGAGAGGAATGTGTGACACAACGTGCACGCCAACCAGGAAAGTAATCTTTCTCTTTCCTCGTTTTTCGTTGTAAAACATTTTGACATCATTATACCCAGATCGTTTATCTCGCTCTCAGCTCTAAGCCTCCGTAATCGTATCAGAAGAAATCAAACACTCAAATTAGGTTGCAAGATGCTGCAGCTTCATCTGACCCACATCGGCTCTGCAGGCACGACAACGACTCTGTTTGTGGCAGAAATCAGCCTGGAAAAGCTGCGTTATCTTTTTTTTTTTTTAAAAGACAGAATAAACTGTCTAAAAACAAAACATTATAGCTCAACAAACTAGAGCTGGAGGAAATCATTTATTTACTCTTTCTATTAGTTTCTTTATATTATATATATATTTCTTTAGATTATCAAAACACTTACAGATCAGTTACTCACAATAGTAAATACATGAAGTAACGTTTCACCGTTTGTTACTTCATCTACATATTTTGGAGAACTGAACCCTTTCTTTGTTTTTTGTGTTGGAAATTTTCTATTCACTTCTGAAAGTTCAAACGCATCAACTCAGTTGGTTCTTTACATTTTCTCTCGCATTTCCATCAAAGTGACAACATAACTTCTGATGTCCAGACTGAGCAGACCAAAGGTTTTACTTTAATCATCCCGTGGTTGGACTATAATCCCTCAAATACACTGATTCTGCTTGACTTATTGTTGCTGCACATTGTGCACATATGGTTTCCCCACAACTCTGTGATCAACAAATGCAAACAAACAGCGTGCCGGATACACTTTTCCCAGTTCCTGCAGTTTGACGTTGGAGCAAAGTTTAGCAGCGAGATGAGAAATCTGCACATTTCCCTGCATGAGAATCACAGCAAGCTGGAGCTCTGCTTCATACTTTTCCCCGTGTGACCCCACAGCTTCATCCCATTATGATACGCAGAAATCTTTCCCACATGCATGTGATTGGTAAATCCAGCCGCAGATGTTCACGCTCAACTTGTGATCAGCTGTAAAAAAAAAATAAAAACTAGAAAAAAACAAAAGCAAGTCCACTCACCATGATCTGGACCTGAAGTGGCTTCCTGTTGGCCTCACCTCTCTCCTCGTGCTCACACCGTTTCCTTCACCTTTCCTCTGCGCTCCCTCTTCACTCCCTCCACCGTCTTGGGCGAGTTTCCATCAGAAACGCACCCAGATTTCCCTCTAATCCTCCCAAGTCCATCTGTCACTTTCCCTCCCCTTTGCTCCCTATACTGTGTCAATTCCTCCATCCCCACAGCTCGTCTTCTTCATCTCTCCTCCCCTCTTCACTCATAACCTCCCCGACCTCCCCCCCTATACTGATTAAATTGACAGCATGCTATAGAGCAGCTTGGGGGTTGAGATGATGGTGATAGCGTTGCAATCTCACGGTACGCGCTGTTCCTTAAACTTTGACCCGCATTAACACTAAACAGCGCAGCTGGATGTACAGAAGCTGCGTTTAATGACTGGAAAGATTCTCGCTGGGATCTGTGATTGGAAAACCACTGAAACTGGAGCATTACAACTGTTGATCATTAGGAATGGCCTCCTTTTCTTTTTTCTGCGCATGAAAAGTTTCAATGCTGATCAAATATGGTCTTCAACTGAAAGAAAAAAAGACAAACGTACCAGCACATAATTCAAATATAGGCGAAGGTTCAGAATGATCCGTGTTTGTTTTTGGTCATTTTAGATTTCTCTTACAGTTTGCAAGTTTATATTGTTCCAATAAATCTGAACTCTGCAGTAAACATAATGCGAAAGAACTTACTATAGAAGGTTAACATTAAAATGAAGCATTTTTCGACATTTTTCTTATGAAATTTAGCAATAACTTAATGTTTTTGTGGATAAAATGGAACAGAAACACATCATTATTGAAGTAAACTAGTTTGTTTTTACTTTTACTGTACTGAAAAAATGTCACTGATTGAAGATATTTTAGTAGGAGAGAGTTTTAGTAGAGGAGGTGTGTTTTCTTAAAACGATGCTTGAAAATAAAATCATAATACTGATTGTATTACTGTAAAAACAAATACACTGATAATAAAACATTTGTATTAAAACAACATTAAACAAGAGACCAACGTAACATTCACAGTGACCATCATCTCACGGTAAATATCTCAGTACTGTATAAATATCTCAGTACTGTATAAAATAACGGTGGAAATAATGAAATTGTATCATAATCATAGGAAAAGATTTGTAGAAAATTCACAATAAACACCAACAAGCTGTGAAACATTTGGTGAGAATATTAAAATTCTACAGTAATATATTGAAATATATGACTGTAAAACAATCACAGTGAAGATAATCAAATTGTGTAAGACTCACAATAGATATTAGACTACTGTAATAAAAACAATCAATGTAAACAGCATTTGAACCATTTCTAATAAAGATAGTCATATTGTATAGAAATCACAGTTAACATTACACTAGACGAGTTTGACAATGTTCCTATTGAGGTATAAAAAACAGCTATGAAATGTTAATAAAGCGTCACAATCTTTAATGAAAGCCCTCTTTGTGAGTTTTTACTGCATTTCTTGGCACACAGTCCCTGAGTGGTTCCATTTACAGCCTCACTGCTTCATTTCAACTTTTTTTTCACAAAACAAACCGCTCTTCCCCACTTGGACTCAAAATCTGCATCATCACTTCCAACACTCGACGTGTTCCTCAGCTGCATCTTCTTTGATGAGAGTTTTTGCAGTCGCACTTGAATATTATTACTCACATTGAAGTAATGATTACAGGCTGAGTGAGATGAGTCACTGATCAATGGATCATAATAGGCGACACTTAAATCCTCATTAGAGAAAAAAATAATCCAACTTTTGATTCAGTGCAGGCTGACGAAGGTTTAATCACTCACATGTTGTGTGATGGGCAGGAAGGACACACTTCAACTGCTGATTATTCTGCAAGTACTCGGCTATTAAAAGGAAGTTCATTGGTTTTTGGGGGGTCAGACGATATAAAATCTGGTTGCTGGTGTCAAAAAGGGCAACGCAAAGACTCAACTGACCATCGTGTCCTAGAGTTACACAATCTGACTGGCTGTCAAATTCCCAATCTAGCCCACTTCTGTTTTTAGACACTAAGCCCCTCGTTCCATGAATGAGGAGGCTCAGATCCGGCTCAGCCGTCAAGCCCACATTTCCAGCTCTTCGCCACAAATTTACTAATGGCCTCACGTGACTGCACTCAACCAAAGCCTCGAAATTAAGAGACTAATGAAGCAATTAAACACATTCTTAAAAAAATACACAAATACATTGAACTATGTGTGTTCGTTCCAGAACATCAAAATACAAAGTATGACGATGGTTAAATATATTGAAATTGGAAATCGAGCAAGTACAGAAAATTAACTTTGACTTAACGTCACAGATCAAAATGCTGCTGTTTTTAATCAATATGATATACATTTTAAAAATGGGCATTAAATGGATTTCTTTTTTCAACATTCATATACTTGTAATACTTTTAAAATCATAATTTCTTTAGCCACATCTGACTTTATACATTTTGTGAAGCAATTTGGTAAAAAAAAATAAAAAAAAAAGGTAGAAATGTCATTACAACTTAAATAATAATTATTGGTAAAAAAATAAGTTTTGTTATGATTCATTTTCATTATATTCTCACCAGTTCTTCTTTTATTGTTATCAATTTATTTGTAACAGTGTTGTTAAAAAAAAAAAAAAAACATACACACCAAAAAGCAATTTTTACACAATCGCATAATAATCATAATCATAATAAAAACAACAATAATAATAATAATAATAATAATGTGTGCACAGAACAAGTTGTGATAAAATGTGTAAAGTTCTCTCTTTTTTTCCTCAAATAATCTTTTTGTCTGGAGGATCATTAACATCGTGTTTTTATCTTCTGTTAACAGAAATGAACCATTTCCTTGGTGAAAGGTTAAAGGCAAAGCTGCTGCAGCGGGTCACCGTACCGGTGGAATACATATAGAGGCTTTCAGAGCTACTAATAGTACATGAACTACTTCACTTTGCAGATGGAATATTTCACATTGACAAAAAGGGCTTTTATGGCCATCTTGTGGTTAAAGAAAGGAAGATGAGGAGACCTGGAAATAGATGTTAGGCCTAAATTTGTTTTGGTATTGAAAATAAAAAACAGCTAATTGGACAAAAATACAATAAAAATAAAATAAAAGGACAATGACGAGAGTAAGTGTTTGATTTCTTGTGTTATTTTATTTTTCAAATGTACTGTATACTGCCACAGTTTACAACACAACTTCAAATTTAAAGACACAGTCAAACAAACTCATTTCATACAAAATTAAATCAGAAAAATAATATCAAGTCATACGGACTAGTCTTCATTCTGATCCCTCTTCGCTGTCACCAAACAGGTGAATGTCTGTGAGTCGATCACCGACATTCACCTTCAGGACACGACCGGGCCAGAACAACACAAATAATGCTAACAACTCAAAACTATGTGACCTCCTCTGACTGGCTTTGTCTCTCAGTAAATCAAGGTTTAATACCACTTCTGTGCTACATCTTGAAAAGGTGCAGCTTTTTATGTACCTTTCATACACGTGTGTGTGTGTGTGAAGGTTTCACTGGTCACTCACACACCAAATATAGGAGGCAGATACACACTCACGAGAGAATGAAGCACTCAGACAGCATGCACGTGACAGAAGGTGGGCTCAGCCGTACGGTAATACTTCTGGTTTTCACTGTGACATACAGAGAAGACGCGTTGAATTCATCCATGAATCCAGGATGAGCACAAACAGGAAGAATTAAGCCACAATCCAACCAGCATTTCAATGTCCAGTTGCATTTTGCGTCTCATCTGACCGCCCGCCGCAGCCCCACCTGCCTGATCATGACACTAACGAGAGAGTTCACCTGAAAGTGCCTCGGAGCGAGGACTCGGCTGTTTTGATAAATATTCAAGCAATAGATTCATGAATAAATAGATTAATAAATAGCTACTTGTGATCGCAACACTCTGATATACAGTATATTTCCAGGTTTTTCTGTAGTTACTTCCACTATTTACATCGGCACAATATTTACTGAGCAGGGTCTCAAGGTGTCACACACACACACACACACACACACGCGTTCACATTCACACACACACTGAATGAAAAGTTTATGTCTTACACGTCCCCGTCACATCATCATACAACACTCAAATACAGTAATTCTTTTCCACACAAACGGTACAATTGCTCTTTTTCTGGGACTTGTGCATCAAAGTCAAATATCAAAAAAACTCCAAAATCAAAGTGGACAGTTTTGAAAATATTTGATTTGTTTCTGTTTCTATATTGAGCCGTTAAGGTTTTGTTGATTGGGTGAAAAGGCGGGTGCAAACTGAGGGGTGAGATTAAAGGATCACCAAAAAGTTTTGCGTGTTTTTGCCCTCCAACTTGTCTGTGCATAAAAATGACCCGTTATATCGAATGTGGCACGTTTTGAATTTTTGCCCACAGTGTTGAATATTTGGAAAATTCTCACAGATGCAGATGTCAAATTACAAACGTGATCCAGAAAACAACTGGTCGCCAACTGGCTAAGAGGACGTAGTGGCGACCTGGAGAGGCCTTTGGGTTGGAACATCATCTATGCAAAACACAAGAGGGCTAGAACATGCTAAACTTTCCCATATGGCGGGTAACTATCACACTGCCTGCCGCGCTGTCAGAACAGGAAGGGATTGGTGTTTTTGCGGTCTGTCTCGTCCCGCCTACTGCTCAACAAGTCACCACCCCTTTCCTGATGTGCCGCTCCTGGATCCCAGAAAATGGAAGCAGGAAATGAAGACTGAACCATTCCCACTGCTCCACACTGGGAGTTCACGTTCAGACTCCCCCTGTCAGGTTGTGGAGCCGCCTGAGCTGCCTGAAGCACACCGACCGCAGAGTGAGACACTCCCGGGGTGTGGGACGGCAGCTGAAAGAGGGGAGGGGCTCCACTGGGGGGGGCGGCAGCACCACAAGCAGAAGAAATTGCACCACGTGAAGGTGCTGCGATGGAACTGAAAGGATTGCAGCGCAGCGCCGATGCTTCAGCAAAAGCTCCTGATCTTACCGTGGGGGCGGACGCCATGCCACGAGCTTTGAAAGCGCCTGGGAAATGAGTGAGCGACAGCAGGACGGAGGAAGGGAAGGAGGGAGTGAGGGAGGAATATACAGTTTGAAATATTCCAGCAAAGAGAAGATGCACCAGAGCAGAGCAGAGAGAGGGGTGAGAGGAGTTATACAGCTGCTGGCTATTATACACTTGTCTCTATACAGAGCAACTTCAATAGGTCACTAATGCTCACACACGCACACACACGCACATAAATAACATCTATACACTACAGCAAGACCATTGGGGCTGGGTGGGAAGGGCAAAGTACACGATCACAATAAACCTTTCGATAAATATCTATTCGCCTCCACCCCTCCCTCCTGACTGGTCTCGCTCTCTCTGTGCGGAAATCTCGTCAGATCCCTCGTCAGCACTGGAATGCGTTTCAAACACCAACATGAAGGACTAATGTTTAATGGTCTCTGAGGTGGGTCATGCATCCGGTTGAGTCACGCGTACCACAGTTAAATCCACACGAAGCCTCCGTCAAACAAGTCGACATTTATCCCCAACGCAGTGTTTTCTTTCTGTCCTTACCGATGGCTTGAGTCTGGGTGGCAAGCGCGTTGATGAGCGAGCGCTGTTTGGGTTTGGGGTGAGAGCAAAACAGATCGTCCAAGTCAACCAGTGACGCCCCCGCCGAGCCCAAGAATGAAGCAGTCTGTCTGTACGTTTCCTCTTCCTGCACCGTTTGCTCTGCTGAAATAAAATAAAGGTCCAATTCTACTCTAAAAGGTGTTTTCTTTAGGAAGCAGGATGAGGGAGGAAGAGAGAGCAAAGCGGAAGAGAAGGTTAATCGAGTCAGTTGGTTAGCGGTCTGTAGGTTGATGGAGGTGATGGAGGTGAAATGGAGAAGACGATAACACATGCAAAAGAGATATTAAGACAGAAAAGCTTAACGAGGTCATTAATAGAAAATGCATTGAGAATTCAGAGTTGTGAATTTCAGGCAGTTTTCAGTTATACTTCTCCAACAAATACATTTTGGTTGTTTTTTTAATTCAGATGATTTAGTTTTTTTAGATAAAAAAAAAAGTATTTTAGTGAATTACTGAAACACACAATGATGTTTTGCTGATATGAATGATGAATGAATCGCAGACAAGTGAAGTCCAGTGTGTTTTACCTGTGTTGTTGCCGTTTGTGTTACTTGGTGCGCCCCAGGGATCGTTGCTTTTAGATGCTCCATCTCCGAAGGGATCGGCGGACGGAGAAGAGTCTGTGGGTGGAGCAGGTGCACCCCACGCATCATCTGTGCTAACTGGAGCTACAGCAAAACATTAAATAATGACAAGAATATAGAGGTAAAAATGATACAAACATGAGACATAACCCTCCTTTGTCTCTTGTCTTGCCCAGTCACTTTTAGATTTTTGGAAGCATTCTCACAATAAAAGGCAATAAAGACGGGAGGAGAGGAGCTAAAATAGGTAACTCCAGCTTGATTTCAGGTTTAGGAACATTTCTGTGTTTTGAATTCATGAACTTTGACCACATAGTCAGTTTACCTCCACCCAGTTAAAAGACCAGATGAATACGAGGTGAGCTGGCGTCTCTGAATTGACATTAAGTGCGAATGAGTGCATTTGCCCTGCGGTGGACGGACGATTCAGCCTTTAGCCCGTAATCAGCTGACCCTGACCCTTTCTGGATAAAACTGTTTGGAGGATCAAATAATAGTAAATGAAAATAAAAAAAAGACGGGTGCTATTTGTAGAGTTACACAACTGTAAATTCTCAGAAGAATAGAAGATGCTGTACTTGTCAGCGAAAATGCAAAAGATGAATGCAAAATTAAATGTCAACTTTCAGTTGAGGTTGGACGAACTGCTGTTTCAAAAAGAAATGATGTTAGGATTGTTAAGAGGACGACAATGATCGGGATCTTAACAGAAGGTGGGAATCTGTCTCAACTTGCTCAAATCGAGTATCGGTTTGTGGAAGACTGTGGATGGTGTTATCAAAAACAGACATGGAGTTGTGCTCAGCCGAGAAGTTAGAAAACAGGGTCATGGCGAAAGCTAAACACAGACGTGAAACACAACTTTTGTTCTCTAGATTTTCAAAGTTGACTATTCAAGCTCCAAAAGTTATTTAGTTGTTTCTTACCTGGCGCCCCCCATGGGTCATTGTCTGTTTGGGACACATCTCCAAATGGATCAGAATTATTCACAGGTGATGTTGCACTTGCCCCATTGCCCCAGGCGACTTCACTTGGAGCAGCTGGGGCATCCCAGGGATCCGCACTTCTGGCCGGTGGGGAACTGGCAGGAGCCAACCATGTATCTTTGTTGTCCTGCGGTGAGCCCGCTGGAGGTGCACTGAAGGGATCTGATGCATCATCTTTTGGTGGAGTCGACGGCGCTGCGAATGGGTCATCTTTAGGTGGTGGTGTTGGTGCAGTGAAGGGGTCGTCTTTTATTGGCTTAGGTGGTGAAGAAAACGGATCCTCTTTAGGCGGTGTTGTTGGTGCAGCAAAAGGATCATTGTGAGAAAGTTTGGTTGGTGCAGAGAAAGGATCCTCTTTAGGTGGTGATGTAGGGGCTGCAAAGAGGTCGTCTTTCGGCAACGTCGGTTCCCCAAATGGGTCTTCTTTAGGCGGTGTTGATGCTGGTGCAGTGAAGGCATCATCTTTAGGAGCACTGAAGGGATCGTCTTTTAGGGCGTTGAAGGGATCGTCTTTTGGGGCGTTGAAGGGATCGTCTTTTAGGGCGTTGAAGGGATCGTCTTTTGGTGCGTTGAAGGGATCGTCTTTTGGGGCATTGAAGGGATCGTCTTTTGGGGCATTGAAGGGATCGTCTTTTGGGGCATTGAAGGGATCGTCTTTTGGGGCATTGAAGGGATCGTCTTTTAGGGCGTTGAAGGGATCGTCTTTTGGGGCGTTGAAGCGATCGTCTTTTGGCGTGTTGAAGGGATCGTCTTTTTGGGCATTGAAGGGATCGTCTTTTGGCGCGTTGAAGGGATCGTCTTTTGGGGCGTTGAAGGGATCGTCTTTTGGGGCGTTGAAAGGATCGTCTTTCGGCGCGTTGAAGGGATCGTCTTTTGGAGCTTTGAAGGGATCGTCTTTTGGTGTATTAAATGAACCACCATCAGAGGAACTGAATGGGTCTGGCTTATCTTTTGGAGCAGCGAATGGGTCCTCTTTGTCTCTGGGTGCATTAAAGGGATCTGAACTGTTTGTAGGGGCATTGAAAGGATCTTCTCCATTCTTTGGTGCTGCGAATGTGTCTTCCTCCATTTTATCTGCTGCAAATGAGTCTTTCTCCATTTTACTTGGAGCCCCCCATGCGTCGCCGCTTGCTGCAGTGTCCGTAGAGTCAGGTCCTGCCGCTGTTCCCCATGGACCCGCAGCCTCTTTGGGTTCTTTAAGGTCTGATTTATCTTCCTTCTCTTGTTGCTCTCCTCCCCAGGCAAGATCTTTACAGCCACTAGTTTTCCCTGCATCTTCCCATTGTAACTCGTCTTCTGTCATATTGGCCTAGAATGGTGAAATTGCACATTGCTAAGATTTCAACAAGTAAACATTATACAAATTTGGGATGTTTTCCTTGAGCCTGTGTGCGTTATGCAGAGTACTTCCACAGTTCAAAAACATTTATGTTGGATTAAGTTGTGACTCTAAGTAGGTTTGAATATGTTTATGAGTGACTGTGTAATTCTGTGGTTGACCTTTGATGGACTGTTGACTTCTACACAGTGAACTATGCTGATGATGTGGGGCTATTAGTTAATGCCAGCTAACTTGCATAAGTGAAGTGATTCCATTACGAAGCCTATTTGATATACACTCACCCGTCTCTCCGTTTCTTTCTTTTCAACTTCCTGTCGAAGACGCTCTTCTTTACGTGCAGCAAACGATGCGGTCAAGTCGGCCACTGAGGGTATATTATCCAACGATGGAAGTCCCGCGGCCCCGGCAACATAGCACGGCTTGTAGTTAGGATCTTTGACAGCGTCTGCAGATGAGGCTGTTGGAGTGAGGTAATTTTAATTATACTTGTGTGTCAGATACAGGAATGTCAAAATATTGAAAATTGCCAACACATCTGACATTAAGGAGTTTGAGGACGATGAGCTCACCTGCAGCACCTTTGGAGGTCTTTTCTCTGGTTTTGAAAGCAAAGTCTCTCTCCTCCTTGAGTTTTTCATCATCCTCCATAAGAACAAGGACAACCTTGGCCTTCTCTCTTACATTCCCACCCTAGAACACACACACACACACACACACACACACACACACACACACACATCTTACATTAGATTTTCATGCGGCACAAACTACTCAAGAAACATTCTAGGAAAGCTTGGCCTTCACTGGAAACAGAATCCAGAATTGCAGGTTTTGCATACAACACTGAATTTGAATGAGAGAGAACTGAATCAGCCTTCAATATTTGTGCCAAGTATTAGCTGAGATCATCAATAATTCTAATTCTATTAAAGAGGGGAAGAAAAATATTTGTTTCTTTCCAAACAGGGCACTGCTTATGATTTGCACAAGGTTGGTCTTCAGACCAAACTCGTGCGACCATGAAGTCACTATTCTAACAGTTTTAAATTCAATTAGGTATTTTCATAGTCATAAAACTGTTAGAATGGTTCCTGGATGTGAAGCTTACAAGGGACCTGGAGATCAGACTTCTGATGACATGAATATTCCAGTGTCTAAATAGCGTGCCTAACTGCACAATGTGTCGTAGAAACTAAGAAGCTATATGCTTTGTACATTAAGACGACACATGTATCACCTGATCTTTGCCATCTTTTTCTATGAAGCGGTACTCTGTCAGCGCTTTAACGATGTAGATGTTGTCCTTCATTTTCAGAAGCACTCGATCATCGCCGGTCTTCAGGAGGTATTCCAGCAGCGTCAAAGACTAGAAAGAAAAGCACAAAAACATGAACTTCATAAAAACAAGAGTCCATAAACTTGCTCCATATCAACCTGAAAAAAGAATTTTTGTGAACTATTACACTTTTACAATTTGATTTCTTTCTAACTCTACAGATCGTGGACCTAAAGAGCAGCGATGGAGGAAACACAAGGCACTCTTTGTGGACATTTGACTTGCATCAAATGTCATGGTGCAGTATACTTCTTTCTAAAAGAAAAGGATGAATCTTGTCCAGTAATGGAACAAATCCAAACCAGACCGGAGTACCTGGACAAAACCAATCAGCCTGGATTCTGCATCCATCACCTTCTTGTGAGAGCACAGAGTAGCCCAATGCAATGTGGACTAAATCTTATCACAAACAGTGGTAGTAGTAGTATTTAATCAAGAAGAAATTGTTTTACTTTTCAGGAATTGATAGCAGCAACACGTTTCAAAAAGTTGAGATATGTCAAAGTTTAGTCAGGTGAGTGTTGCCAATGAAAAGGGAATATTTTAGCCAGTTATATTAATCGGCACCGTTGCATCCTGTTTGTGTTACATTAGACACATGGTCAACATTTTAGGGATTTAGGATCACACAAATCCCAAATTATCCAAACAATTCACTTCTAAATAATGTTTATTCCTCATAGTGTATAAACAGTAAGTATAAGTCTAAGAATCAAGACAACGTCACGTAGTTTTTAGTATTTCACAAAGCTATTGTGAAAATAACACTGAATGTTTTAGTCACATAAAGGTCCGAGTTTGTAGTCAAAGCCACATAATGTTTGTTTAACATTTGAAATCATAAACAGTACAATGATAGTGAAATGGCTTCACAATACAAATTCATGCTTCTCCAGGTCTTTCTAAACCTTGTGTATGTGTCTCCAGTTCTTGTCGTCTTTCAGTCGTTTCCAGAGCATCGTCATGATTTCACTGCAGGCCACAGCATTGTAGGTGAGGTCTGAGATGTCAGCCATCTGAGAGCTGGATGGGCCCCACGGGTCATTGGAGGTCGCCTCCCTCACCTACGGAAAGATGCAAAGAGAGAACAGTGAGGCCCTGAAATGAAGAGTGTGCAGAAAAGATGCTTGGATGGCAGCCTGAAGTCATAGATACCAGCTCAAGAAATAAATAAATAAAGTAGCCCTTTGAGGGATTGCAGCAGTGTATCCTTTCTCCCTCCTCCACCTGCTGAAAATGGTTCGTAATCATTTTTACTGGGATGGTATTATTGATAATGACTCGTGAAATCTGCACTTTATAAAGGAATTCTCCTTATTTTTCCAATTTAAGATTATTTAAGGTCATAATGCATGAAATTGTCTCTGTGGGATGTACTTGTAAAAACGTGACACAAATAATTTGCCTCTTTCACCTTCAGCGTGTTTAACATCTCAACTGTATGTTTGTCAAGATAATATTGTTGCTAAAATTGTCACACTTGTGCCGTTAAACATTTGTGTGCATATAGTTATGCATATTCAATCATCTATATAAGGCCATATAAAACAGGCAGACTGCGAACATTACATTCACGTGTTTTCCTCCACACCAGGATGTGGTTTTGCTTACCTTGACCTCAGCCTCAGAGTAGTTCTGGACCAAGTTCTTCAGCTGCCGGCGGAGCATAGAGGACGTCATGGTGCCTGGAGAGGAGCTGGGGAATCAAACCACTGGGATCTGATTCAAACAAAGCAAGAGATCGCAAAGGCACGTACATTATTGACTCAAGTGGTTAACTTAATAAGCAGTAAATTTATTCAAGTTTACCACATACTGTTATTGAATCCATTTCTAAAGTGAAGGCAAATATATATATATATATAAATTACTTTTTTCAAAACATTGGTAGTTAAATTTAAATGTAAACCATGGATAGGCTACTTACATTCACAAACTTCCTGAATGTACTCAATATTTTTTGCAACAAATCTAATTCCTAATTATTAAATTCTATCTCCAACATTATAAACTCCCTGATATGTTATTTTTAGGAGTTTGTATCATAAATTGTATTATTTTGGCTTGTCATTATTTAGTCAGTGGTGTCAATCTTTGTTTCAGAAAAGGTCATCCTCTAAAGCTTTTCTGAACTTCAAGCCCAATATTAATGATGTGTGTGATCTACATCTGCCTCTCTTTTCAGTTTTTAAATGTGTCTCTTATAGAAGGACAATCCTGGTTAGAATAATTGCAAGATTGGGCCAAACAAAACAAGAGGTGGATGAATACAAAGTCGGCACCACCAGTGCAGAGTTTTTAGTGGTGTATGAAAGGACTGGTTTCTGTCAGGGAGAGTGGTAGAAAGTGGTCAAGCAGAAAATAAAAAAAACTGCACACTGAGTTCCCTCCCTTCAGAAAACGTGTCAACAATTCTGCATGCAGACAGAACACAGCTGAAGCAGAAAGATCCACAAATAACCACACCAGATACGCTCACACAAATTGACAGAAGGTGCAAATACCTTGTGGACGATTGACCTGCTGTTGTGTGAGTCTCGTTGTCTGTTGTCAGTGTGCAGTGGCTGCCTCAGTTCATCCTGCTGGCCTCTCGTCCTCCTCGCTGCATTGGTTCGTGTCTGGACGTCAGAAACAAGATCCTACACCTGCATAACGATAAGAGAGGGGGAGGACTGAGACGGAGGGTGACGATATGGAGAAACACCAAACCTAAACGCTATACATTCTCGAAGTGACAGGTTCCATCCGTCGCTTCGTCGCATAATCCGACAAACACAGATTCTCACCAAGTTAGCTCGGGATGCGGCTAAGCTAAAGGCTAGCTAGCAGCCAGCTTCTGGAGGCTGGAGGGAGAAAACGCAGGAGAAAGCCTCTTAAATGGAGGCACAGTGTGATCCTCGTGGCACGGAGCGGGAGATGGTGCGTTTACGTGTGAGTCGCGACTCTATCGGAGGACAGGCTTCGTGTTTTCAGCACCACGGAGAGCGACTAAAGAGACAGCAGCCGTCAACATGGCTAACGTCCAGGCGCTGCTGTCAAGCCAGCAAGAGTCCGCATCAAATATCAGCATTTACAGTGGGGATGCTCGGTAATACTCCACAAAGCCACCGCCGAGCCTTTTACAAAGCCCCAAGCATTTATTGCACGTGTCGGGATGAGATAAATACGCTTATTTATGGGAAAAAGAATGAAGCACTGACCACTGGCAGACATTCACGAGCCTTCGAGGACGGACGACACGACGTATGGACTTCCGCTTCCGCACCTGTGAGACCACGCCCCCTCTAATCACATATTAGTAAAAAAATGTTTTTTGTTTTTTTTTTCTAAAACGCATTTCTAGAAATGTATTATTTGGTCCACACCCCGTCCAATCAATTCACTCATAATGTTGTTGTTGTTTTTTTTTAAATAAATCCCATACTTTAAACTAATATTTAGTATATAATATTTTGAAACATTTCACGAATGTTATGTTGTTGTCTTTATTCCATGAAAACACATTACTGTAAAGTAATGTTCAACTATTACCCTAACTACATTAGGTTTTGATCAATCATATATTCTTCTTTAAAATATCTAAACTGCTAAGCAGATTTCTAGACATGGTAATAATGTCCCTTCTTCATTTGGCCAGTGTTTGAAAATATAGTATAATGTAGGAATTCCGATTAATATATCCATCCATCTTCTACACCGCTTAATCCTGTTTAGAAAATAGATTGGCTTATTTTCTGAAGACTTTGTTTAAATCATCCCTCAGCTTCAGTTCTATCTGTGTCTAAAACCAATAAAGTTTATAAAAACAAACAAAAATGTTATACAGAGAATTATTTACTGCAGAGTTTCTGGATCCAGGTCGGTGTACAAGAAAAGTCTGGAGGTCAGGAGGATGACTCACAAGAGGTGAGGGAAAACAATCAATTTTTAAATTGATTCTTTTAAACACAATTCGTTTCCATACAGACAACATTGTAAGTGTACGAAACAAAGTGTAAAACAACTTTATTTTGTAAAAAAGTGTAACAGTTACAATAGTTGCAGAATATATAAAGACTTACAAGTTATTTCAAAGAAATGGGAGGGTTAGTCTTTATCATTATCTTTGGATCCAACAACTAACAATTATATAATGTGAAAACAAGATGAGAACTCTGGCATTTAGCTCATATTTCGTAACTGTTGAGAATTAAAGCAACATCAGAGCTTGGAGGCAATATGGTGGAAAAACCCTGATAGATTTGAAGATCAGATAGAGAATAAAATTAGTTGTCTTTACAAAACAGGTGTTTTCATGTATTTATAATCCACATTTTTCTTTGGTACATTTTTTTTCTTTCATTTTAATAAGTTTTTTTATCATCCATTAGGGTTTTTTGATTGTTTGCTTTTTACACGTTAATTTCCATACGTGTTGATTGTTGTTCCGTCAGGGTGACCATGATGGAAGTTAACAAAACAATCATTTCGTTTCGTCAGCCGGTCAATGTTCGTGTGTCACAGAGATTCTGACAAAAAGAAGAGAGACGCTGAATAAATGAGTCACAAGCAGCAACAACTCCCACATCCATAACACATTGGACCAAGATGGCGGCCGAGGGGGAGTACGAGTCGATCCTGTGCGTTAAACCCGAAGTCAACGTCTACCGCATCCCGCCCAGAGCTTCAAACCGCGCCTACAGGTAGGGGGACACCGGCGGCTCCGTGTCGGTGCGGAGAAACGCGGTTTGAGGGGCTGCCGGGGGGCTGTTTTTCTCACTTCAACCGCCCGCCTGTCAGTGTGTGTTTGCCGGGAGACCTTCCGATGGGAGAAAAGAGAGAGACACTGCTGGCTTTATGTGGAGCAGCGGGGACAAACACAAACATGTCACCTGTTTGGGAAAGACTGGAAAGACATGAAATGTCGTGTTTGTGTGTGTGTGCGCGTGTGTGTGTGCGCGCGCGTGTGTGTTGTTGAGCTGTCACAGGTGTAACCTGCTGTCCCCCGCATCACAGCTGGATGTCTTTATTTACACATTCCAGCTGTGTTTTTTTTTTTTTCTAAATTTAAAACCTGCACATCTGCTTTAGATCCTTTATTCTTGAAGGAAAAGTTCAGTGGATCTCTTTTACAGGGCTGGAATAAACTCCAGATTGGCCTTCGGGGCAGTGATTTGTTGTTGGGCACCCCCCCCCCCCCCCCCCCCCCCACCTTTGTGTCAGTTTCTTCTGGTATTTGGTCAGATATTTATTGGACACATTCGTATGTAACCGGGTCATTGGGTACTCCCCTGATGTGCACCATCCAGCAGTATCGACTAACCAGACTGCCTATTTTTTTATTTTTTTCATTTTTTTTGACCTAGGACGATGGTGTATTACTCTCAAGAGAATAGATGTACTTTAACATTCAAGCATCTGGCCAGGGAAGGAGAACATGTTTTTCAGTCTTGAGATAGACTTTGTCCAAAGCTCACAATCAGGCTGTGGAGGTGGCAGGGATCACGGAGAAGCAATTATGTGACAATGAGAAAATACTAAAGATGTATTTTCATTAAACTGAACAGACTTGCGTGCCTGTTTCTTTAACAAAAAAAAAAAGGTGTTTGTGTCCTGCTTTTAAAAGAAGTGACGACCTGAGAGAATACCCACTTCTCTAGGCGCCACTATGGATGGTAAATATATCAAAGGAGAGACTGCAAAGAATACAGGGTGAAAATATGGTTTAATTTATATTGAATGCAAAGCTTAACCACTTATTTTATGAGTAAGGTTCATTTAATAAATTCCAAGGGCATAATCAATGTTATTGTTGGGCCTGTTGGATGTCGTCTTTATTTCCGATGTGTTTTATTTTAAGTTTTTGCTTTTTTTCATTTAAACACTTGTAAAAAAATTTTTTTTAAATAAAATGTCGACCTTAGATCTTTTAACATTAAATTTACTGTTTATGTTAGATTGTATATGACATATGTATTTTGGGGATTCTTCAATGGAGGCTTTTCTTTAATTTCACACATTTTTCCAACCCCGTTGGAAGTGGAATTGTTTTTGTTATTTTATTAATACTGAAGAGAAAATGACTGTGCAGGGCGGCTGACTGGAAGCTGGACGCTCCCGACTGGTCTGGTCGAATGAGGATCACAGCCAAGGGCAAAGTGGCGTTTATCAAACTGGAGGACAAAGTGTCAGGTACGACGTCATTCGTTTTACAATGAGAGCTCCACTAAGTGATGCGTTTCTCTTTTATTTTTTTTTCCCGTTTATCGTGACGCTGACTCAGAGTCCTTGTAATGTCATAATACAGCTTCAGTCGACGTGTCCACTGAGAAAATTCCCTCGTCTGTGCGGCTGAGGCTTCTGGCCTTGACTGTAAACATCAGAACAATAAACCGCGCACATCACCATGCCTTTTGTAAAAAAAAAAAACGCTTGTCAGGATTGAATGATGCGTTGACTTATTTGTCCATGGAGCAATGCGCCCTCTGTCCTCTAGGGGAGCTGTTTGCTCAGGCGCCAGTGAAGGAGTATCCAGGCGTCACCGTGGAAACTGTCAGCGACTCCAGCAGATACTTTGTTTTGCGGATACAGGACGATAATGGTAATGATGTGATACTTCTGAAATACTTTGGTTTTGATCCTTTCAGGTCCAAACCGTCAATCTTATGACGTTTTTTTTTGTGTTTTTTTTCATCATCTTCTCTTGCCTGCAGGTCGCAGTGCTTTTATAGGAGTTGGTTTTGGGGACCGAGGGGATGCCTTTGACTTCAATGTAGCTCTGCAGGACCATTTCAAGTAAGAAAGACTGGGTGTAATCATCATAATGTAATCTGTTACCATGAGGCCTATGCTTTATAACACAAAAATACAATTAATGAATCTCCACAGGCTCAATCTTCACATCATCCACATTATGGAACATCTCCATATTTATTTACAGTAGCTAATAAAGCAACCCCACTACTTTTTAAAAAAAATGAAATCATATCTGATCAAGTTAATTTAAAACGGTAAAATAAACCCCAACATTTGGCATGCACACTTTTTTGTGGTTTATTTGAAGGAGTCTCAGCACAGTCTGTCTGGAGGAGGCTGGTGTGTTTGACTTGCGTTTGCAGAAAGCTGCGCGCTGCAGTCGTCCTGAACACTGCTGAGGTGCGTCGTTCTACTTCTGCATCAGACGCTGATTGTGTGTTTGTGTCTTCAGATGGGTGAAGCAGGAGAATGAGTTCAGTAAAAGTGCTCAACTCGGGGATTCGGGACCAAAGCTTGACTTGGGCTTTAAGGAGGGGCAGACCATCACACTCAACATCGGGGTTAAGTAACAGACGCTTGATCATAGCAGCTTTCCTCCTGGGGCTATCACCTTTAGTAGGACTACTGATAAAAAAGCATAGTAATGTATTTACAGTTCATAAAGTAGGAACTTCCGATTCAAACATAATAATTTTAAAAATGGCAAAAAAATCTAAAAAATGTTTTTTGATTATTGCTGTTCTTGAAGGAGCTTTATAAATAAAATGGAATTGACTTCAAAAAGGCGAAATTCTTTACGAGATGTTGAACTGTATTACATTGTACTATACAAGTATACCTAATAAAGTGGCAGACGAGTCTATATGCTGTTGTACTACTTTTGTCTTTTGTAAAAGCAAATGAAATCGAATGTTCAGTAAAAAAATTCAGATATGATTAGATAAATGTGAAGTCATCTTTACTTTTCTCTCCCCCTGCAGCAAGGTAAAAAAAGAGATAAGCCCCGCCCACAGAGCTCAGGTGGCTTCGGACTCCTCCCACCTCCGCCTGGAGGCAAGATAGCCCCGCCTCCTTCATCAGGCTCATCCAATCACAACATCGTGCCGCAGACCGGCAGCACAACTACAGGTCGAGTTGCTGAATTTCTGGGATGTTTCCTGGTTTAAATTCAGCCATATATCTTGTATACAATCTCCTCGTCACTTGTTCATTGCACACGCCTGACATTCCGCCAGCTCACTCAAATATCCGTGGAGCTCAACATTAGACCGCAAATATATGACGGCACCACGTTTCCAGACCTATTTCCTGAGGGGAACAAAACCCGCCTTTATGTTTCTAACACTAACATTTATATTTCCTGCACTGTGCAGCTGCAACCCACTGAAGTGACCCATTTTTATTTTTTCTTTCCCAAACACCTTGTTAATTAGTTGCTGTTAAATTACTTTCGGCTTCTGCCTGCAAAAAAATAAAGAAAATGTGTGTCAGTGTGAAAGTTGTGCTTAATGAGCTCTGCTTCTTTTCTCTTGCTGACAGGCTGCCTGTTGGAGCTGGACAGCAGTAACTCCAACACAGTGGTTCAGTCCAACCCGAGTTCGGATCTTTGGGGAGACTTTACTGCTCCTGCAAGGTGGGCGAAAACATCCTGTGACATACATGTTTCAGTTACAAGTATGCAGGCAAGAATCTTTGATCGAACTGGTGGAAAACAATGTAACAAAAACAAAAAACACATACGCAGCTCTGCTTTAGATACAGGATACCGTTCATTGCTGTGAAACATGAAAAATATGAATCAACAAAACACTCATTTTGTTCAGCGTTGTTGCATTTTGATTCCGGCTGCAGGGCGTTTTTCTATTTTTATTCAAGATAGTGCACAGATTGTATGAAACAGTTGTTCTCAATGTTTTCATAATTGCTTTTTGTTTCCTTCAAATGCAACTTTATTTTTTTTTAACTGACATGCCTGGAGATGATAATAACTCGTTGTTGTTTTCAGCTCTGTTCCACCTCCATCGCGGCCACAGAACACCACGAACTGGATCCAGTTCTGAGTCGTCGCCTGTGATTTTTCATCTCATCTGTATCCGTGTCTGTAGCTTTATGTGCGTCACACTGAGAGTAACTCCCAACACACTGATCCCAAAGCAGAGACCCGAATCACCACAGAGCTGTTGAACTAATTTCTTTCTGAAAAAAAAAAAAATAAAGTCAGTTATCTTTCAGATATCCCTCTTAAGAAATGAAGCACTACTAACTTAAAGCCATCACGTGATATGAGCCATTTCCAATTATATCTAAGGGCTATGCGCTACAGCCTGAGTAGCAGGTGTTCCTCTTTAGCGTGTCTGCATCTCCTCCCCAGTAGATGGCTCTCTGAACAGAGCTTTAGTTCTCTTTTTTGTAAGCGCCCCCCCTGCAGGCAGTGCAGAGTACTACTTCTCAAGGAGAGACAGCAGTGCTTCATGTAAAAACCTGCAGTCAGCTGCAAAGCAAGTGAAGTCTGCTTAAAGTGCAATGCATTAGCTGAGGAGAGACAGTATTTCTACAGAGTTGTAAAATTGGCATTTTTGTTGTTGTTGTTGTTGGAAAGCCATATGGTATCATAGATTTGAGATTTAAAATTGCAGTTGGTCGAACACAAAACAATTCTGACACACATTGACTGAGGTAAGCCTTAAAAGTTGCTCATTTCAATTCTTGCAATGTGAATTTGAGTATAACAGCCTTGTATTTCACTGGATACAATCCGTGAAAATAAATGTCTAAAAGTACCACGTTTTCTTACTTGTTCCAATGTGGAGTTTGACTTAAACAAAAATGATGTGAGTTGGTTTATGGACGTATATCCTAACTTGTGGCAACAAAATAAGCTGGAAATATGTCAAATGCAGTTAAAACCGTTTGCTTAAATCACCTTTATCACACCATAGGAAGGAGAACTGAACTAATGTACAGCCGTTACTGTGTTTATCAGTTAGTTTGTTAAAAGCTGAAGTTTCATAGGTGTACTCGAGGTGCGTTAACATTATGTTTTGATGTGTATTAAATGATTGTTTACAATGGAAAATCTTACTGCTGGGTGACATCAACCAACTTTGTTTCAACACTGTAATCAGAAAAAAAAAAATGCAGACTCGCTTTCTTTACGGCAGTGTTTCCGTTCCATATATTACTGCTTTTCAAAAGTACTTATAAGGTAGTTTACTTAACTTTTTCTTTTTTTACACATCATTTTGAGGTTTTTATTTTCTCTAAAAACTTGCAGTTATTTCCTGCTCATTCTGAGTTACTATAAAAAAAAGTCCTGAAATTCTTCCTTAAGAAAGCTCTTCGTTATCAAAGCTTCACTTTCTGAGATAAACATGCCGTTCGGTTAATAAGATGTAGGTTTATAGCCGATAATAAAAAACAATTTGTAATGAGTTGCTCTTATTAGAAAAATGATGACATGGACATTTGTCGTACAGATGGAGTTTTTCATGAATGAACTTCATGATCAGAGGTGGTGTGCCACACATTGCGCATGCTGTCAATTCACCTGCTTATTTCGGGTTGTGCGATGAAGAGATGCGATTAGATCAAGTGATCAGAGTAGTTTACCTGCAAAAAAAAAAAAAAAGTAAATTCATAATCCTCAGACTCGATGCTGCTGTGTTGAAATGATGATTTAAGAAGTGACCCCAGGGTGCAGACGCGATGGCAGACGACAGCGTTTCAAACCGGACCACATTTGGATGAAACTAATTGTTTGACGATGTGGAGTTTGTGACGATCCCGCTTCTCAGCTGTCATAGTTTGAGAACGACGCCGTTCACATGCTTTCATTTGAAGACAATTAGACCCGTCAATAGACAATTCCTGCACCTCCAGAGGTCACACGCCATTTTTATATTTTCCAAAAATGTCAAAGCGTTTCTTTGAAGACTTGGAAAACTAAATAACTATCAGAAGCAAAGTTGTGGGGGTGATCCCCTCGTGGTCTCTGGAGAAGAACAAAACAAAATGCTCTTATAGTGATGTTGTCTCAGGAGTGATGGTAAACAAAAACAAGCTGAATGTTATCAGTGAGCGTAACGAATGTCCTTCTGGCAGCAAAAGAAATGTGAATGTTTATGCTGAACCGGCTTTGGCTGATTGTGAAATTGTTTACAGGATTTTTGGCAGACGACTTGTCATGAACATGTTTTTTTTTGTTGTTGTTGTTTTACTTTGATTTAATTTGTCTGCACTTATTTTTTTTGTTTTTTTGGAAGATTTGCTGTGATCAAATCACACTGACTGTATTTAACTTGGCATAAGATATAGGGCTTATTGATACATGTTAACATGTGTGTGTTGTGTTTACACCGCTCGTATCGCTGGCTAAAATCTAAAAAAATAAAAAAAGTCTCCCATTTCTCATCGAGACCACCCTGGCTGTCAAGTCAGCAGACTAACACTTTTGATTTATAACCAACTCAATGAGAAAGAGGCAATAAATCCTTTTAAAGGATGGATGAGGTCCTGTTGTCATTTCCAATACACGTCACAAATGAAAAATTGGATCACATTAAATTGTCTTTGCGTTGTTATTTCATTCTCGTGCGTTATGGACAAAGTCGAAGCTCAGAATCGTGATCTTTAGACACCGAATGAGCTCCATTCATTATCTGTGCAATGTTCTCCAACTTCCTGTCACAGCGGCCCGGGGCCGATTCCAGCTGCCTAAGTGAAGGCAGAGACGGCTTCCCGGACAGGCCACCAGGGGAAAAAAACAGAGATCAGATACATGCGAACCAAACCTATTGGCAATTTAGAGACACCAATCAACCTTTATCCTTAAACACATGTCTGTAGGAGGAAACTGGAGTACATGCAAAACAAATAAAATAGATGAAATCCACACATTCATTGGGAGAACATTCAGAACCACAGGAACACCCTGATCCTGGGACTCGAACCAGGGATCCTCTTGCAGCGAGTGCACACGGTGAACCATCATTATCCGAAGGTCAAGAAGGAGATGATGAATTTGAAATAGCAGTGTGACATAAGAGAACCAGAGGAGTGCTGTGTGGGAGAGGAGGCGACGAACCAGAGCAGGAGTTCAGTGTTGACGGACAGAAGCTCCGGTCAAAACATGTTTGTTTGGCTTCATAACTTGAGCCGCTCTTCCTCCGTCATTAAAATTCAGGCTCAGGAACAACATGCAAACTTTGTGAAGAAAGACCGGAACCAGGCAAATCCTTGGTGTAAGGCAAATGTATTCATCTCTACGTCACTGTGCAGCCCAATTTACATATAGGAGTTCAAACAACCTCTACGTTAGTGTTGTTTGGGTTTTCTTTTTGAGGAACGCCGTGTCCTGTTTGAACCTGTTGGGAATTGCTCAAAGAGTTTTCTTACCAGTGGAAAGCGTCGCTGTCTCAATTCCTCCACCTGTGATCAAATCTGTGACCTCCAGTCAAAAGGCTGGCGGTGCGGTGAAACTGATCAATCAAATGTAATGTAATGGTTTCCTTCACACATTGGAAACAGTATTAAACACACACATATACAATGAGACTGAATTTGATAGCAAGTGATGTGGAGTAAATGACTTCACTTCTCTATCTTCTAAAGTTTCTTTATCCACTTCAGGATTTCAGGAGCGCTCAAGTCGATCCCAGCTGACACTGGGTAAAAGTTACCAGCCCATCTTTAACCATCTGTTTGGGTTTTTCTTGTTTGCTTTAACGTCGCTATTTAAGGTACCGAGGTACATTTTAATGGCCACCTTTTTGACTGATCTTGAATTTGGCTCTGCATTCAGTCCCATCGGTACGAGAGTCATTTGTCTTAACCGCTACGCTAAAGAAATGCCAAAAGCCACATGTTTATTAGTTTCCTCCTCAGCCATAGCCAGTCATCTGAACCCCTACAGGAGCAGTGGAAACTGGTGTATGTTGGGGCTTCTTGGGAGTTTCCTGGGTTGTTTTGAGAGCAAATACAAACATTTACTCAATAAAAGTAAAAAAATACTGTTATTTAGAGTTCTGTGTTTGACCCTTTATAGGGGACTCAATAGAAATACTGAGGGATTTTAACCACAGACAGTTGTTGAAACACAATCCAAGACCTCTTTCACCCCTGAGACTTAAATTAGCATCGTTGCATTCAATTTATATAAACAAAAATCCTTTGGAAATTATTAAAACAGGCTAAAGTCACAGATTTGACCATTTCTCGCTGAAAATGTTGTGAATTTATAGGCTTCATGTCACTGAGTCCTACTATCTGAAAATATAATGTGGGATTTCTGACAAAAAAAGCCCAAATGTGACTAGACAGAGTGGATGTATGCTTGAAAGAGGACAAACCTCCACTTACAAGAAGTGGTCACATGCCTGGTAAAGGGTTAATAAAGGGTTAAAGCGAGATGCGTCTTACATTTGAAGTAGAAACAAAAGTTGCCAACATGATTTGTTTGACATGACAAACTTGTAAGTGGAGCAAAGACCGACACGTCCAGGTAGAGAGTGAGAGTTCATAAACAAAATGGTTTAAGGCATTCGATTTTCCTCTCATGCTGTCAAACTTACTTTTAATTTTTTACGGTGTATTTACAGTTTTGAGCTTCTTGATATGCATCAGCTGCTCCTCTGTTACCCACACCAGCGTCCCGCCAACACACCACCGCATGTGTTCGTTTTAATGAACTCGATTTTAACTACAGGGAAATACTGGACTTTTAATACACTTGATATCTCCGCCTTCAAACTGAAGATTCGGTTTCCCGTCCCAGAGAGCTTTCCATCTATCAGCAGCTCAGTAATGAGGGATCGAATTCAAAACTCTCTCTAACTCACACACATACAAATTCCACAATACACCCAACGCTAAATGCTTCGATATAAAATGGGAGTCTTTGTTGTAAAATGTGTGATTTTTTTTCATATCTGACGTATTTAAATGTCAATAAAAGCTTTGTGTACTCAGCTGTCAACGTCATAATTTATGGCAATGCTCATAAATGTGATGCCTCACCTGGTGCTTCATTAATTATGTCTCCATGGCAGTTGGTCCTATAATCGTCGACCTCATGCTGCGCAAAGCAAAAGTCAGAGTCATTACAGTCCATCTACCGGGAATCTGGAGTCCCGTGGAGTCCATCGCTTAGTGTTTGCGAAAGGAAGAGTGAGAAGTCAAAGGAGTCATCACAATTTCATGCCTGAATGGCATGCCAGATGACCTACATTTAAATCTGCAATCATTGCTTCAAATTGATTGCATTATATTTGTAAAGCAACTCAGACACTGACTGAAAAGACGGTCTGACAGGCCAGCTGCCCAAAAACATTACTGAGGTCACATAAGTCTAATCTTAGCCCCGCATCACCTTCAAAGTTACGCCCATCAGCACATCATAAAATAAATTGACATGTAGGTTTTTGTTTTTTTTTGCTTGGCTCGGGGATTGTCATGACAAGAATTCAGAACTGCTGCCCAGAGGAGGCGTCACAGTCAGACAACAACATGCAGCCATAACGGGAGATCTGTTTGCCTCCTTCACATCCAAACCGAGCTTCCAGCCAGCAGAGTTCCTGCCAAGAATACTACTGCAGTGATTTACTTTGCTGCCACACACAGACATGAACGTGAACTGGTCAGCTCATCCGCCCATCCGTTCATTCACTAATCTTCTATCTCTGCTTCATTCAGAGCAGAACTGCACAAGACCTTTTTTTTTCTTAAACTTTATTTGACCAGAATAATGTCGTTAAAGTTTAACCTGATAGTTGTAATTAACTGACATGGTACGATGTTACAGGACAGTCATACTGATGCACTCACACATGCGGCCAATGGAGAGTCTCCAGGGAGATTTGGCTATTAAATGCATTTTAGAGTAAATTTCCAGCATTTCCAGGCACCTTGAAGGCAGCAGCACAATACTTGCAATAACAGCTCTGCTTTATTTTACTTTGTGGAAACTTCTCACTTCCCTTCTCGCCAGTTTAATGACCAGATTTTTCTGGAATCTGTTAACTTTCTGTAATGTCCCTCAAACGTTTTCTTTTTTTTTAAATTACTTCCTCTGGATTACATGAACTATTTGTAAAGCACCAACTTGTTAGCTTGTCAGCCAAATATACATGGTGACACTCCGTGTTGCACAATCCAAGCATACCTAAGGCACATAGCTTTAGTGCAAGATATCAGGTGAAATGTCATGAGAGACGCTTGGATGGGAATAGTTAACGGGCCACCGGCCAGAGTCCTCAAGCCCCTCGGACTTTGCAAGTGTGAAACTCAAATCAAACTGTCTTCCTTCTAACGAGCTTGCGAACTAATTGGTTTTGGCACAAGAGGATTCCTGAGACGCCTCAAAGGTGCTCGTCCTCATAGACGATCTCTTTGTCTAACTATCAGTCTTTATTTATACATAAAGTATCTATTGGTAGACACTAGATTAACATGTCACTGGACGTTAAGATAATTTAAGAGCTGGTGAGGTGACAGAGAGGCAAAGGATCAAAGGTTAAAATGACTAAACATAAATTTTTAGGGAAATATTAAGGAGAGTTACTGTGTAAGGCAGTGGGTTAGTGTTCTGTCAAACCTGCATCTCGCCTTCTGTCAGCCAATCTAAAAAACACATTGCTATAATGTATATGTTATATATTTCATTGTGCCTGCTTTCCAGGAACCGAGGAAACCGGCTCTGATTTTAGCTTTTACAGACATGCCTTAGCCCAAATGACTGGGGAAGGATTTCACAAGCAAACCTCTGTCAGATTAGTGACTAAAAATGGATTTATGGGATATCATTTGATGAAACAGAATACGTGTGAATAGAATCAATATGCAGAGTGGCCAGTGAGGCCTCAGGAAGAGGAACAAATGGCATGAACAAGTCCTCATCGTTCAACAACAGTTAATTTTCTATTCTAGCTGCAATGCCTTTTCATTAGTAGACTTAGTCATTAAAACATAAAATATCACTGTACAAACAATAAACTTTCAGTCAGCCTTATCCATCCATCCATCCATCCATCCATCCATCCATCCATCCATCCATCCATCCATCCATCCATCCATCCATCCATCCATCCATCCATCCATCCATCCATCACTGATTAGGCCTTTTTTTTTCTTTTTTGCTATGCAATGCTAAATATTTGTAAATTTTTTCTTATACTTTAAAGATAATAATTCTTATTAATTTGTTTGCATTGTCTAAAACACATGCGTTTACCTTTTTGTTATAAACTGTGAACAGGATGTCTGTACATCACACTGACAACCAATTTAAAGTCAGAATTTTACCATAACAAGTCTTCAGATTTTAGGTAGGAACCTACAAATATTTAGGTATAAGTATAGAACATGCAAACTGCACGTAGAAAACTCTGTCAGGCTCACACGTTTAAAGAGAAACTCGTTTGCTCCTTTGGGGAGAGACGGGATTCAGGAAGTCCATTCATCCCTCCTGTTCACAGACATTATTGAAGTTTGGGCCGACGCTGGATGAAAGGTCGGGTATGTCCTGGACAAGTCCAAGACAGAAGTGATCTGTGTTCAGGAGTTGTTTTTTATCCCTAGATAGTCTGAACCAACTAAACCTGCAGCAGCTTTTTTTGTTTTGTTTTTTGTTTTCACCTCTGCCTGTTATTTACGACTGCAGTTTTTATTAGCCTGGGCAGCGGTTCAGCTCTCTGTGGTCGACCGCAGCTCCTGCTCTCTCTCTGACTTCACCTTCCTCTCACCCTTTAAATGCTGCTGACTTTCCCTTTTCCACGGAAGGGCCAGAGATCAAATACTTTTTTGGCAAACAAGCCATACAGTAGCCAGCTCTCACACCCTCTCAGTCTGAGAAACAGAGACTAAGAAAGTGTGAATGAAGAAACCTGAACACGAGGCCTGCAAATGAAATAAATATGTACTGTGTATATTGAGGGACTGTCTTCTGGTGCTGGAATGAAAATGTGCAGATGAAGGAGCCATATAAGGTTGATGGACTTTCCTATAGCAGATATAATTATTTTTGCACTGGAAAACCTCAACACTGCACACTTGAAAAACACAGCTGGTCTGCATGTATGCAACCAGTGAAGCAGATTTTTGGGAAGTTTGTCAGGCAGCGTCAGTTATTGATTCATGTTCAGTTCCAGGGAGATTCATTGTGATCTGAGAGCCTCCTGCACGCTGAGTATCCACTGTGGGCGAGGCTGGAAACTGTTGTAAATCTCTGAACAAGTTCACCTGATCCACTGCGAACCTCCTCAACCCTTATTTCACACACAAGAAACACAGATATTGCTCACTCCTTCCATTTTTCTTACTTGTGCTGCAGCGACAACAGCTCGGACATTTAATCGCAGACGCATGCAACTATTCGGTATCAAATTTGTCGTCAAGAGCTTAAAAGAGGTTTAAGACATTGATACAGAAATGTGAAAAGTGTCACAAATGTCCCTCGGCCTCCAGTACGTGCTGGAGTAAATGTACCCGGAGTGTGACTTGGCGGGGCAGTGAAGATGAGGCATGATTGGAGCCGTGAGCAGTGGCACAGACCTGGTGCTGAAAGGTTGTAGAATCAAATATATGACAAGAGGTCTATTTCTGAAAACACCTGGGAATGCTTTCCAGATGGTCTCCCCTCAGTGTGTGCCTGTGCCTAATCTAGTCATATTGGTGTATAATCTTACAAGGACGTGACTGACATGTGATTCAAACAGCTGAGGTTGCTTCACACCAAATCATTCATGAAAAACAGAGAATCCCGACAAAAAGTGATTTTATTAGATTAAAAGTTTACTTCATACGCATGAAATATCAGTGCCATAGATACAGCTTCATACATATCAAAGTAAGTCTTAAAGGTTTTATAGCTTATAAGAAACAAAGTATACAAAATGCCAGAATATGTAGTTTGTAGTTAGATACAAAAAGTTAACAGCTGTAATACAATAATCACATCTGATAAAACTGACATGCTCATTCCTTCTACCTCAGTAAAGCATATGTGTTACTTAAAGAGCTTTAATATGTAAATGTGGACTTGGACCAAAAGGCTTTTAAAAACAACTTTACGTAGGTTTTTTTTATCCTCTAAAGCTCAGAAAACCCCCAGTGTGGTCCTTTTAAACTTGACCTCAGACAGGTTTATGACAAGGCACTACTGCAGTCTATATCCAGTTCATAGCCTGCGATTACGTATAATACGCTGCGGAGCGTAGAGACAAATATAGAGGCCGTGTGCTCAAGACAGTATCTTTTACAAGGACACGATAGCATTGCAGCGCTCAACACTGATGATCACCAACACTACAGCTGATACACCATTTCCCCAAGTTCATTTTAATCTGATATTTAGGATTTGTTTTGTAAACACTTTCATTTTATTTTAAGAAGCCGGAGCAGCTGCTGACCTCCCACAGCACAAGATTTTCCCAAAAAACCGATTTCCCATAAACCGTGTTGTTTCCATTTAACAAGGGGGATTTTTTCACAAAGCTGTTTTCCTAATGTTTGAAGAGGTTAAACATGTGGGAGGTGACTGTATAATTCCCTTCCATCCACCACCCGCCATCACTGCTTGATTTCTCTTCCAAATCTTTGTTCAGTCGAGATACAACTTGGTATTATCTGGGAAACCTGAGGTCAAACTCATGTTTGATGTGATAAAGAATCATGACGGAGGCTTGTGACAAATTCTGAAAGTGCAATGTGGCATCACCAGGCTCTGCCAACACGGGAACGAGTGTTACTGTTTTTACATTTGCGATTCAGAAAAGTCAATAGTGATGCAAACATGCAGGCACCTTTTAGCCTTTCTTTGACGTACAATGGTAAAGGCCCCCTCAGTATCTGGTGTATGTACGAAATGTGTCTTCAATGGTTCAGACGATGGTGCAGTAACTGTAAAATTTACATTTCCTAAGATAAGAACTGTTCAATTTATAAGAGTGAACAGCAAAAACAGCTGCATTTAATCCACCAGTATTAGTGCTGATGAGCCACTGATAGTGCACATGTGAAAGTTAACCACTTTCACTTGAAAAGAGTGACATGTAAACTGGGACTCGGATGTCTTGTTATCATGCCCACCGCCCCAAATGACAATATAGCAAAATTATAATGGCACAGGATTTAGAAAAAAAGGTTTGCTGCAGTCTTACTAATATAGCAATTCATTTCAGGTTTCCTCAGCAAATTACAGACCTGAACTCTTAAAATGTTTGCAAAAATAAAAGAGACTATCAATATATAGTTGATCCACCACTTTTTTTTTCTTTTGTGATGTAGTATTTACTTATCGCTGTCTTCTTCCCTCCATGTCTTTCATGTTTCTGATAGCACCTTTCCCTCTACCCTTCTTCCTCTCCTCCTCTAGCCTCAGCCTCTCAATCTCTCTTATCCAATCCCCTCCGAGGAAACGCAGCACGTCCTCGGGTCGTCTGCGTAGCTTTGGCCTCGGGTCAAGCAGCGACTGGAGGAAGGAGCAAGCCAGCGGGGTGAAACATGCAAACTGTGGTGCTACAGGGAAGTTCTCCTTCTCATTCGGTCCTGCTTGGTTTGAATCAGTTTCTGGCTCGGCCCACACGTCGAGTTCATCGTTGGCGCCTTTACATCTGTCAAACCATTCATTGTATTTCAGGTATGCTCGGCAGTTGCTTGCCGTTTCAGCCCAAGGGTGGCTGCCGGTCAGCATGGCATACGTCAGGATGCCCAGTGCCCAGCTGTCTGTGCTGGGCTCCACGGACCCCCAAACTCTAGCCTTCTTCTTCTCTTCATTCTTCTTAAAGCCTCCGTCCTCGTCATTTATGCTGCTCCAGCTGTCCTGGTTTCCTCGAGCAATCTCAGCCTCTGGGGAGCAGTAAGGAGAGCTGTACCAGACCTCCGGGACTCTGGTCCCTGTTGCCTTGACCTGGAGGAAATAAACACTGAATTGGCACTTGATTGGCATCATGTGCTGAACACATTTTAATATGGCACTAATTGAATTGTTTGAGCAGATTAATCTTCTCAATTGAAATCAGTGAAGTAAAGAAAGGGTAAAGGAGACATTTTATTCCAGCTCTGTTACTATTTTATTTTTTATTACCATTAAACTAATTTATTTCAATGAATGTCAACAACTGTTGCCTGTACAATGAAAGAAACATTATATTTGAGTATTATAATTTGAGGTGACAAATGCCCACTCCACCTCATACTCCCAAATTAGTCATCAGTTACTTGGAGGACACACATAAAGGCACTGAGGCAGTAATACTCACCACAATACCACAAGTGAATCCTAATAAACTTGGAAAACAACAGACTGGACGTCACTGAAGGAAGGACTGATATACGCTTGTTAAATTAGTAGCAGACAATAATTAATCCCTTACCCTCAACAATCTATGCTGCTTTACTTGTTATGAACGTCTACAGTTCATCAGGAGGGACACTGCGCTCTCCAAGTCCTGCTGGTCACTTTGATTAGTGCATATCTAAGCTACACTAACAAAGCAAGAGCAGCTGTGTCTTTTCAACCTGCTGGATCTCGTACTGACCATGCCAAAGTCTCCCAGTTTGACCCAACGGCAGGCAGAATCGCAGAGGAAGACGTTTTCCGGTTTGACATCTCTGTGGACAAAACCGAGCGAGTGCAGGTGGGACAGCGCTCCACAAAGCTGTGCCACCACCCGCTGACAGCAGTCCTCCTCCATACCAACCTGGAGAGCACACCAGGGAGGGGATGATTGATTCTTACTAAGACATATTCAGCGGGTTCAGTGTGTGTCGTGTAATTCAGGTGAAATGTCGACGTACCTCAGGCAGGATCACGTCGTAGAGATCACCAAAGAGGCTGGCCTGTTGAGCAAACACGTAGTGTGACGGCGTGGAGTAGGCGATTCCCAGAGCTCTCGTCAGGCATGGGTGTGTGCAGAATGACAGAGATAGGTTATACTCTCTCAGGAAGGAGAAAAGAGACGTGGACTCACGAGGGAAGAACTTCAGAGCCATCGGCGTGCCTGCAGAATCAGACAGAAAGCATCTTAGATCTGTGTTTTGATGACTTGCAGCAATACTGAACATGGCAGTTTCACTCACCTCGCTTTCTGTGTAAAGCCAACATGACCTTTCCATACGAGCCTTCACCCAGAAGTTTTACAACCTTGAAGTGCTCTGATGTGTCCATTGGTATCAGAGACTGAGCTGTCAGATGGCACATTTCATCCAGAAGCTTTATGGCAGCCTGCACACACAGTCACAGATTACTGCAGTGAATGGTAAATTTACTGTACTTCTTGTTTACAGGACGTCTTTAATGCTCCAGCAGTCTTAAGATGCTTTTACCTGCTCTGTCACAATCATCCAGTCCTCACAAATGATGAGTGACACATTTCCCCCTACTTGTAAAGGTGTCTCCTCAAGAAAAGAGACAGCTGGACAAGTGTCCATTAAATACTACTACTATTACTTTATATTTAGGAGTATTTTTGAGCGACTGTCAATTAAGCAACCCTTTATTTGAAATTTTACAGCATTTGGCAACTTCCCACTTTATTATCGTTTGTTTCAGTACAAATGTTGACTTCACGTTCACTAGATTATAATATTATACATTTAAGGATATAGGTGAAACTATGATGGTTTACCCCTTGCTTTGGTAATTGACCACTCCCTCACCGATTATGGTTTGAATTTCAAGTTAGTTTGGCTTATTGAGTGTAAGCTGAGCAGATAGAATTAATCAATATCACAATGTGACTTTTTTTTTATTTTATCTATTGGCCCAATTTTATGCTGTAGTTACAGTATTTGCTTATATTTTATCATATGGTCTGGCAGTAGTGCTCAATAGTGTGTAGACAATCAATAACAGAAATTCAGTGAGTATTTTCATCTAGAAGTGGTGAAATGCCTCTTTTGAGCTTCTATTTTATTACTTGTCAGTACATCATTTATACATATCTACGTATTTACACTATCCCTGAACTCCCTGAATAATTTTTTTCAAGTATTTTGACGAGTGCTCTATAAAAGGTTAATGAAGGAATTCCATCAGTGCTTCTACTTTTACCAGGTATTTTGAAAGCAAATAAATGTATCTCTAAAAGTAACTCATAGTTATTTATTACCATGATGGTATCAAATACATTTTAAAACTATTGGGCAAGATAATGTTGCATCTGGATGTCACTCAAAATAAATTATTAGCTGTGATTGGTATGAGTCCAGATTTCATATCATGTTTTTTTATGCAGTGGATCAAATGAAACCTCCAAATCTAATCTTAGCAGACAGACTTAGTTTGAATCCATTTTTAGTTCACAATATAGTTCATGCCAGGCGCTCATGTCATGGTTTTGTATGACCCTTTTCTTTGAGCGTCGATGCACAGCAGTAACGCTGTTTTGAAGTATTTTATGAAAAGCAAATGGATGAGCGCTCACATCTCCTTTCACACAGATCGATAAGAATGTGCACATTAATTATTCAAAAAGCTGGAATTAAGTAGATATCCTATGTGCAGATATTTCTGAAAACAAGCTCCTCGTGTTTCATGTGTCCACAGAATAGTCACAAGACTCAAACCCGAGTTGCTGATGTCACACACATTGATTAAGGCTGTGTTTTCTGAAATAAATCCCTTAAAGCTCTTTGAAATGTAACACAACCATAGCTGTGATGATTGTTGTTATGGTGATGCTGGCAACACTGAGTTACAGCTATAAACATGTCTGTTAATAGCCTCTTGAAATACACACACACACACACACACACACACACACACACACACACACTCTCACACACACACACACACACACACACACACACACACACACACACACACACACACACACACACACACACACACACACACACACACACACACACACACACACACACACACACACACACACAAACACACACTTTTCTACAAACGTAACTTGTGCTGAGTGACTGACAAGATGCTTTGCCTGGATCCAACATTTCAGCCCCAACAATGTCGGTCAAGGTTCCATAAGTGGGTTGTGCGCTCACATTTTAAACTCCCCAGAAAGAGGAAAACAGGTGTACATAAACAGCCTAAGACGCTACCTTTCACCATCCCAAACTTCACTTTAAACCTGACAATATAGTATGTAATTCTAACCTTAGTCCTTAAAATCACATATTGACATTGAAAAAAACATGTACAATCTGAGGGGATAAAACATTTTCGTTTTCATAGGTCTCAGACCGCACTATGAGAAATTAAAAGGGGAAATTAAAGGGGATTCACACAGAGACAAAAACTCTACCATACTGAGTTTCAGTGCCTTCTGGGGACATTGCAGTGAATTATATTCATTTCTGTGACTTAAATGACTTAAATAAACCTAACTAACAAAAGGAACAAACTACTTGTCTAACCATAATCTTAATCCAAACCTCAGTCAGACCCTGAAACCTTTTGACCTGAAATCTCTCTCCCCATAACGACAGGTGTACCTACTTGTCAGTGTGCAATCGGACTGACATTCCCAGAAGTACAATAAAATATAGCAACTCAAGACAGAAGAACTCAAACAATATGTGAAACTTTGTGGGAGATACTAGATTTATTTTCAGGCCCCACAAAGAGAGAAAAAGAAGACATGGACTTGCATGCACACAAACACACACACAGGTTCATATGCTTTGTAGGGACGAGGTTTTTGACAGCTCTTTGCAGGGACCATCGTTTCTACATTGTCTAAATTTTGTGAAAAACGTTTTAAAAAAACAACTGTCTATGGTTCTCATAAAGACAGTAATGTAATGTGTACACACACACACACACACACACACACACACACACACACACACACACACACACACACACACGCGCACAGATTTGTGTTTTGTCTGGGGCAGCGTGGATGTTTCCACTGCAGCTGGCACCCTCAAGGCCCAGACTGGGATTTAGTGTTACTCTATAGATCCAAATGCGGAGCAGCTCATTACAGCTCATTAGTAAACAGTTTGGAGCCGTGAATGCGCCGCAAACAGACACTGTGGAGCTCTGAAGCTTTGTTCACACGGACACCCAAGAAGAAAATGAGTCACTAAAGTGGACAGATTTTATGATGAACCCTCCAGATTATTCTGGCAGTTAAAATCTGCCTTGTTTTCCAAGATTGTATTTCCCCAAAAGGATTACTGGATAGACTTGGTAAAACATCTTTTCAATTATTAATAGACATGCTGTCATGTGAAATTGTACACTGTTTAGAGGACCTTGCTGTGTGTTGACTGAAACGTTAATGTGCTGGAAGTTAATTTGAATCAAACAACTGGATGTTACAATATAGTGAATTCATATTATTAACCTCAAAATATAAAAATACAACGTTTACTACATGTAGTTCAATCTTGAGCCACTAATTTAATAGGAAAATGAAATATTTCCAGCAGCGCTGAAGCCTGTTAAATCAGCGTTTCTTAATCCTGGTCCAGGACTTTCTCACCTCTCATCATCTGTCCTGCATGTATCAGATGTTTCCTTGCACCAGCACATTCCACTGAAACAAATGACTTGTTATGGTTCTTCTGCAGAGCCTGATGACAGGGCAGACGTCCTCCAGGACGAGGATCGAGGAACACTTTGTTATGCAATATGGTCTACACACTAATCCTCCACCACCATGTGTGAATTCAAATTTAGAGCGAGTAGCCTGAGAGGAAAATGACCTCGAAACATCTCAGTAGTATTTCAAACTATTATTATTATATTATTACTGAAACATTGTCATTCTGAACAGCCTAACACAAACTGAGTTAGTAAAGTCAGAATTTGCCAACAATTTAAAACTAATTTCTGAAAATTTATTTCTTTATGCAACCAAGTTATAAACTATGTCTCCCCTAAATCAATTTCATCAATTAACATGGATACTGGTCATTAATTAATACTAATACTAATAACAAAGAAGACTAAATAAGTAACAGATGAATATGGATGGCCATACAGGAGCTGCTTTATACATAAAAAAGTACCAATGAATGGGATTTTGTTTGTTTAAAGAAGATGATCTAAATCGACTATGCCGGAGACAATAATGAGAAAGAGCAACAATACATGTTGAGGATTATATGGCTGATTCAAGTGTTACGTTATTAGTAAATGGGGGGGACAGACAAAGCAGACATTAATAAGGCTGATTCTTGCTTATTGTTTGATTTAACAGATTGAACAGTTCTAATGTGAAAGTACATATTCCATGTTCAGTGGAAATATCCAACGTTTGCCAGCAGAGGGAATGTAATACGGAGCCGCTCACATTTTTGCAAGATTAAGGATTAAGGAGATATTCAGAGAGTAACATTGCTGACATGCTTGGTGCAGGTCTGGTTCAGACGAGTCAAATCCAACAGCATCTCAGAGTGTCAGCGTGTCAATCAGCATCACTCATAGAGAGAGAGAGAGAGAGAGAGAGAGAGAGAGAGAGAAATTAATGATGTGTGCGAAGCTGTGTGTTTGCAAAGGAGTGTAAACATGTACAATGCTGTGCACATTAATTATTTTCTAGCACATTTTAAATTATTCACGTAAATAGTGATACTGATCGTGAGCAGGTAATGAGCAGTCATGCTAAATTAATAAGGAATAAACACAGTGCTGCAAACCAACTGAACACAGTTACTCGATAGATAACCTGCAGCTGCTGCTGCACCACATCACATTTGTCTTGGATGTAGTATATTGTCAGAAATGCTTCATTCACCACAATATGGCAGGCAGTTGATGACATTCTGATTGGATTTGCGCTGGATTTCCACTGTCTTTGCATATTGGTGGTTCTGATTTGGTGATGCATAAATTTGTCTGAGATTTTCTATTGCACCGTTCATCCACTGAAATCACTTTGATCAGGTTTTATGAAGGATACTATTTTTAGAAGACGACGTTTAATCAATTCATGTGAATGAAAATATACTTCATGCACGATCAATTCAACCAGCTCTATGTTGTTTTCCCCCATGAAATAGGCACAATGACTCTTATATTCGTTATGAAGCAAATCCTGCACCAGCTTGACTTACTGTCATTTTGCTGCTGTGGTTCGGTTCAACACAGTTGATCCCCAGTTAAGAACTTGTTCCAGATGAATTTATGTCTTGCTCTCCGTCTGGCAGGTGCACCTGTCAGGAAATCCTCCGCTCTGAATCCCGTCTCCACCTACAGCTCAGGACCGTGGGCGACTCGCTCTGCAGACGGGGTCTGGTTGTTAGAAAAGCTTTATAAACTGATCGTCAGGCTCATTCAGTGTCTTCAAGCTTCTGTTGCTGCTGCTGCAACTTTTATCCCAAACTGATCTGTCTTCACCTCTACCCCTCCTCTCCCCCTCCTCCCTCTGCTGCTGCTGCTGCACTGCAGGGAGGATCCTGAGACGTGTCATGCATGTGTGCATGTGTGTGTGTGTGTGTGTGTGTGTGTGTGTGTGTGTGTGTGTGTGTGTGTGTGTGTGTGTGTGTGTACAAGAGAGCATGTGTGTTACAGTCTGTGCATTTGGATTTGGTCCGATTAAAGGGTCCCACTCGATAGGCTTTTAGTTACAGTTTTATCTTAAAATGCACACACTTGAGTATTCCAATTGTCATTGTGAACACCAGTACGATAGTATTCATTTGTCCAAAACCAAAAGAGTGAAACAGCGCAGCGGGAAATATAATGAAAGATATACATAACATGTACATGGATCCTGTAACGTAACCCTTTGCCTCAAGGCTTCAGTACATAATACTCCACAAAACATCCAAAATATTCAGAATGTTTGTATTTTGAAGTGGAATTATAAGAAGATTTAAATCAGAACAAGTGAGTGCTATTCAAAATACTGCCGCACAGTATTCTGATTTTCCAGTGAAGCGTCCAGTCTGCTGAAGCTGGAACCAATGAAATCATCACATGAATTACACAGTCAATAGAACCATGCAAAGCCATTTCCATTGTCTGTTTCCAACTTAACGAGAAACCTGGACCATCTTGTCTGGGTTTACATGTTGTATGTTGTCATGTGTGAGAGTGCAGCTCTGATGTACCACTATAGCAACACCATCTCTTAAACACATTTGTAACATAACAAAGAGCATCTTCTATAAAATATTCATCCCTATGGGGTAAACATAACTAAGCATTACTATGTGTCTCTAAAGTTAACACCCACCAGAATATCAAAGTTACCAATTATTTGTAATGTACACATCTTTGGATTGAGGGGGAAAAGGAAAGACAGGTCGCCCTCACAGGGCTGACAGAGACCTACTGCCAACTAATAGTAAGAAAATTAACTTAACAAGCCTTTGGACAATGGGACAAAGCCAAAGCATGCAGGTCAACAAACATCCAGTTCTATTTTCACAATAATATACATACAATGGACTTCAACAATATAAAATCACCAGGTTTGTAAAGACAAAGTACTATAAGCAACACAGCAGGTATTTTCCACTATATGACATAAAGATTAGAAAACACAATTTTTCCCGCGTGAATAATTAGACTGCAAAGTGAGAAACAATTGCTGTGATGGTATTAGTATGTTTGAACGATGAAAACTGTTCAAAACACGTGCATTGCATGAGGATCTGTGTCTTCAGACACTATGACATTTGACAATAATAGAAACTGCTGTAAAACTGCTCCTGCTGCAAAACCTCCGCCCACATGCTTAAGCGGTGGCTGTGCTGTGGTTTGGTGGACGGCACTTTAGTGGATTTTGAATTTGAATGTTTTTCTTGTGTATGCCTTTGTTTTCTTCAAGCACTCCAGCTTCTCTCCACAATCCAAATAAATGCTAAGGTTAATTGTTTGAAGATATGAGTGGACATGAGTGTCCTTCTCTCAGCGCGAGCCCTCCAGGCAGAGACACGAATGTACTCAGTAAAGAGTCATTTTTTCCCGTTTTTAACTGGAAACTGCTGTGAACATTGTTCTTTGCTAACAGGGAGATCTAAATACTATATTTGATCATCTTGGGATCAACTTGAAGTTCGCCGTCTTACTCAAGGACACTTTAACATATGGAACGGGCGAGATAGACGATCGCCTGCAGCGACCCGCTACTCGTAAGTTAAGGGGAGAATTGAAAAATGAAACTGAATACGATGGGCTTGCATGGCTGGTTGTTTGGGTCCCAGTGAAACAGCCTGAATAATGTTGATCTCTCTGTCCTGTTGTGACCTCCAGACAGCATTAAGGCGTTGATCCCTCCATCAATAAATTATGATTTGACACGTTCACTCCCTCTCTTTCCTTTTCTCTCTCTCTCTCTCCCTCACACACACACACACACACACACACACACACACACACACACACACACACACACACACACACACACACACACACACACACACACACACACACACACACACACACACACACACACACACTGCATGCACACGCACGTCTTTTTTCCTCTCATTCTGATCCCTGTCAGAGGACTTTCCTCTAACACCGAGACCCCCTGTGATTTGCAAATCCCACTCTCAGCTGCTCCCGGTGTCCACAGTCCACACATACTGTACAACCGGAGTTTTACCCCGAAGGCCAGCATTAGCTTACAGCGAAGTCTGTCTGTGTGTGAGATGATCTGTCTGTGGCCACACGTCAACACGCTGACATTATGCAAGTGGCTCTGTGTTACTCCGGTTCACTTGTGCAGTCTGTGGCTGAACAGCAGCGGTCTGTACATTCCCCTGATGTGTCAGCCAGCCTTCTGTGGACACTTTTATCCTCAGCACTTAACGAGTGTTTGGATTTCAGTGACAGATGTGGAGTTTCAGTATTACTGAGAGTTTATTTATGCAGCAACATTTTGACACAGAGCATGTCAGTGTGCTTCAAAGGAGGCCGGGCCTCCGAATTACAGCATGTCTGGAAGGAAAATTATTCATTTGGATGTAGAATGACAAACATGTTATTGGAAGACTGATTTGGAACCATTTGAAAGCAGATATATGGTCATTAGTTCAGCTAGTTCAACAGTAGTATAATATATATGGAAAATACACTGTTTTACTGATTCCTTATTTTTGTAACTCCCTCTTGTCAAACTGAAAGCTTCCTATTACGATGATGCAGTCTGTCATGAGCCAACTGCATTTGCAGTAAAAGTGAACATAAAACTACTTTATTAGTCTCTTCTATGTTGCAACTGGCCACAAGAGCGTGGGATTAGTATCGGTCAAAGTTTCCTTGCTGCATAAATGTGACCCAAGTTCAAAAACTGGAAACAATAGTCGTTGCAGAAATATTGTCAGGGTTCGTGTTTGTTCTGGTGTTTTTGTGCGTGTCTGACTCTGTCTCTTGTTTCAGGCTCCTTGGTTTCCCCTCTTGTCTGATTGCTGATGTCTCTCACCTGTGCCTGAGTGAGATTAGCTGCACCTGGTGCTTTTAGTATATAAGGAACTTGTCTTGTGGGTTCATCCGTGTTTCTATGTGAGAGCTCCTGTGTTGTTGCGTCTTTGTCTTCATGCGCGGCAGCGTTCATGTTTTTGTGGTCGTCTCCCTCGAGCTGCAGCTTGCCTGTGCCTTGGACCTTTGCTCCCCTGGCTGCAGAATTTTTGAGTTTTTGGGACTTTTAGTTTCTGTTTAAATAAAGGAGTTTTTCATTCCACGGCAGCGTGTGGCATCCACCTAGCCCCACACAGACTGTGACTCCCATGCTTAATTCAAAGTTAAACATTAAGTTGTAAAGTTGCATGAATTTCTTAAAAGAAAACTATTAAGTTGAAACAAGAGACAATCTACAAATGTATTTTTCTTCGGTACAGGCTTGAGGATGAATTAGTTGCAACATCGCTCACCTCTCTTTGGTGGGGCTGCATTCATTTTCAAAGAAAAGTATGTGACAAAACCAAACTCCCACAGTTGGTGTGAGCAAGGAAATGATCCTGGTGATGGTTTATGTCACGTATTCACCATCCATGTTAGATATGTTTTATTCACACTATCTTCAGAGACATTAATAAAGTTCAGCTGAAGTTACACCAGTCTCGTTGGAGGAAGATTCTCTTCATTCTGGACATTAGCAGGTCATGAAATGTCTTTATGAATGATATACAAGAAGAGAAAGCAAAAACAAAACCGCTGATAAAACTGAAACGGGCTGCTTGAGATGGATTTATTTGAATTTTACAGTAAACTAACGTGTAATGCTGCAAATTAGAAGCAACTTAATGCTAACTTCAGTGATAATATTTTGTGTTGCTTGGTTTGTTCAGGACTAATGAGGCAGATATCATCCAGCAAACAGGAGTTACCTGTAACAATCACAGAGCTGCTATTTATCGAGTACAACAGCTTTGGACGATGCTGATATTCAAACTTTTGGTCAGCTGGTTGAGCAGAACAGTGAGAGACAGCAGCTCAGCAGGTCTACAACTCTTTTCAAGAGGGGCCAAAATAACAGGAAACAGTAAAATCATAATTCAATACTAACTCATTACACCTGTGGAAACGCCTCACTACTTCAAGACATTCAATCAATTGATAAACTGCACAGCAGTCACATTTTTGTTTCAATGGAAAAGTTTAATAAGTATTTAAAACATGTAAAACAAACAAAACGTACAAAATATATAAATAGTACAGCAACTGTCACTATAGGATGACAATACCTTAAAATAAACAATATTAAATATTACATACAATACGATAAACAATGAATAAGGGAGATGCCTGCATCTCAAACTAAACACTGTCAAATACATAGTATAAAAAAAGCTAATAAATAGCATCCTAAATATATAAGGGGGAAAAAATAACAAATAGAATAAAAAAATATGAATCATCCCACAATGTTGTCATTCAGTTCAACGTTTAGCAGGCACTGTGAGTGTAAACAGTCCGAGAGGAGCGGAGGTCACAGGTGACAGCATGAGCTCCTCAGCACAGTGCGTTAGTACCACAACATATTTTAAAAGGCTACATGTCAATGTGGCGTCATTTCTTAAACACATGAGAGAGAAACGTACATTCTACTATGTCTGCTATGTAGATGTCAGTAATACAACCTGCACAGAGAGAAATATTGTGTAAACAAAGCACCAGAGTGCTCATATAATGCATTAACTCTGCGTCGACAGGATTACTCATCTGTTGATTTCTTCCTTTAATCTGATTTGTTTATTCTTGATGCTGCGTGTGTCAGATCAGACTCTGCACATCATCGATTCGCTTCAGTTGGCTGAAACTGCTGCATCACCAATGAGGCTACAAATGCCTACGATAATAATTTAAGCTGTGACAGAGTTCACTGTCTTGGGTTAGCATGTTAACACTGGCTGATTATCGCGATAAATTCAACGGTTAATCCTTAAAAAAAATGTCAGTCGTGCAGATATTGGAACATAAATATAGTCGTGGACAAACTGAGCATTTTAACTTGTTACGGATCCTTGCTGGAACGACTCAAATTCATTAAATTAATTTCAAAGCAAATCAACCCACAGTTTGTGAGATATTACTCACATGGTTCAGTGCGTTAAGGCAAACAGAATGATTCCAAGTCATTTATGGAAGACAAAAGAATTGACCTACAGGTGGTGCCACAGGAAGAAAAGCAGGTCTGTCCTCTGGGCATCTGTCTTCATTCTAACGATCATCACTCCAATAGTTGGAAAGTTGTAGACTGATTGACTGTTCTGTGCTCCAATCTTTGTTCCAAAATTACAAAAATATTCATGTTAGCAGTGGTTTTAAAGGATTGTGTGAGCGCCTCCTCCTGGCGGCTTAATGTTTCCGACTGCAGGACTGTCTCTGGAGATGCCGTAAGACTCTTTTAGACCAGTCACAGAAGATGTGTAGCCGGTCCGACATTTCCACAGAAAGCAGGAGGGCATCGAAGGCTGTGGAGACGGTGGGGAGGGAGGGAGGAAGGACCGGAGGGACGTCCTCATCCATCTGAAGACAAACAAGATGACTGTGAGCCATGAGGATGCACGAGTAGCTAATTTACTGATGACTGGTTGTTTAATGATGCACTATTGACAACTATGACGGACTGATTTGCACATGTGGTTTGTATTACTGTTGAAATTCACAACTGAATGAAACGAACTTAATCTCTACTGTTTGGGTTTTCATAGTTATGGGTTGTCATTTCAAGTTATTTACTAAAACTCATCATTTCTCTAACTTGTTAACTGTTTATTTTATTCTGTAAGAGGAAGAAAAATCACAATTTGTCCTACAGGCTTTATAGATGCAGATTTCTACTTTTTTTTTTTAATCTAATTAAAATCATAACTTCAGCAATCATGAATGAATAAAAAGCTTTTTTGTGTCTCAGCTTCATTCTTGTCTCACCTGCTGAAGTGATGCTCTGAGGAGGTTGGACAGCCTCTGGAGGTGATTGCTGGCGCCCTCCACTGACTGGGAGGAAACACTGACGTTTTCTTTGGCAGTCTTCAGCCAGTCTATGTGCAGCTTGAAGGACTGAGTGTCTGCATACAGCTGAGACAGCGACTTGTTTACCTGCAGGGAAATCAGACACACTGAATTACTGACTGATGATGTCACTGAGCACAGTGCTTCTGAGGAATAAACTCCAGTTACGACTCAGACTCTCAAAATGTGTGATTACCTGCTGTAACCTGATGTGAGCGAAGTTGTGATGCATGTGAGGGAGACTGTCCAGCCTGTGATCGATGGCATCAAAGTTTTTGAGTTCATCTTCTGTCTGGTGGAAACATGAGAGATGACGGTCAGAGGACAATCAGACAAATAAAAATAAAATAAAACCTTATTCTGTATAGCTTCAGTTCCCTTAAACTACATATATTAATTACATATTGCACGTGAACTGCTTTGTGTTTCTATCGAGTAGGAATCCTGCATGGACGTGGTTGAATCCTTCAATTGGGTTAGGGTTAGGATTAGGATTGTTTTTTCAATCCCAAGGTTCCTCCTGTTAGTGCGAGCAGGGAATGTGATTGGCTATATAGGGCACATTGTGTATCGGTAAAGTCAATTTACATTAAATTGCATATACAGTTTAGTAATTACTTTACCGAGACACATTTTTACTGCAATACTTACTGATCTGTGAGTTTTAAGGTAATGACGTTATAAACAAATGTTTGAACATTGTTTGCTGTCTTTCAAATTGTTTCAATCTCGTTAGTTTCAACAATCTTTTAGACATTTCGGTAATGTTCCTGAAGCTAATAGGCACTTTAAGTATAGTTTAATTACTTCAGATGTGCCTGTATTGTAGAAATTGCTGCATGTAATCATTTGAAGCCTGGCTGCCTTCAAATCTGTAATTTTTATAAAAACTTTGTATGTATATCTGAATTCATCAAACTTGGAATAAAACCCTGGGATTACAAAGGTGATCTTGTTGAATTACCTGAAATAAACATTGTTTGTTTTCAATTGATTGATTGATTGATTGAAATGTTTATTTCGAATAAGGTACAAAAACATTAAGAAAAAAAGAAAAGAAAATTAACAACAAAGTTTTCCTCTCAAATAAATAAATAAATGAATAACAGTAATAATAATGTAAAATAAATCAAGAAAAACATCGTCAGATGAGTATTCGAAAGCCTATTCTCAGGCAAACTATGGATTACAAGCCAACAGACTCTATAAGTTTCAGTGGTCAATACATGTTAGAGTTATGTTTGTTTTGCGGAGGTCAGTGGAGGAGGTATGACGTGAGTCTCACCAAGTCGTGGATCTTTTTGGATGAGTTGATCAGCGTGTCCACGTGATGGATCATTGATCCGAACGTCCCACAGAGGGGGGAACTGACGGTGGGACGAGATGAAGATCGAACAAACAGCTCAGCCAAAAGCAGCAGGTGGAGAAGACAGGACGTGGACTTATGAATTACTGTAAAGACAGAAGGGACAAATGTCAACTCGCAGTCCTTTCAACCAGCTGTGGCCTTTTGGTGAAAACGCAAATAATTACATGGAAAAATGCCTGGTATTTCTGTTGTAGCTTCAGTTCCACGTTATTACAAAATTAACGATGCAGCTGAGTAACTCTGAGCTGCAGATGCTTAAAACCACACACACACACACACACACACACACACACACACACACACACACACACACACACACACACACACACACACACACACACACACACAACTGAACAGACAGTCCTACAACAGGTGACTACAGGAAAGAAGCAGCTTTTCCCCCTCACTCTGACCCGGACCTGATGTGTGTGAATCAGACAGAAAACCACGAGAGTGCAAAAAAAGTTGTTTTCATTTCCAACCCAAATCTAAAGCACATGACCCGGGAGATTAATCCTGAGGCAGCTGTATTTAGACGCAGTGAATGCTTCGGTCTGTGTTTGTCACGACAGTAAAAGGAAACCATTTATCTGAACTAATGGACATAATTGTTGGTGCCTGCCAGCGGCGCATTTACACAAAACAACAGATTAACACCTGCATCAAAGAAACAAAAAATACTAATTTGTGTATTTGGGAAGATACCATCATTCATCCAAGCACTCGCAGTGACTTTCAAAAGCTTTACACTAACGCTGCTGCTTACAAGATTTGCTCTGTTAAGACAGACATCAGATAGACAGAAGTTACATCCTGTGACCCAGACATAAACAGTCATTTAAAAAAATCAGATAAGAGCTGATATGCAGATATGAAAGTAAAGACGCTCTGTGGTGTGGAAGAAATGTTCAGACACCAAATAGGTCAGAGGCCTGATTTACTGTTAGCATTTTTAGCAACTGAATGAGCGTAGGCGTCTGAGAGGAACAGACAAGCAGACAAATTTCTGCATTTCTGGGAAACATAAAGACAAGTTTAACAGGGCAGATTATACTGTGCAACACAGATTGTTTAGGTCTCACTGAGCTGGATGTCATTATGTTATTTCATGAAACTCAAATGCCCCTCAGGATCTCTCAGTGTCTGTAAACCAGCTGTCCGATGATGTCATATCGGAGTCGATGGTGAATATTAAATGTGTGGCTCAAGTTTTTTTTTGTCTATTTAGTTTGTTTTTACTCCTTTTAATCTGTCAAAATTAAAAATGTATTACTCATTGTTCTCTGTGTTTGCACATGTGGAATTGTGGGTCTTTATTTCAAAGTCGTCAGCTGCTGGTGGAATAGCGCTTGGCAGTTTTGCCAAGTTTTGAATCTGATTCCGGGCTTTACTGAGTGGAGTTTGCATGTTCTACCTGTCGGTGATTTTCTCTGCAAAAGGGTCCAAAGGCTGTCTTGTTAAGTGACGTGGTGGCCATGTCTGTCTAGTAAAAGTTTAGCGACATGTCCAGGGTGTACTTTGGTTTGTGACCTGCGGTAGCTCAGATCAGTTCATCCAACTCAGGTTCACGGTGCACTGGAGTCGATCCCAGCCGACTATGGATGGAGACGAGATAAAATCTCTTCAGGTCGCCATCAAAGGGCAAACACAGACAGACACCCTCACCTCAGAACAGTTCAGAGTCACTATTTAACCTCAAACACATGTTTTTAGACTTTGGGCGGAATCCAGAGAGCGGCCATGCATGTACAGGGAAAGCATTAAAAAAAACACCCATAAGCACAACCTGGACTGGAACTACAAACCTTCTTGGTATGAGAGCAGAGCGCCACCCAGCTCAGTCCTGCCGGACCTGCCGGAACACTCATCATTGATTCATCAAGATCTAAACAGGCTTAGACACAGTGTTTGCGTTGTCTGGCACTTCGGGGCAGCAGAATAAACAGTTGAGACAACACGAACAACACAACCTCTGCACTGACCCGATGACAGCTGCAGAAACAAACGATAAACAGCTGACTTGTACACGCTACTGCACGCATCTGCTCTTGAGACATGACTGCAACCTCCTGACATTAAGAACAAGAGAGTCTTTGTCTGTCGTGATGAGACAAACTTCAGAAAAGTTTGAGAAACAATAGATACAAAAGCAACAAACAAATAAAAAAAGTTGAACTCAGCACAAACATAAATAGCAATAATGAAACTAGTATCACGGATACACTGTGTGTATTTTTTAGAGAAGCTGCAGAGCTGCTGTCTCTCAGGCTACTACTTGAACCGATTAGCGAAGGCTGTTGTCTTAAACAATATTCTTTTAATAAATTCCTGTTTATGGGAGTGTCTTGTGTTCATGCTTCTTCTCGTTCACTCATCTCATTCGAGCTCTGGAAGAATATGTGGTGCATGAGCTGCTAATTGCCCCCAGGATGCTCTCACACTTGCTGTTACATGTTGTGTACAGGGGTTTATCTAAGGTTTTTTTTTTTTGTGTTTTTTTTCACTGACTGGAATGAGGTTAATGAAGCAGAACCTGTGGCCTGTAAAACCCAAATAATAACCTGAAAGCCCCATAAAACTGAGGGGAACTACAGAGTTTAATTATCATTCTTTGTGGGTTTGTTGCTTCTGTGAGTGGAAGTCGTAAAAACCTTCACAGGTTCAGCTTTTATCATGACTGTTGACACAAAAGCATCTATTTAAACATTCATTTGGCTTTAATGCCCCTGTTCAGGTATGAACATTTGACTTTTTGTTTGTCAAAGAAGAATAAAAAAAAATTGAAGTATGCAAAATCAAGTTGAGTGGAACCACACAAAGAAGAATCATCCAGCTGTCTTCTGTTTGTGTTTCTTGTCCAAAACACTTGAAATAATTCCCCCAAATCCTCCCCACGGTGTTTGGTCTTGGTCTCGTAAGCTTTCTAAATCGCTGCTGATCTCTGTTCAAGGAAACAACACTTCAATCAAGATTAGTTCATGTCTGTAAATCTATCCGCTAGTTTATGCAACTCCAAAAATCCCATAACCCAGAGCAACAAAGAAATGAACTGTCCGTTAGTGTTAGATCAGCGATAAGGAATGAGAGGTATGCTGCTGTGGGTTTTTCTACCCCCACCCCCCCCCCCCCCCCCCCCTTCCCCTCCGCCCCCCTTGCCGCCCGCTCTGGGCCTCCTGTTGGAAAAGTAGAAGGGATCTGGCGGAGGAGCGCTCTGACTCAGATTAATCTCTTTGTGGTGACATCACCGCGGCAGACGCCTCGGGCTGCACTCTTCACAGAGAAAACATCCACTTTGTCCTGAGCGCCGGCGCTTTAATCACTTTTACAGCCACTCAGACAATAAGGGCTGCGTACTTTATGGAGTTTTAAACGGCAAGGGTCAAGGAATGGTGACATGTGGGTTCAATATCTGAAGCAAAGACGTGATTTATGGTTATAATAAATGACATGAAAACACCTTTTATTTCTTAAACACGTTATGTTTATTAGGCTTTCCACACATGACGTTCAAAGAATGACAAAATCACAGAAATGTTCTCGTCATTATGTGCGGCATCGCGGCAGATTCATGTGGATACGGTTTATGTTATTAAACTACAAGGAGCTGCTGGAAAGCTTTCATATTGTTTGCAGCAAACAAAGACATCAACTGAGTTTCAACCTGGTTTCGGCCGAGTTTTTCAGTGAGCTGCAGTGTGTGTCAGGTTTCGTATCCAGAAGACAACAGACCAGGAAAGTCTGCTGAACAGTGACGAATCATTCAATAAGTTAATGTTAAAAAAAAGCCTCTTTTTTATTTTTCCCCTTCTCGTTTTCAAGGACATGCTCAAAGTTTTGATCAGACGGCATCTTATTCAAAACAGTTAAAAACGTATTCATTCTTCTTAAATGAACCCTCTGATAAAACGATTGCATTCAAAACGGTGGCATCTTTGACTATGCGGCTGTGTAGTGACATGCTTCCTTCTATTCATACATTCATTGCCACCTGAAAAAATTTTCAACCTTGGCCTGGTTTATCAGTGACTTGAAGTGTGCGGTCACCCACCAGGAGTCAGGTTTCGTATCAGGTTTCATGTCCAGAAGACGACTGCCTGCCAGAGTAGCTGTTGTGGATAAGCAGTGACTCAGCATTTAATAAGTAAAGAGTTGATTTCTTTTTTTTTCTTTTTCTTCTTGTTCTAGAACTCGGTTCAGGTTTGGAGTTTAACGGTCACTCTCAATACAAGGAAGCGAAAGGAAAAACTTACCGTGCGCACCATATACTCTTAAAAGTGGTCACTTTTATATATTTTCCACAAATATTGCAGAACTACATTCAGGCTCTTTATTTCCAAACATTTATTAATGTATTATTTACTCGTCTTTGATAGTTTCGTTTGCAGTCCTGTCATGTAACACTGGATGAAATGTTGGTTAAAATCAGCACAAAGAATTTCTGAGTTTTGTAGAAAATAACCTGGCCACATCAACAGTAACAGTGTTTTGGTCAAATGTGCCACATGCTTTTTGCTATGATCGCCAACCATCAGGAAACTAATGAGTGTAAGTCCTACATGTTGCGCTCAATAAAACAATGTAGGTGTTAATAGACCCAGAAAAAAGAGGAGCTGCTTGTTAAACGTCTGAGCCGGCAGGGGTTGAACTCACTCACCACTCATAAGTTCTGGTGTGAAGCAATAAGTCTATTTCTCTTTATCTAAAAATGGGAACTGACAGAATAAATATATAATAACTGTTTTTATCACTTTTGAGTGTATCAGTCAATCAGACCTCGATCGTGTGTTAAAACTGGGATAATAGTTTCATCGTCATGTTCCTGTGACGCACGAGCAGAGCAGTTAGCTGTTTTCATGTACAATGAAAACATAGGGAAAGTACTGTACCATGTCACTTTACATGAGTTTATTCCCAACTCAGCTCCTATTATTGCATGAATCAAGGGTTCCCTTATAAACAGGAAGTGGAGTTATCGCAGCGCATAGCTCTCAGTGTGAGACACTTTTTACTGACAAGCTGAAATTGACATGTGAAGCCTTTTGGATCGAATTGTCTGAGAAAGTCTTGTCCAAAATAAGGTATCAGCTTGTGAGCATATTCACTCCTAAAATACACACATATTACTGAAGACCAGCGGAAATGCCCCAAAAACACAAATTGTGAAGGGAGACAGGAAAGACGAACAGCTGCGGGATTACTGTTTGAATCAAAGATTCCCTTATAGAAAGAAATGTCAGATATTGCTGTGTATGGCCCTCAGCATGAGTCACACTCTGACTTCCAGACAGAAGTCTGACTGATGGCGTTATTCCGAGGGGCAGACAGCTGGGGTGGGCTCGGCTTTGGAGCAATGACATCTTGAAGTGAAATGAAACCTCTCCTGATTTCTATCCAGATAACATAAAAACTGTGTTGTTTGTTGTTTCATTTTATTTTCCTGCACCAAGAAAGTCCTTACTGCATCAAACGTGGAGCAAGGTTCAAATGACAGCAAACAGATGTCCACTGACAGCTCATTTAAAAAGCGGCTCGTAAAAAAAAAAAAAAAAAACACACATTCCCAGCTCGCTGTTATCAGCTGTTGCATCATGGTCTCACACGCAGTCAAGTGAGGACGCAAGCTGGAAACTTTGGAGGAGCTTCATTTGGCAGCTGGAAATTTACTAAAGGAGACATCAGCGAAAATCTTCTGTCAAAGCCCAAAAAAATACCCTCCAGCAGTGAAGCGTACAGTCATGTATTTGGCTGAGTAAACAGCTGTGACAGCATTATGGCTCAGAACAAAGTTGCTTAAGAAGCAGAGTGAATGGGCCTTCTTTGATGTATTTAGCAGCTCATTTCGTCAGCACGCGTTCAGTGAAACACACACACACACACACACACACACATGGGCAAGGTCTCACATAATCACACACTTCCACAGTTTCCGTTGGGGTTCGTGGCCCTTTTTAGCTGAGCCAAGCAAACAAACGCTGGAGTTTCCTGTGTTTTGCCTCTGACACAGTGAGCGCCTTATTCCCTCTGCGCCTCCGACTTTAACTCCGAGGAACTTCAAGTGAACTGAGCAGGTGTGAAGTCTGTCTGGCATCAAGCGGCTCTGTCATCCTGCTCCAAAATCCTCCAATAAACCAAGAAAATGTGAAGTCTGGAGGACTTGGTGAACCATACGCGTAAAGTCTGACTCCCACTGACTTGTCGCAGGATTCTCTAATTTGGGTTATTTTCTTGGTATTTCTTCTGTACCCTGCAGAATGCTAGAAAAACTAAGCTGTATGAATCACTTCGGGCTTACATAAATATTATATTGACCACAAACAAACGATGATGTGCCAAGTGTGAGGTGACAGCGAGAGCGAGAAACCTCAAGCAAATGATCACGTCATTATGCAACCTCAATTGTAAGACACTTTAAATCCCTTTAAAACTCACCGTTTTACAGCTACAGTGTGTTTCTATTATCTTTACAGTTCAAGGACACACAGCAGACCCAAAACTGGAGCAAAAAGAAAAGGAATGTTGGATTTCCCTCGAATGGGATGAGTGCCAGATCAAACAAAGATACCTGGAAAGTTAATTAGTGGTTTATCCTGAGACTAAGAGAATTTGTGGCTTGTTGGAATGTACAAGGGAAAACATTGCGTTTAGTTGTTTGCCCTGTTGCCTGATACACATATTGACTTGAGTTTGATTCCTTGTTTGGGTCATTGAATTGGCTTGTTTTTATTTTTTATTTTTTTTCTCCTTGTACTCCAGCTTCCTCAAAGCACACACAGTAAGCCGACCACACTTATTCACATTCACAGAGAACTTCATAGTCAATATTTAACCTCAACACATGCTTTTGGACGGTGAGATGACACCAGACAAAGCTCACACTGTGAGAACACGCAAACTCCACAAAGAAATCCAGTTTGTACTTTTAGATATAAATATATAGAAAAAAAAACTTAATGCAGGATGTTAGATATTTTAAAAACAAATCTAATATTTATCCTAACAACTTCTTCAAAAATTCGAGCTCCAAGTTAATGTGTTGCAGTCCCTGATTTGCAGTTTGTCGGATTAGAGGCTTTGAAAATATCAAGAAGGAAGATGTACTGAAGTTAAATCAACAGTAGCGTCTGTCTGATAAGCTCATGCTGTGTTGCAGTGTGTGTCGTTACACACGTTGCTGTTTCCTGGGGGGATGTTGCCTCATTCCCTCCACTTTATTCCCTGGAATTAAACACTATTTGAGACTGTTTTTTCCATGAGCCCATAGCTGCACTGAGACGACATCAGACCCACATCATGTTCAAGGCTCCGGGGATCTTCAGCAAATATTAATCGACCACGGGTTAATCGTTCACAGCGACAGCACTATGACTAATACTGGATTTTGTTTGTGGTTCAAACTGTGGACATTCACTGATCATAAAGTGAAAAGGTTTTTGAGACGATGAAAATACAGTACAATACTGTATTTGACGGCTGGATGAAAATGACATAATTGCTGACTCAGTCCATCTCCTAATACATCCTCATACAGTGAGTGTGCAGATCACATTACAGTGAGAGCAGTAAGTGGTGATGTGATATGACGACATCACTGTCTGCTGACCCGACTGGCATATTTCACCTCAGACAAACACACACCTGGTTGTTTATGACTCGTCTTTTTTCTTACGACTCATCGCTTATTATATTAGTGATTAGTTACTTAATGTGATCTGCACAGGAGCCCTGCCCCCCCAAGTCTGCTGTAACATTTTCATCCCCGTTACTACACAACTATAAACTCTGAAGGTTGGTTTTTCATCCACAAATTTACCATTTGCTTGGATGAAAAGCCCACCTTCAGTAGCTCGCCTCGCTGGTTCATTCATAAAAAGCGTGCAGTGCGAACACAACCATTCACTGCCGCGTGCGGTCAAGTGGAGGAAGGAAGTCCAACGTTCAGTCTGCCGCTGTCTATCAGCCAGGAAACAACCAAGAATCTATGACTTTCCGACCTCTAAATGACACAGTGACTAACAGGAGCAGTGAAATCAGCACGCCAGAGCTTGTACATGCCCTCATTTACATGGCGATTTCTTAGAAAACTCTACAAAAGGCACAGTAACTCAAGTAACACAAGATGTTGATACAAGCGTGATATCAGATGACAGAGAGAGGTTATATAAAAAAAATGTTAAAAGCTGAGAATAATTAAATGATGCAACTTCATACTACTACTCTATTACATTTGTTGTTTGCCTTTCAGCAATTATTAACAGAAACAGTCAATAATCAGAGGTGAGCGTTGCAGTTTATAGCTCTCTTACTCTCACCTGGTTTCTCTTGTCGGGAGTATCATCCTTACATTTTAAACTTCATCGTATGTAAAGCAGTTTAAGTAGTTAAAAGTTTTCAACTAAAAACTTCAAAGTTGTTGTTTGTACAACACAAAAGACTGCTTAACACAAAATAAATACTTTTGATACAATGAAGTTGCACAAAAATGCTTTTATACTTTGACAAGTACGAGAGCATTTTTTTTCTTTGTTTGTTTTTTTTTTTTACATTAAAGTGCCACTCTCATTGTTCTACTTTAAACTACCCGGGGAAACCCCGACCACGCACTAACACACACACACACACACACACACGCACACACACAAAACCAGCCAATCACCACTCAACGCAACTCAGGACCGAGCACTGTGCTACTTACAGAAATTTGGGAAGAGATGGATAAACTGTTACAAACACCAAGTTTTAAATTTGTCAGTCATTCATTCATTCATTCATTCATTCACTCATTCATTCATTCATTCATTCATTCATTCATTCATTCATTCATTCATTCATTCACTTACTCTGTCAGGCTGAAAGTAAAAGTAAGGAGCACGTGGAGTTAAGTCCCCCTCCTCCACATACTAACAAACACGCCCCCCCCCCCCTAACACACACACACACATACACACACACACACACATCTCCCATGTATTTGTAAAAAAGAAGCACAAACAAACTTACATTTCATCGTTCTGCTGCCGCCGTAGTAAACAAACCTCCTACTGAGTCCACGCTGTGTACTGTACGTGTGTGTGATTGTGTTTGTGTGGACAAAATGTAAAAGTTCCCTTTTATAGCTCAGAGTATGACACATCACCTGAGTCATCAGCCATCGTCGCCATTCAAGCATCAACGCCCACGCTGGCCAGCCGTACCCCCCCCTCACCCCTCCACCCTGCTCTTCACCCCCCCCCCCCCCCCCCCCCCCCCCATCTGGAAAAAAAGAAAAAGAAAAAGCTTGAAATGTCTTTGTTTGTTGAGGTGAATCTGAATGAAGGAAATCATAAATAAAAAAAAAGAAGTGTTAGAAAATACCAGATTATGCAATTTTCCTTCTTCCTTCCTCCTCTCCTCCCTCTCCAGTCTTATGCCATCACCTCACTTTGCTTCACCAAGTTTGTTTAGCAAATACAACTCCCTTGAAGAGAGATGCCAGGATTTAGATGATTTAAATGAAAAGTCAACAAGGGGAAAAGTAGCAAAAAGAGGGAAAACCTAACCGAACCAAATGGTAAATAAACTTTTGGACGCTAAGAATCTTCTAATGTGTCTTTTTCTCAACATTTTTTGGAGGTCATGTGTCCACATGTGCAGAAAAACACCTTTTAAAGAAAAAGAAGCAGGAGGGAGAGATGTTAGCAGTAACCCTGCAAATGTAGTGAAAACAGCACTGAACACAAATAATGAATAAACCACAACTGAGAAAACTGAGATTAGAAAATAAACATCAAACAAGATGAAATCTCACTTCTCCTTTTCATGCTTTTCAACAAATTTGCTTTGCATCATTGAACTTGGAAGAGCCGAAACTGAGAAAGAGGAAATGAGCGAGTGCTTTTCTTTGAATCTCAATTTGCACTCTGATTTACAATCCAGAGGATTTTTGCAATTGCAACGCATCTTCAGGGTCACGTCAGTTCTTCAGAGCAATCACGAAAAACCTCCGTCAGAGTTACAGTTTACCTGTAGCCTGATTCAAGTAGCAAGAAGTCAGTAGAAAGTCCCACACTGAAACATTTCACAGCTTTCCAGAGCTTCATGGCTGGCCAGTAATAAAGTCAAAGTTTTTTGCTTTATACTCTGACTCTAAGTTGCTTACTGTGTGTTTAACATGTATTCCTCTCATGTTCGCTGTGTTTCCAGTGATGCCATGTTGTTTGTGGTTCTGGTTCTTGGTTCTTGGTTCTTGGTTCATGTTCACAGTTCATGCTTCTGGGTCTTGGTTCCAGTTGTGGCTCCGTCTGTCTCTGTGGGACCGTTTCCACCTGGCGGTAACGTTTCAGGTGATCAGATCACATGCGGTGAGCCCTGACTGTTTCCACTAGTCCATGTGGTGCGTCTGAGGCACTACTTCCTCTACGTCACCTCCTGCTAAAAGGTCAAAGGGCCGGCGTTGCAAGGTACTCTGTCCCCAGACAAATGCCAGGTTTGGTTTTTATCTCGACCAGCTGAAAACAACAGAGACGTTTCTCGAGCTACGTCAGATGTTTTCTCTGTGAAATATCCAGTGTATTCAAGCCGAGATCACTGGGTGGAGGCAGCAGAGCCTCCTTGCAATGTAGTTTTTAAAGATGGACGTATGGACTCACTGTGTTTTTAACTCTGGCTTAACTCTGCATATCAAATGAAGTCTGCCGCCATTAGTAATGATGTGGACGACTCTGCGTCATCACACTTCTCATTTTTGGGTTCTTTTCCAGGTTTGTACAAACAATTTCGCAATATCTGTACGTGGAGTAAACCAATTTCTGTAATCCGTGTCTGTGGTGCAAGTTTTGGTCGTCGGGGCTTTCAGTTCCTCTACTCGACATCGACAACACATCCTGGCTTTTTTTTCTCACTTCCCACCCCTGAACGTAGAGCTGAGACCGACTGAAGGAGGCAAATCACAAGAGCGAAGTGATGAGCGGCACCAGTTGGGCTTGGTCTGAATCCAGAGTTTATGATTCCACCATTAGAGTTCACAAGTTCACCGACACTGTGAGACAAACAAGCCCAGACTTCTCCGAATCCCGGCTCAGGCCTGTGTGCAGAGTTTGCATGCTCAAACTTGGACTGGGTGAGTTTTCGTCAAACTAAACTCCCATGGCGGGCTCGCCAAGTTAACCGCTGACTCATACAAGTTAGTGATTGAAAGACATGGTTTTTATCTTAATGAAGAGAAATAACCACAGCCAGGTTTTAGTAGAGGACAAACGGCAAGTTTGCATTGAGATGCTTCTCTTTCCCTAAGGATTTTAAAACTCATGACACGTTAAGAGGAGTCTGATGAAGTTTTAAAGTGTAGAATACAAAATCACCCATTTTAAGTCTTATATTTAGACTTTAGGAAACACTAAAATACATTAAGTTATCAAATAATCCTTGATTTAACTAAATTAATTATATTTCGCAATGTATACTTCAGCTGCAATGGCGAATAATAAAAAGAAGGAATACAGTGGCATTCAATAGTGTTTTTGTACATTTTATGAACACGTGCAGTTTCATGTTGTATTTTGAATGAAATATTCAGAGGCTGGGAAAGTGGCTGCTGGTCAAACTTCTGCTCAATAAATCATGACTTACTCACTCAGGTGAAGTCATCCTGGAACAAAGTGTCAGCAGAAATACCCCAAATTTGAAGGAATCGGAAGCCTTATTGGCACGTCGTTCATTAAAACGTCTTTTGGCTCCTGTCAAAACTGCCTCGTCATGAGTATGTCTGAGGAATGACGATGCAGAGCTTCCAAGAAGCCACTAAGTTTCCTGCTTCCTCAGAATTTTAGTTGACAGTTAAAGCTCATCACAGAACATTTGATCACTGAGCAAAGAAAGTTGAGTACTGAAATCCAGTTTTTTTTGTTTGTCTTGTAAAGATATACTGTAAATGTTATTGCATCAGATCGCAGATGGCGCTTTCCATCAAGTGCTGACCTGATGAACTGGGTGCCAGTGAAAGTGATGCACGGAAGGAGAGGGAAGCTCGTCATAACGGTTGCAGGCTGACTCGCTGTCTCTCTCTTTGTGTCATCACAGATAATGCCATATGGGGTAATTGTGGGGCGGTGTGTGTTTCAGCGTGTGTGTTTCTGTTAAGGGGCGGGGGGGGGGGGGGGGGGGGGGGATCCACATTAGTGGTTTTCACAGTCAGGCCCTCTTGTTTCATCACTTCCCAAACCACCCACGCTCCGGATATCTCCAACTTTGTAGCTCCCGCCTCTCTTTCTCTCTCCTTTGTGACCTCTGTTGAATGAAGGAATGTGAGGAATGCAGCCGTGAACGGGAGAGTGGGGGAGGCGGCATGCAAATCACTGCCTGGTTTTTCTCTTTCTTACACTGACATGCTTGAGGTGTGCTGGTGAATTCATTGCTTATAACAACAACAAAACATGATCAGACACAAGCCGACTCCTGGGCCTGACAGTGACTGACTTCATGGTTCTAGGTTTCCAGTTCCAGTTCTTCAGAATCACTCAGAGCTTCTAAATAAGTGTTAAAATTGAACTTTTATCGACACATTTTCAGGTGAAGTCATCTTATGTATTCCTTCAGTTAATAAGGAATTCATCATATCTGCTTATTAATATTTGTTTAGACATTTTTTCTTTTTTCTTAAAGTAAATAATCAGTGCTGATTGTGTTCATATTTGGTTTATTTTGCATCCTGTCAGGTTGATTTTGACTCAAAGCACTCTGTAAACTTACTGACTTATAAACTTGGAGATAAAGAATAAATTTGAGATAAGTTACCCCTCATAGCGTTAGTTGGGGTTAGAGATTTCCTTTTGTTTTATTCAAATACATTTTGTTTGTTGGTTTTAATAAAATTCTGTGAACCTTGTTAATCATATTTCCTATTACTACCCCAAATTATCAATTTATTAAGTCAATCTCACAAGACCGCAAACAGAGTTTTGAAAACATGCCAACATTTTGAGATTAACTGTATTTGTAGAATCACTATTGCACATTAGGAAAATGATGATCTGACCCCAACACCAATGTGTTGCACCGACTGATAGATTTTCAGGTTTAAACTGTCCAGAACAGTTTCTTCCCCCAAAGTGAACTAGAACTAAATATAAACTATTACATTCCGCAGGAATTTAGCACGACAGCCTGGCAACACCCAGATCACCCTATAGACTATCACTTCAAAGCAATGATTCAAGTAACAAGTACGTCTCTGCATCTGTTGGAAAACAAAACATTTCCAGTCTGGGACCCCAAAATTGATCTCATTTTTAAGGTCAATTCTGAAAAGCCTTATATCATCCCTCATAAGGAAATGACATATGGTTCACAGTTACATTTTCCAGATTAGAATGAAATATCTTACATTTTTATTCATGTTTAGTCTGTTTCACAGCCCAAAAATGTACAAAAGCTCTTCGTCTGTCTTCTCCGCTTCCCCTTATTGAAGAATTTTAATGGTTGAATAAACATATTTGACCAAACAGGTCAAAAATAGCCAAAAGAGTCACAGTCATGGAAAACTATCTTTAGACACAAGTGAGGAATCCAGTATCGTTGGGAGTTACACGACCCCCACGAGACCCTGATTTCAACATTATGGAGGCAGTACAACATTACGTGTTTAAATAAAAATGACATTAAGAAACATCAAATCCAGATGTCAAGTGCTTGAAGCAATGCAAGGGAAGTGCTCTCATCAACTGAGGATTTCATTTAGACTGTTCCAGCTTTTTTTCCCCAAATAAATTTACTGTACTTCACCCATGTCTTTATCTTTGTTATTTCAAAGCATCAAAGCTGACATGCTCACAGCCTTTTCTTTGTTGTTCAAGTTTATTTATGCTGTGAAATACTAAGCTGGTGGTACATGCTGGGACTTATTGGTTTTTAAAAGGCCTCTTGTGCAACACTAAACAGCCAAGACTCAGACTAAACAGATGAACTTCTGTTTGAGGCATGCAGACAATCAGTTCTTGGTGACACTTAGTTTGTGCTAATAAAAAGTTATTGTGGGAAGTAACTCTTACTTTTGTCTTCCTCAGTTAGGCCTGCCGTAATAATATGTGCACAGTTGCATTATTGCTGTGTTATGTGATACATTAGTAGAGTCAGTGGCGTTTTTGTTGGTCTAATACGACTAATTCTCTCAAAGGGTTTAGCTGAAGTTGTGTTACCGAGTTGAAGGAAGATGCTCCGTAATCTGGATTCTTGTTAAAAGAAACGTATCTATGAACTAATGACAGGAAGAAAACAGCAGCAACAATTCAGCTGAATAAAGAGAGAGAGAGAGAGAGAGAGAGAGAGAGAGAAAGAGGTAGCTCCACAGCTGTTTCCATGTACAATAATGGGCTTACGGAAACTTCAGTAATTGTAACTGCATCCTTAATGTTATAACAGTAATCAGTAAGTAGCGCATTACTGGTAAAAGTTGTGGCTTTATAGTAAATTAATGTGTCATCCGCCGCACTGTTAACAACTCGGGTAGCAGGTGTAAGGGGAAGTTACTTGTTATGTTGGGTTTGCAATTTACTTTGCCAAATCTGTGCATAATTAAAAACCTCTGCAGCTCAGAAAGTTACTGTTGTGTAACTTCCTTTTTCTTGTCGATGGTATTTTATCGTTTCGGACACACAACTGCTGACGAACATGAAAAATGCCCATTAAACCGCCGCTTCAGCTGCCAAAAGCAACTTGTTGTTTTTGGTCGTGCGGATGTGAAGTGTGTCGCGTTTGGATCCAAGTGTTGCCACATCACTGCTTAATAGAACTGTTTCAAATTTAGAACTGTTATTTCCAAACTATTGTATCTTAATATGTCACAAGGTGAGCTCACGTGTTGCCTCTTTTCACAATATATGTTTTGTTTTTGTGCTTGCATGTGTTTTTTGCCAAATGTTTGCGTGGGCTGGACTAGTTTTAGGTTTATTTCTGCAATAATCTTTCACTCAGACACACAGCTGCTGATTGACTTGAGAAAAAAAAGCCAGAAACTTGCAACTCCAGCTGCCCAGATCAACAGGTAGGTAATGGTTCCCGACCAAAAGGATGTTAGCTTTTCTTTTTTTTTTTCTTTGCTTGAAGTTTGAAAAAAAAAAAAAAAAAACACAAAGCAATGTGACACCAAAACATTAAGGATACTTTCTGCAAGCGTGGAAATATTTTTTTTTATTGTGCATCACTGCATATTCAAAGGTAGTACTTGTGTTTTTGTCATCTGTGCAAGCTTAATCATTCTGTTTTTCTGACATGAGTTGCACATTTCATGTAGGTCAGGAACAGTTGAAATGAATCAGTGCATCAAGGCAGCAGCTTCGTGATCCATCTGCAGGGTTTGTGCTGACTGCTTGTGACTGCTCTGGCTGCTGCGCAGGGTCTCAAACTTTCCACTAATCACCATGCTCACCGACGAATTCCCGCACAGATTGTGTCACCTCGCAGGTCAAAAGACTCTTTGCTTTTAATTTCAGAGAAAACGAACGAGGACAACGTGACGTCTCTGTTTTACGTGTAACATCAGCTTTGAAGTGGTTTGACCGGCTGACGCTGCGTGGAAGCTGCGAGGGCGAGAGAAAGCAGCTGCCATGTTCAATCAACCGAGGAAAAAGTTTTAAAGGGCCTTTATTTTGGTCTGATATTCACCAGAATTTACTACTGCAACGGAGTGTAAACCCAGCTTATGTATTCTGCCTCATAATGATCAGAAGAGTCGACATTGAAGCATCAAAAGGTGACGTCACTATCAACATTTGGCCGCGTTCCAATCACCCATGCTGTTTAAAACCTCTACATGGGGGTTGCACAATATAGAGGGTGTCCTAAAAAAATCATTGTACTCTTTCTTTTTAGTCAGATTGATCAATCAGATAAACTATAAAATATCATTATTCTGCCCTTCAGTTCCACTTCTGCACAAGTTATAGAAGCTTTACTGCATCAGACCACTCAGAAGAAGTCCAAATACTTCCAGCATTGATGAAAACAACAAACACCGGAAACTTGGTGAAAGTGCCAGGGGAAGGCCACCTGAAGCACTGCGTCAGGACAACTTTGGGTAATTCCACTGCTTCAAGCAGAAGATGGTGATTCTCGTGTAACAATGTGTGAATCACTCCTCCAGCGTTACCAAATCCACTCTCAGATCTTTTGGAGAATTGATGGTTCGGCAATGAGTCAGCCCTTTATCTTTCTGGTAGCGTGAACTGAAAGAAAGCCGCTGGCTCTGTGTGCCATGCCTCGCACTGGGACGGTTTTCTCCCGGCAACTTGACCCCTGCTCAGGGGGAAATTACCTAAAGATGTTCCTGAAAAACTACTTTCCAAAAATCAATTGTGCAGCAATGCTTAAATGTTGTTGGTCTAGATAGATAGATAGATAGATAGATAGATAGATAGATAGATAGATAGATAGATAGATAGATAGATAGATAGATAGATAGATAGATAGATAGATAGATAGATATTTGATCTTCCTTTGTGAGGTTTTTTTGATTCTCTTCCTTGATTATCGTCTCGCAGCAGGTTATAATCCCTGCACACAATTCAAAGCGACTCAGAGAGGCTTTCAACAAGACCCCCAAAGTGTTTAGTGTCCACATTATTACATGTGCAGTCGCAGGTTTGCATGTGTTCAGACATGTTTCAACTTGTCTGAACATCAAAAGCGAAAAACAGACGAACCTGTCAGAATCACTCATTTCCTTCCTGCTTGCTCTCAGTGGGCCGGTCATGTGACCCTTTGCACCGCAGAGTCCTCAGGTCAGTGTCGGTGTGTTGGTCGTTCGGCTCAACCTGCTGGGAAAGTTTACAAAGAAAAGTGCTTTTATAAATGCAAGCAAATTTGCACCAGAACTGGCGACACCCACGCAGCGAATATATTCAGAAATGTTGTCTACCAAGTAAGAGAAAGACCAAAAAAAACTTGGAAATCTTTTTGGTGATTTTCTACAGTGTAGATTTAACAGTGACATTTTTATTACTTATACACTCTAAACGTCGTTCACAGTAGTTACATCTATAAGTCCCTTTACTATATTTCTCATGTATGGAGAAGAGTTTTATGATCCATGGCGATACATTCAGGCGCTTTAGTCTCGGTGACATGCCACCGTTGTTGAAATCTGCCCAGCGATGCATGAAACAAGACGGCACGAACAAAAAGGAAAATAACGGTTTCAAACTCTGAAGCAAAGCCGCCATCTGGTCACTCACTCAGAGCTTTTCTCTCATTTTATCAAAAAGGGAAAGAAGAATAAGCTCGAAAACACCCTTTTGTTTTATGACAACAAAACTTCACCTCACACCATCTCCAGTTTGCTGTCATATAAAACAAAGTGCAACCTGCACATCATGGATCGAAGTTGAACATGAATTCCTCCGCCCACGTTATGTTTTAACGTTCTTGTGTTTCTTATCTTGCTTCCTGCAAAGGATCCTTTCCAAGAAAAACACTCTTTCTTAAGAAAACTGTTCGTCTCCCTTATCGCTCACGGAGCATGTACAGCAAATTCATAAATGTGGCTGAGAAACATGAACATTTAGTGAGCAAAAGACTTGAGAACAAATTCTTTATTAGTCAGCCTGACTTCCGGCAGTTGAGGAAATACGTGAAGACGCGAGACGGGACTATGACTGTGTTGTTACGTGTTGAGGATGTCAAGCTCCTTATCAAATTGGCTTATTTTCCATGTTGACTGTTGTCTAGCAGCCTTTAGGTCTGTGATGGGAGAAAGAACGAGCATCTTCTTACCTTCAGCCTCATGGAAAGACTTTGGGAGAAGAAAAACAAAGGAGAGTTTCTGTATTTGGCAGAAGGATGGGATGGGATGAAGGATGTCGGAAACTGACGATAAAGTTCTAAATCCTCTTTTAAAATTACAGAACTTCTCATTAAGTACATCGTAGTTATGGACGATGAAAGACAAAAAAGGAACTAAGAAAAAGGATATTGAATATATATGTTCTACCTTTGATGTTTGTATACAATCACAGCGCCAGTCAGCCTGTACAGGACAAGCACCAGTCCACATAGAACATACAGCACCTTAACAAACAGACTAAAACAAAGGAAACAGCTTAGAAAGAGTCAGTGAGGAGAAACATCTTCTCCATCTTCAGTACTTGATCCGAGTGAGAGCCATGGACAGCAGGTGCCTATCTACTGGACGGAAGGCCAAGTACAAGCTGGACCGGCTGCGAGTCTGTCGCATAGACGGACAGCCACTCAGTCAATCACAATCTCACAACAAATTCATCGTCAACAATCGATCTAAGCAGAGACAACAGGAAAAGTCGGCTCACGCAGAAGAAGAATACGAACGTCGCACACAGAAAGGTCACGACCCAGAATGAAACAGTGGTTTGCTGACTTTTTGAGGTGCGGGTGCTAACCACTGCTCTAAATACTCTAAAAATAGCACATAACAGCAATACAACACACTTCGCCGTCTCTCCAGAGGAAATCTTGCTGTGCAGCCCACAAGACAGAAAAGCACCGACGCTATGGTACAAACACGTTTCAAACAGTGCACAGACAAAGACGGCAGCATGGGAACTTTAAAGGGCTTCTATGAAAATGAAAGGTGTTATTGGTCTAATACCGGGATGTATAAAGGGACAGTTATCATGGCACTATTTTCCCAGTCTGACCCACTCCAGATGAAATTGGTCCTTTTGTGTTTGACTCCCCTGACCTGAACAGTCTGCAGGCATGTCTGTAGACAGACTTCTAACTTTTCTAACATTTCTAACTTGTTACATCTTCTATTCGGTAATTTTACTTAGCTTTCACGTGTGCTAAATATAATCTGCACGGATATGATCACAGTCAGTCCCTCCATCTGAATCACCCAGCAGCCTCGGGTTGTTGCTCACAGGTTGGTGCTGCCCCCTATTGGCAGAGTGAAGGAAACAGCGCAGCTGATGTCCTGGTTGTCTGGCTGAGCTCATGAATGTCGTTACAACACCAACAAGAACAATATGTCATCAATCATAAAGTGAATCCTCGATTAAAATAATAGATTGTGATCATAAACAACTCTACTGTCACAAAGCTTGAAGCTTTAGAGGGGAAATATGAACAAAAAGTAATTTTTAGAAGACTGAGACGCTTATGCTACTTATTGTAGAGTGTGTGAGCTGCTGGATAACGAAAGTAAAAGTACAGACACACAACAACCAACATCCACCAACAAAGACATAAGAAAGAGGAACAGGGGAAAGACAGGGCATGGTCGAATAATAACAGTCCACAAAAAAGGGAAGCTGAAAAGTGATCCAACGAGACAGCTCAGAATGGATGGGTGGCCAATAGCAGCTGGAAGGGTGGAGAAGAAACTCTCCCCTTCGTGGAATCCATTATTTCCTTTCCGAAGAAGCTGCATGTGCACGCTCATATTCAAGTGTCTGGCGCCTCTGCCTCTGCCTCGACCAGGTCGCTATAGAAAATGAAAATTAGTTCTCAATTAACTTACCCGGTAAAATAAAGGTAAAATAAGATAAATAAATTAAACTAAATAGATGTATTTTTGGAGATCGCCGTTCAAAGGTCAACATCAAGTGTGAACTGTAGTTCTTTTTACACATTTTCAGGTATGGAGATCGTAGTTCATTTCGGCATTTCATTGTGACTTTCTGCTCCCCTCACTTGATTTTTGGATGTTGCTGAATCAGCTACTTCACCAGGGAGGAATGGAGGCGCACGATGGCAGAACGCAGCTCAACGCACGTTTCTGATGACTACTTTCACCTCAGGTAAACATTTACTTGGATCAGACTGAAAGGAAAAATGACAGCGTAGACGTGAAAACTCCCTTTAGACTCTTGGAAACGTTCCAAGGTACAGCAGAAAGAGTACAGAATAATTGTATACATATATTTTACAAGGCAGGTGCTTGGCTTGCATGTATGCTTATTAAAAATAGAGGCGCATACATACCATTCAATTATTAACCATTCAATCGTTATGAAATCAGGATTCCAATATAAAAAAGTGTATTCTTCATTGAATAAAATGACTTTGCTTTCATTTTGCAGGTTGCCACTTTACTTGGAGGTTGTATATTTAGATCACAGTAAAATGTTCGTTCATAGTAAAAACTGAACTGGTGTGGAATGTTTTCTTCTTTAAATATGTTTTTTTTATATTTTTCAACGATGACAATTTGAATTTCTATTAACAGACAAAATTGATTTTTATCGGCACATACACGGATAAACCTCATGGTGGTGTTCATGTGTAGAAATACCTCAAAAATAGCTGTGAAACAGATACACTTCCTAGAGTATGTGGTTATAGTGAGAAGAAAAAGTGGAACCAGTGCAGGTTCTTGGTTGAACTGAGGCTTTTAAAACGAATATGAGAACCTAAACGTGACAAACGTGTTGTGGCTGTTCAGTCTGCATGCGTAAACATGTTTTCATCACAACAACATGCTCAACTAAAACACATAGACAAACTTGTGTCATATTTCTCAGTCTTTAGTGGATAATGACCTTAATCCTCACTTTCGCATTTGACTCATGAACACGACCAGAACGGTATGCACCAGTTTGTGTATGAATGAAAAATAAACATAGAAACAAAAATGGCAAACTTTGCCTGAAGCCGTCATGAATTAAGCAACATTCCATGATGATTACGTTCCAATTCAACCTTTTACACCATCAGTGTCCGTGTTCGGAGTGACCGCATTGACCCGAGGGGGCAGAAAAATGAGGAAGTGAGCACACACCCTAACATTCCTTTAAAGTTATAAAGAAAAATGAAGACGGAAGCAAAAATCCATGAATCATAAAGCGTGAAATAGCTCAGCTACTGTAGGGGTGATAATTTAGATCAAAATAAACTGAACTGAATGTGGGTGAACCTTGGTGATATACCTATTCTCACAATGTATTGAGTCATTTAATTAACATACTTACATTTATACTGGTAGAATTCAAAGATGGTTGACTTTCCTCAACTCTTACTTTGTGGCCCCGTGGGTTTTTTCTTTGTTTGTTTGTTTGTTTTTGTTTTTTTAGGCAGATTAAGTTTACCTACTGTATATCTACTAGTTTTGACATTTTATCTGGTCAAACACTGTTCTTTAAATATAATTGTTTTTTCATTAATCATTCTTTCCACTTGTGTAAAATTCATTTGTTTTGTTGGCTGTAATCGGATTATATGGTAATAATGTGCAGTTGTTGCTTACATGTGGAAGATTCTATGGTTCAAATCTAAATGTTCTTCCTCCCTAAATAGTGGCTGATGAACCAGTTGGTTGTTTAGTTTTTTTTTTGAGTACACAATTTTAACAAATCTTTATTTATCTACAGAGGAGTGAGTGTATTTCATCACAGCTCTGACACAGTTTTGATTTTATGTATTTACTTTCTATTCCTGGATTCTAATTTGTCGCCACAGAAGATTCTGCTTGACTGAATCACCAGCGATACCGTGTAAAATAATGAAACCGAAAATGAGACTTCAGAAAACATTCATTATATCTTACTTTCAAAATAAGTGTTTCCTGGGAAAAATAAGAGGATGAGACTGAGACTGTGTTCAACACAGAGAACCATGTTTCCCTTGTATATTCCCGGGTGGGTTGGTCAAGCTTTTTGCTGTGATAATACAAGGTCAACGGCCTCATCTGGAAAAAAAAAAAAAAAGAAGCTGATTGGCTGATGAGGATGAAATTAATAACTTTGAAGTCTAATATAAAAAAAAGTAATTAAAAGAAAACAAACAACAAACATCTGCGCTGTGTGTTTGGTTGTGTGAGAGTAAGAAAATGGATGTAGCTGTGTTAGAAAAGGAGAAGCGGTTTTGCAGAAAGGAAGACAGAGCCCGACACATGACAGAAAGAGAGAGAGGAAGTGTGTGATAGAGAGAGGAGGGACACTGACCAACATGACTCTTCATAAAGCAGCTTGAAGTAACAGAACCACAGTGGAACAAGAGAGGATACACGTTCACGTTCACTTCTGACCACTGAGACTGAAGCCGACCGCCTGAACGCTCCGATATCAGCTATAAACAGTAAGAGTCCCTTTTTACAAGACAGGTGTTTGTTTGTTTGTTTGTTTGTTTGTTTGTTTGTTTGTTTGTTTGTTTGTTTGTTTGTTTGTTTGTTTGTTTGTTTGTTTGAACATTCCTGATTTTGCAATAAAAACAAATAAACTGTTGTCTTTTTTTTTCTTTATTCTTCTTCTTCTTCTTCTTCTTCTTCTTCTTCTTCTTCTTCTTCTTCTTCTTCTTCTTCTTCTTCTTCTTCTTCTTCTTCTTCTTCTTCTTATTGTTGTTGTTGTTATTATGCATAGGAAATCAGAGAGCAAATGCAATACAGAGATTGTCTCCTGATGTTTTAAACAATGTGACAACCATAAAGAGAAAAAAAAAAGTTTTGCGTGTTGGAAACGTCTCTTTGTTCTTATTCATCCTGCAATTTAGTGTGAAACTGTTTTTATTCACCACAACAGAAAGTGAGAAAAATTCTGAAGTTTCAAGACAAAGACGTGAAATATGATTGGAATAGAAGGAAACTCTACAAAAACAAATATGAAGCAACTGCAGGAAGATTGTGCATGAACCACAGTGTTGTACAATAATATAAACATTATGCGTTGACTCCAGGATTGTGAACCGGCTCCAGCACGGTGCGTTAGAAAGCTCCAGGCAGCAACACCACCAGGATCCTGGTCTACTGAAGCTTCACACCTTTCTGATTGAACAGGCGTCGTTAGCACTGTGGGGTAATAGCGAGATTGTCATGGCTTTGAGCGGAGGCCTGGATTTCTAAGTGCATGCTGGGGTTTTCCTCCAGATACTCTGGCTTCCTCCTCCCGCTGCCTAAAAACATGTCTGAGGTTAACTGTTAACAGAAAACAAATATTTGTGGAACTGGGTTGAGGAAACACTGCCACACAGATTTTCCCTGAAGGAAAGGTTTTGTTATTGGACATAGAAGAAGTGACACAGTGAGGTGGATTTGACTCACAAGACAATGTGACCCACTATTTATTCACCACCTCGATCATCAACGCAAGAGAGGCCAATGATTTGATGAGAACTTCTAGAAAGCACAAGTCTATCTTGACCAATGAGTGTGGTTTGAAATGGATAAACTAACTCAACAAGCAAAGTTTATGTTTATTTTCTGTCAAAAGTACATCTTACAATATTGTTAAAAGATTCTTTTCATGAGATATTTCACAAACGTCGGGTGTCTGCCTGATGAGAGGTTTAGTAGGAATAATTTCATGACTCAAACAACTGAAATAGTGAAGTGAAAGTCTGAAACTTTTTAAAAGTGATCTGTTTACTTTCCATCTACATTCAGCCCATGAAGTTCAAGCAGTGGCAGGATTGTTCTCTCAGACTGACTGTCTGCGTTGCCAATAGAGGCAGGAAACCTTTGTTTGAGTGATTTCTTTGTTCCACCACTGACTGAATCTACATATTTAAATCATTTTTTTTAAATAAGTAGTTGACACATACAATCAATAAACGTGGAATAATTCAGTTTTATTAAGTATATCGTTAAACATTTATGGCGTAAGTTACCATATAAAGTCATTGCAATTACTTAATTTTATATATATTTTTTAATACATAATAATAATAATTCAATGTCATTTTTGGTCAGACTTACAATTTCCAACAGATTTTTTACGACATATTTATAATTTATTGTTTTCTTTTAATACTTAAAAAAAACACCCGAGTGTTGAAATTTTCCATTTTTCAACTCATTTTAGTGAGCGCCCAATAAAGGGTTAAGTTTACTTGGTGGCTTGACTTGGTTTTCTGGGGAAAGTGTAACTAACTAACTAGTTTCTGCCAGGTTAAATAAAGATGTAATCCTGTTGCTACCTCAGGTCACCTTTTGTGGTCCAACTCTGACGCTCTAATGATGTTTTAGTCCGATCAGTGGTGTTGATTACAAGCATTTAAGTCCCTGTGGTTTCAATGTGAAACTGTACTCATCACAACGCAGCCTAATATCTGATGTGGTCGTTGCAGAGACGGTCATACGGAGGAAACACGATGCACCTTATGTTTTCTTAAGAGATGGAGATCGTGTATCAAGCACATTAGACAGGAGAGATTTTAACTGCTCCCATTTCATTCAGTAAAACCCATGAGAATGTTGAGAACAACCACAATACTAATATTAATCATCATTATCACAATGATCATCATGATCGTCATAACTAATCGAGCTATTTGTGTGTTTCAGACTTTAAAGAACGATCTTTGTGTTTTATTATTTTTAGTCCTACCTGAAGGACTGAATAGTTTGTCCATGTTGGACTTAGGTATTCTTCGCCCTAACATTTTGTTTTGTAATATGCATATCATATCATATTGCAAGACATGACATTAGTATCGTCTCAGACACTGGGACTCATCAACATTATCCATGTTATAAACTGTCCTAAAACCTATTTCCCTGCCATCATGCTAAGATCAGGGCTTGAATAGAGTTTCTTTATTTTTTATGAGAAGTTATAATTTATTTATTTTTCTGAATCAAATAAGAGAAAAGGGGAATAGAATAAATATGCCAAACAGTGACAGTGTTTGGTTTACCAAAAAGCAAAACTCAACTGTTTCTTGTCTGGGTATTGAATTAAAGAAAACAGGAAGGAAACAGCATGTGTGGAGCTACTGATGGCGTTTTGTGGATGGTATTTTTAGCACACAAGACAATGTAGTATTCTCATGAAGTTTACTGAACGTAAACTGAGAATAAAACAAGAAGTGACGGGCGAAAATGCAGTTTTGTGTTTGATGGCGAAACATTTCAGCATTTCAGATACCACAACATGTGAGTTTGATTAATCAATCAATAATGAATCACAATCAATCAACCAATTCTAAGGATAATTGGTGAAGCTGCCTCATATGTGTTCATTGATTCTTTAAAATTAGACAAATGCCCTTCATGTTTTAGGTACAATAACGAACCATAAATGTTAAAATTGCGATTATGAAATGTGAATTTTATCGTCATCTCAATTTTACTTTTAGGAAAAGGAAATCCGTGTTTCTGTTTGAAGTTAACTTAAAGGAAAGTAGTCAAAGTGCTATTAAATCCTTAAAACAGATCATTTTACCACTCAGGGAAAATGGAATTTGAAGTACATTCAAATCCTCTTGTGTGTGTTTTTTTTTCTAGTCGCAATGTTTCCCCACACCCCCGTGCCTACACAAACACTCCGGTCCTCCGAAGATGACCAGGCAACCATTGTGGACATCGATGCCATCATGGACAACGTCAGCATCGTCCTCTACACGCTGACCGTCGTGATCGGCATCACCGGAAACTCCATCGTGATCTGGGTGGCCGGATTCAAACTTAAGGTGGTTAATCGTGACTCTTTTACTTCTTTCTTTAAAAAAGGGTCAGAAAAAAAATTTGGTTCTAATGAATTATCAGCACAACAGCAGTAGTTTGTGTTTTTAACAGTTTTTAACTGATGAGATGCGTAAAATCAGCTCATGCATGTAAATGAGCTCATGCAGCTTTTTACTGCAAGTCCTTTTTTTTTTTTTACTTCCCTGAATAAAAAGTGCTCCGAGCTCTCGAACTAGGATTATAGAAACGTCACTTCCTTTTCAGGACAGAAATAGCAACTGTAATCATTTACACATTTTCAGTGATTGACCAACATTCATCTTTCTTTCCTTCACTTTCCTCCTCTTGCCCCGTTCCACCATTTCATTTGTGGTCCTCAGCCGAAGGTCACCAATGTGTGGCTGGTGAATCTGGCCATAGCCGACCTGATCTTCTGCTTCACGCGAGTCTTCTCCCTCACCAAGAAGCTCTTCTTCGACCACTGGCCCTTTGGCGTCTTCCTCTGCAAGTTCAACGGCTTCTTCAAATACGCCAACATGTTCTGCTCGGTCTTCCTGCTGGCCGTCATCAGTCTGGACCGAGTGCTCTGCGTCTGGCAGCCGGTCTTCACCAAGCGCCGGCGCACCGTGCGGGCCGCGAGGGTGGTGGCCTTCTGCATCTGGGCCACCGCGGTCCTGCTGAGCACGCCTTATTACATCTCCCGGCAAGTCTACATGGGGAAGAACAACCTGAGCAAGTGCTCTGTGGATAAGAAGGAGGTGGCAGAGGGAAGCAATGGCACAAAAATAGCAATTTACACCATCCGCTTCGTCTGTGGCTTCATGCTGCCCTTCTTGGTCATTCTCATCTGCTACATCCTGGCCGGCATCGGCATCCGCCGCACGCGTCTCTCCAGGAAATCTCGTCCTCTGCGCATATTAGTGTCCCTCGTCGTGGCGTTTTTCCTGTGCTGGGGGCCTTACCACTGCCTCCTACTGGTGAAGATGGTGGACAGTAAGAACAAGGTGGTGAAAATCTGGCACCCCGTGGCGACGGGCGTGGCCTATTTCAACAGCTGCGTGAACCCTCTGCTGTACTTCTGCATGGGCCTGAATGTGGGGGGGCGGTTCAGGCAGAGCCTCACGGGCGTGTACAAGAGAGCTCTGGCCGAGGACATGGACGGACCAACGACTCAGTCCAACGATCGCTCTTTAGAAGACAGCACCGGGTCCAGGAACAGCACCGACGTGGTGGAAGGTCGCCGTCAGACCGCTGTGGATGTAGCTAAAGTTTAAGTTTCTGCTCATCATTGGACACAGGAGTTGTCGGAGTACCACGCTGTGTTTGAAGCCGACTTCAAATAAACACGGCATCCTCGACCCTTCATCTTAATATGAAGAACAGAGTGTGAGATCGGGTTTCACCGGGAATTCAGTTTTGAAGGAAAATATTACAAATCGAAATTTTCAACCAAACAAGCCAAGAAGCTTGTTTTGTTATATACATTATGTGATTATGGTTATGCTACAGTATTTGCTCCTAATTGTAAATAGTAAAAAGGGATTCAACTGTTGCTTTTAGGCGTCTCTTCCCTGCATATGTTTTTTATTTGAGGAGCCACTTATTTCTACAGCACCAATGAACTTAACATGCAGTATGCTGCATGTAGAATGAAACTGCTGAATGCATTTAGATCTGAGTCAGTCTCAAATTATATTACAAGTCCCAATGTTCTTGGGGGGGGGGGGGGGGGGGGTTGAGCTCAGTCATAGCAATTAAAGAAAACGTGAGTTTCCCCCATTATTTCAAAAATTATTGGAGATAAGGCGCAGTGGATGTAGAGAAGCTTAAGTTCCCTCAAGTCTCACTGGTGATAATCACATTCTCTCTTCTACCATCAACAAAGCATACAGCTGTTCCTGGAAACTCATCCAAAGCGTGCAGAAAGTTTTTGCTGAATATTTATCGAGTTTGTTGGCATCGCAGACGTTACCGCCATTCAATATAATTATATTTTTCCGAAAGCCAATTCGTATGCAGTTATGTATATTTTAATTTCAGGCATTGAATACGCCCACTGTTGGCCGTAGCAATACTCACATGGTATCTTCTAACGCTGACAGACCTCGGGGAGATACCGGTGTTTCCGTAAACTCACCCTAAGTATGCAGAAGGTTTTTTTCTAAATTAGTACGGACATTTTTAGCATTCTAGAGACATTAACTTCATTCAATGTGTTGTATAATCTCTTCTATTGGATACGCCCACGGTTTTCAGTGGTTTGACCTTTTCCTCCCCCAACATGCCACACAGGTCACAAGCTGAATGCCACATTTCTGAAGCACTCAATGATGATTCATTCAAATATGTACTTAATTAATTTCTGCCTAACTCGTGCACACAGACACGTAGGGATTTCTTACCTAATGAGGATCACGTGGCACCATTTTTTTTTCATTTTGGCAGTTTGGCTATCGATAAAGATTAATAATTGTCAAAGATATTTATTAATCATGTTATTGAAAATGTAATCTGATCTGTATCAGATACCACGGGAGCGCCACCCGTTTAACAGAAAATGATAAGCAATTCAGTTACATCAGTCACATAAGATATACTAAACAACGAATTAATGCAGGGATGTACATTTATACTTTGTAAACTGAATTCACACACAATACATTTTTTGTATTGTATATTGTAACCAAAATATACCATTCATTCATATATCAATTATATAAGTTTTCAAAATATTTATAGTGCTTTTTGCCAAACAGTATAAATTGTGTTCATGTACCTCAATAGATTTTACATTTTACTCGCCTAAACTCACGGACAGATGATCTCAAGAACAACAGGAAACAGAATTAAGATTAACATTTTCCTGCCACCTTTTTGAGTTGGTTTTTTTGGTTCCTTTTTCAGGCATGTGGATAAAGTCAGAGGCAAAAAGTGGAACTATGAACTGTGTAAGTCTGTAAGAATGAGTTGAAGGGCAAAGGGAAGTGAGACTATTAAAAGGAAGGTCAGTAATGACTCCTGTCCCGTGTGTCAAGGCCTCACTGGCTGAACTAAAACCACATAGAGCCAAGGCTTTTCAGATAACTTGTTATGTAATTCTGGTTTGTCTCATTGTCTTGTGCACATTTAGGCAGAGACTTTTATGATATGATGGATGAATGGCAACAATAAAACCGAACCTTAGCAACGAGGTCATAAAACACAGCTGTGCAGAATGAACACACACCCATTAGGATGAGCACAGCGAGCTTGTGTATCTTCAACTTTGTGTTATTTTGGGTTGAAAACAGCTGTGCTGTGCTTGCTTTTCAGTTTACTTAACCCTCACTAGGCTCAGAAGGTTGTAATTGTTGATTTTAAAGTCATTAGTCTTTTTAAGTTTTATGCTCCGAGTCCTGCTGCAGCTGAGACAAACAGTGTAGTGTTAAGAGGGATGAACAGCTTGTCCGAATTCACTGTAAATCTCTGTAACATATCCAAAGCAAAAATATATGTATGACTTTGTAAATGTGGACATATGGATGTCCAGAAAACTGTACTGTGAAAATAAAAGATTTTGAAATAATTAATAGTGCAAAGTCCAGGTGTGATTGGTGTGTAATGTGAACACTGCATGCACCAAACCGACAAACAAACAAACGCTGCAGTTTGATTGAAGTTCATTATATATTCCTGCAATATGTGACAGGCTTCAAATCCCAGGTTGTTCATTCTTTGTTGTAAACAGTGTTCCAACATGTACTCCATTGTTGTGGAAGTTTTGTTGCAGAATATCCTCGACTAAGACTGTGGCATAGCGTGTATCAGGGCCTTTTTTTGTTTTCTGAAACAAATAGAATTTTCCTGAATGAATATGTATTTGAGAATAACTCTAAAATCTCACTGAAATTCACACCTATGAGCAATTCGGAGTCAGCAGTTCGCCTGAGTCGAGTACAAAACTGTGCAGGCTTGAAAAATACATCTAAAATGTTGGTGAAGTGTTGCAGCGTGAGAAAAGTCTGTGAACTGCACAAGGCTGGTTGCTTTTCTTGAAGCCATGCAGAGTATGTCACACAAAGACGTCATCTCAGTGGGAAAATAAAACTGCAACTAGGCAACCAGATAATGTCAATTTTTAATCAAGTCTTTTATGATTGTGGGGTTATTGAAGTTGTACATACTACACAGAGCATTAAAAAAAAAAAAAAGAAGAAGAAAAAGAAATCCCTCAAATTTATTCAAAAATATTATTTCCAAAATAAAATTGCACATGTTATACAATATGAATAAACAAGTTAAATATTCTGTATAAAAAAAATTATATATATATTATGTAACCATGTCACAGTGAACCCTGAGGGAGAAAATCTTGAATTACTTTAATTGTGTGTGTGTGTGTGTGTGTGTGTGTGTGTGTGTGTGTGTGTGTGTGTGTGTGTGTGTGTGTGTGTGTGTGTGTGTGTGTGTGTGTGTGTGTGTGTGTGTGTGTGTGTGTGTGTGCGTGCGCACGCACTTCGCATTAATGGTAGTACAAAAAACACTTTTCAACGGAAAATACATCTGAATGAAATCTATAAATACTGAGCTTAAGCTTCATGTGAGTAGATTGATTACTGAGCTATATTTTCCCCAAATAATATTGCACACACTCATAATCTTTGGAGTCACAGATCGTGCGTAGCCTTCACAGCACGTTGTTCATTTGGTAGATTTTTGTGTTCACACCATCGTCCCCGGCTCGAAGCCTTCTTGGTGCTGGTGGATGATCGATGAGTCCTCCTCACTGTCTTCTTCATCGTCAGCCTGCCATGAGATAGAGGTAATTAGAATTGTTGGTATGATTCAAGCAAATCTGCTACCACACCCAGAGCGGAGCGTCGAGACAAAAGTTTCCAGATTTTTGTTTTGTTTTGTTTGCTGTTGCTTTTGTTTTGTTCATCAGGAATGTGGTGACACAAGGTGCAGTACGATTAAGCCCTGCCACCATTGCGTTGCCAAAATGATATGAGTACATGTTGTACATTGAAGACACATAATTTATTTGATCAACCTTTCATAGAACAATGACCTTTTAATGCTTGAATACTTTCTGTTTGATGAATGTTTTTAGTTAGAGGCAGAAGTCCATCATCAGAGCATGCAGTCAACTAAGGTGACAATTCTTACTCATCCATATTTACTATTCATACAATAATTAGACTTTCCCCTTTTAAAGTAGTAATCGTTGTACTTTTTTTCATTGAGACGCTCTATCTGCAATTAATGTTCAATTTACAGAAGAATTATGTCAGATGTGGACTTGTCAATAATAAAATTCAATAAAATGTTCCGGTATCTCCATGATTACAAACATGCAGGAAGATTTCTAAATAAAAGTATAATCTGGAGAGCAAATGTGGAGAAAATGTTATTGGAGAAAGGGAGACGTGAACGTGGCTCCTGATGTTATTACTGAAGTGAAAAATCTGTAGCTTCTTGGCACATGATTTAACATTTATTCAGATAATAAAAAATATAAAAACACAACTTAAAATCAGAAAATCATGTACAATATAAAGTATTCAAATAGAATGGGAATAATATAAGACTATGTACAATTTTTGAGGGTGATTTTTGTCATTTTGATTTAATTCTATTATAAAATTGGAATAGAGCTTTGCATGTTTACATTGATTTTAAAATACATTTTTACTCATAATTTTGTCAGTGCCTTATAAAGAGATACTTGATGTCTCTACTGCATCCTTAAGTATGATTTTCAGCGACTTAAACGTCTACGGATGACTCGCTGATGACCTGCTTCAGGCCACAGTCGGCTGGGATCAGCTCCTGATCCCTGAAGCTGAGTAAAGCGCCGTAGGAGCTCAAACCTTTACCTGCGTGGTGTGTTGCGTCTGTTTTCCAGAAATAGACTCCGTGCCCAGGTAGGCGATATAATGGACCAGAGTTAATATTCTGTGGAGAAAACGGGACGTCACAATACAATTAGGAGGAAACGTGAGAAGATGACCTTTACACGCTGTGCTGCAGAAGTACTTCCTCTCAAGCGTTACCTGTGGTACAGCATGGTGACGAACTGAATGAGCACCAGCAAGGCAAAGGCAAAAATGAACATGAAGCCCACTGGTTCGATGGAAATGTACTCTCCGGTGAACTGCAAGTTGATGTCCAGCTTTGGCACTTGGATGAAGATGAAGTCCATCAGCTGCAGGATGAAGGTTATCAAGAGCCAGAAGGCGTTGCAGATGAAGTAGGTGAAGCAAATCTGAAAAAGATAAGGAAAGTTAAAAAAAAATAGATGTTTTCACATTTGACATTGTGTCATTCATTGAGAAGCTACCTTGTTTCTCAGGCTCTTCAGTTCTTCAGTCATGATCTGCTGTTTCTTTTTATCCACAGGCAGTGGCTCCAGGTACTGAGCTATGAGCTCTGTGAAGAACTGCTTCTCATCCTGAACAATAAACAGCACGGGGAGGACAGCATGAGCATAAACGTGCTTCTGCCACTCACAAACATTGTGTCCGATGTCCATCTCAAAGTCACACAAACATATGCACCAAAAACTGGAATATCTCAACATATTGCCAAACAAATTTAACACAACTGAACAGTATTCCCTGCTAAAAACCGAGATGCAAATATATTTATCTACAGCACATTTATGTCTTATGTCCAGTTTTTCTCTCACCTTGAACTTTATATTTACCAATATGAATGTTCATTTTTTTTTTTAATCATCATGTATGCCATATATTGTATATACATGTATTAGGGAAATAACATCAATTTCAATAACTTCACAGAAGGACCAACACTGTTGGAAATTATGTTTTTCAATACACTCACATCAATTCATCTTTTCTGTTTTTAATTATTCTTTATGTAACATCAAATGTTGTTTCAATAATAAAAAAAAATACTGTATGTATAACTCAAGTGACATCATCAACATAGCAAAACAGGCAAATACACGGATCAGAACTTTCATCATAGTTTTGACTGAGCAATTAAAATAATTTTTTCAAATAAAAGCAAGTGATAACCTCTCTAGACGTCATATCAAACATTATATTCTCCCATTAAAAACTTACATTTATGTTAACATCTTTGAACGGAAATTAAGTAAATAATTTTTTTTAAATAATGTCAATAGAAGGGAAATCCAGTGAGCATGACAGATACACACCGGATTGAGGGTATCCTCCTGCAGGCGCATGTTTCCTGACAAACTTTGAAGCTGAGTCACCCAACCTGGAGGAGAAAATAAGCCAAAGACAAGATTTAGGAAATCTTAACAGCTGTAGAGTTTTTGTGGTGGTATTTGTCGGAGTGGTACTTACATTGGTTGGGACAATCGAAAACAGGCGCTGCTGGCCTGAAGCACATCAAGACATTCAAGATAAGAGTTACAAACATGGCTGAACGTTATCTAACAAGTTCAAACTCTTCTAATACGTCTTTTGTCTTGTCTGATTTTTCTCACGTCATTATTCATGATCACTCAATAAATATAACTTTAATTGCAGTTTGTCTGCTTTCCCACATCAGATCTCACCTCTGCACCGTCACAGGCATCTTCACTTCATCAACCACTGTGTTCTGCCCTTGACTACCCTCAGGTTCTTCATCCTCGCTGACGGTGGGCTCATCTATGCTTCCTCTCCGACACGCGTTTCTACAGCAGTTGGTCGATGAACAGAACTGTGCAAGTGTGCTTTTGGCTACAAAGAAAAGATAAAATAGATCAATTCAAATGTAAAATGTAAGATTTTACCGACCGGTAACTCCTTAAGTTCCCGACTGCACCATTTGTTGCTGGAGTGCTTATCAGCTGCAGGAGTGACTGTTAATCAGTAGCTCTCGTCTCACCACCAAAAACATAGGTTGTTATCATTTTCCAAAAAACTGAATAATGGCAATGAGTTAATGTGCCAGATCAACATACGTTTCCCTTTTTGAAAATCACTCTGCGGGGGAGCAGCAGCGACGGCAGCTTCTGGAGCAGGCGCAGTCTCCCTGGTGCCCCACGACACATTGTCCATGTTGACCATGGAGTAAATAGCAAGCAGCAGGTAGGCGCTGGGGATGCAGATGATGTAAATCAAGCCATAGAGGACCAGAGAAGCCTCTTGAGGATGCAGGAGTGCAGTGACAAAGTAAAAACAGGCAAGAGTAATGATGAACAAGCTGCTGGGGTTCAAGATGGTTTGGTCGTCTATCATGAGGCCTGGTGGGGGTTGAAGAAGACAAAATGGAGAATCAGAAACCAGATATGTTCCAGTTGTAACAAATCATGTTGAAGCTCAATGTCCTTTAGGAAATACCTATCATCACAAGTGCCGCTATCAACATGACAATGGCGTATATGGCGCTCATGACGGCTGCAATGAGAATCTGAGTGTCTGATTTGAGTTTGAAGCTGACACCGAGGAAGATGGCAGGAGGAATCACGGCCAATATCATAGCCCAGTTGGGATGGATGTCGAACAGCACAGTCAAACACCCTGAAAGACGGAAGGAAACAAATAATTCTTACAAAGTCCTTGGTGGTTACTGCAGCCGCAACGAATTCACAGCTGCATCGAGTTACTTTGAATGAAAGCTATTGATTATTCCCCCTGAGCATTATGAAGGTTAAAAATAAGCCTGACCTGTGATCATGAGGACGACAGTGGAGGGAGACAGCACGGAAGTCGCCAGGGTGAGGAGCTGGTAAACCATGTAGAGTTTGGACATGGACTCGTTCCTTTTGGTGAGCATGGTGCTGGAGCCCAGCAAGTCTGCGATGTTGGCCATAGTTGAAGGACCCCATCGGCGTCGCTGAGGGTTGAGCCATGAATTTAGGTCAAATACAATGCTTAAGGGATCCATCCGTGTCTTAGATCTAACCAGGTCTAGATAATGGAGAATATGAGAGTGAGGAGGGCTGCAGCCTGTCCTGGGTTGACCCTCAGCAGTCCTCTAGATGTCAAATACATTCAGACCACCCGCATACCAAGATCACCGACCAACATCCCCAGCTAAACTACAACTGAAATCATTGTTGAAAGTTATTGAATGAGCACATTTGATAAACATAACCTACAGAAAGCAGATCTGTACGACTGCAGATCAAATACATATATGGAACACAAAGTGCTCTGAACACACCGTAATAGATTACCTTGATGAAAATGACCTGAAGCACTCAGTCATTGCATATTATTCAACCGTTCCACAGACAAGGATTGTGAAATATATCAAGGTGAGGTCAATTCAGTACAGAAGCCATTTCAGCCCCTGACTCTTTACGGACCTCATCAAAAGTCTTTATATCGACCAGCTTCTAGTGAAGCTCTCATGGTACAATACATCCCCCTTTAATTAGTTGAATAACATTAGATGCTTTTTTTATTTAACTTTTTAAGTATCCAGACACATTTATATGAGAAAGATGTTATTGTATCTAATGTATACAATACAGTACAATCAAGTAAAAAATTCAACAGTGTGTTTTTTTAATTATTATGTATCAACTATTTTACACTCAAAGAACAAAATCAAATCTTCTTCCTTCAATAGAAAATCAATACGACGATTTCCAAATAATTGTGGATCACAAACAATACTGATAATAGAGATAATATAATAAGAAAAGAAAAAAATCAGTAGTCTTTGTAGAAATAAAATGCCATCTCTGAAAAGAACCAAACCTGACAAGTGACAAGTTAAAAGCTGGTTTCCATTCAGAGTGTGTTGTCCAAACGATTATATTTAATCATGTCATGTTGGCGACATGAGTTGCACAAAGGAATGTATTGTTGGGCATGTGCTCAACTACAAGACAACGGCCAGAATGAAATGGCAATTACCTGGTTATAAAACTCTTTAAACTCTTCGGGGGTGTTGGTGTAAGCGTCAGAGGCAGCGTTGTACTCCACCCTCCAGCCCTGCTTCAGCAGCAGAGTGCACAGCCACCGGTCCTCACCTGAAATAAAAACCACAAAGAAATCTTTATGAAAAAACAACTTTAGTGGTATTATCTGAAAAGCTTGTGTGTGTGACTGTCATTCGTTTAAAGCCGTTTCAAGTGCTTCGCTGTAAAGGTACACCCACAATTACCTGGAAGATCAGAAGAACAGAGTCTTAGAAGGAAAATACATCGGAATGTTGTCAAACTGGAAACAAATAAGGACGTTTCTAAATTAGTAAATGTCAAAGTGACATACAGCATATGGTTTAACAACATTTTGTCGCTACTTTATTTCATAAACTGCACTAGATTCATTAAAATCTTCCCTATCCACCATATTACACCAAACACTGATTAACCCAAATATCAGTTTTTTCTCACGATTATCACAGATAAATCTGCAGGGTTTTTTGTTTGTTTTTTTGTGATACCTTGATCGTACTGGATGTGGTGCTGAGGCTCTGTGGCTTTGACGGTGTATTTCTTCATCACGTTGTCGTCCATCAGTGCCGCTCCTCTGAACAGGCTGAAACATCCTGGGCTGCAAAGCACGCAGCCAATCACATGCTCCGCTGTTTTGTGCAGCCAGTGGCCCACCGCATACTCAAACTTCTGGTACCAAACCAAGGGGCCTGAGGAAGAAACAAGTGAAGCTCAATATTAAAGAAACAAGAACAAGAAAGATCGAATAAGAAGAAAGATCTGCACATAGTCGGGACTATTCTTTTTTATAAATCCTTCACATTAAAATAAAAACATATCCAGGCTACAAATCCATTATTATTCTTTTTTTTGTATTTTTCTCCTTAACCAGTAGAAACAGCTGAAAGGGGCCTCCTGACCTGATCCGGTGGGATGAATCCTACCGCAGGCAGCTCCAACCTTTGGATACAGTTTCAGCCGGTCGACTAGTAACATGACAGCAGCCGGCTGGAAGTCTGTGTCCCCGTCTAAAGCCAGGATGTAGGTGTTGTGTATCTCTTTCTGCAGAAACAGACGTGGTTTCTGTTGTTAGTCATGTTTGTTTGTTTGTTTGTTTGTCATCTTGACTGAGAAGGCGCTTTCATACCTCAAAGTCTTTTTTCAGCTCGGAGCTTTCTCCACCTTTCCACCACTCTTGGTAATACTTGGTTCCGACTTTCCATCCGAGGAGGTAGTACAAGTACATGACCTGAGAAATATAAAACGACAACAAATTCCACTTTAAGTAACACGAGGTGCGCTTATTACCATAGTTGCAGAGGTTCTGATTGAATTTGACCTTGTTTTTCTCTGTTTATGATGGCAGGTAATTACAATTTTTTTTAAATCCAATATTATGTGACAGTAGACGATGTAAATTATAGGAGCGTGAATACATAAATTGCGCTTTTCAAGCAAAAAATTGTATTTTCATTTACAGAATAATTAACTACTGTTGCATTAGTTTCCTACCTGGGACCATCTCTTTTTGTGGCGGATGAGTTTTTTGTCCTTGAAGTGTACGGTCAGGCTGTTCCCTTTTGGCATGGTCACCACCAAACGGCCTCCATACGGAGTCGTCACAATCTTCTGAACAGGAACCTGCTGCTGCTTTTGGAAGAGGCTTTTGTCGATGTTTATAAAGATACTGCCAACGAAATGAAAGAAACGTTTTTTCATCTTAATATAAAGTGATAATATGCACCAATAAGAACCTTTTGACAGAATGACAGATTTTACCTGTACACCTCCTTGATGATTTCTACAAGCATCTCTGCATATTCATTGACGTGCCGCCCGCGACTCCCAGGAACATCGTTGAAGGCATCATCGAAGTAGACGTGACCTTCAAAATTCACATCATTTTTTCCTTCTTCCTGCTTTGGCCTGAACTTGTCCAGTCTGTGGGAGGGACACGGGAAATGTGAAGCATTGGGATGATGTCAAATACGAAATTCTAAATGAGAATTTAGATTCAGTTAGAAGACAAAATAGAAGAGGCTGTTTGTAACATATGAAGTACAGTGAGGAAGAATGTCACCATAGTCATATATTTGTAATAAAAAAAAAAATATATATTTAAATGTCCTTTAGTACAAAAATTAATAATTCCTTTGACTTGAGTGGAGGTACAGTGATAAAAACTCTTTGGGGGGTAGAGCTCAATAAATCAATTAACTCCTAAAAATGAATCTTAAAAAAGCTTTGTACTTACCTAAATATTGAAACAATTATATTTGACATCTCATCGTAAGTTTCATGCCACATCGTTGCACAAAGGTAGACTGTCACAGGGTCGAGAGGTCTAAATCTGAAAATGATCAACACTTCATGACAAAAAGCACAAAATCCTGCTAATGCTACCTGCTTGTTAAAATGTTCCTGCCCAATAGTTATGATTACAAACCGGCTTGAAATTGTGACTTCAGTTAAAGCAATCTTGACCACCACACCCTCAAACACAAACGACTAACCGCTTTTGTCTTCTAGATGTCTGAATGTCGAATCGAGTGTTCAGCAGCAGTGATTGCTCGATAAATCCTCCCTCGTAAAACCGTCTGATGAACAGGTTCTGGGTCCTCTGGATGCGATACAGACTCAGGTACCACAGGTGGACAGTGGCCAGCACTAAACCGAGCCACCACGACACGGCAGAACCTGAGGACAGATAAATTCACACAGTTAATGAATATGCCATCTACATGTTCTTAAACTGTGGTGATTAACAGTTTTAGGAGATATCAACACGATGATGTAATATAAATGACATGAATCTTCACAAATGTTCTTTTCCTCTTTTATATGCATCTGAAATTCATACATGGTGAGATGGCATTTGTCTCATCTTCCAAAGGAAAGCATTTGGACTTTCTTTAAACCACCACAACTTTTAAGGAAGGATGGTAGCTTGAGTCTGGTTTTAACCCCTTACCAAGGCATTCCTTCTCCACCTGTCTATTTCTGAAAGCCAAGCCATTCTGTTTGGGAAATACCTCTGACTTCAGTCTTGAAGCACAAGACACAAGCAGTAAACATATGCAATCGATCGATTCTGTGTGCAAAGTACCTGTGAGCAGGCCGATGTCAGTTGTCCTGGACATGTCGAGGAAGCACAGCGTGTGCGTGACATCCAGAACCAGGTCGGGAAACACGCTGCCAGCCAGGCTCCGGTTCCTTCCATCAACAACTGTGCTGCAGTAGCTTGTGAAATTGACGCTTTCAGTCCCGTTGAAGTTTATTCTGTAGTCTTGATAGTAAACGATAACGGGGATGACGAGCAGAGCCACGACAGCCAGAGAGGCGAGGTACAGAGGTAGTATGAAGCAGGATCGTAGGGCATGCATCTTGCACGCTAATATTGAAAAACAGTAGCAAAGCAGTGAAGAGATCAGCTGCACACCAATGATGATGGCTATGATTCTGGTCTCACGGCTTGGGATGTTGGTCACTACGTCCCAGTCCATCCCGGCCAGAGGCACGTACGCGCCGAGGACACAAGCGGTCACTACAATCCTGCACAGGCTGGAGAGGATGTGCAGGATGTTCTGGCCTCTCCTCGTGTCTATGTACAACTCTCTAAGGAACATGGAGCTGCTGCTTCCACCGATCAGTCTCAAGTAAATTTCCCACCAGTTCAACGCCACCAAACAGGACGCACCGACAGCCAGACCCACGGAAATTAACATTTGGGTGTTTGTGGGATCTTTGATGGTGTATAGGACCACAAACAGAACATGACCAAGCAAAATGAGGATGAAAGCAGTGATGGACGGCACCAAGAAACGGTTTCTTTCCCTGGCATAGCACTGAGAGGACACCTGTAGGAGCGCCGACACAGCAGCTACACTGTTTAGTATTGTGATATTGGTCACAATGTCCAAGTGCGGCATTGCCACGATTGTGAGGATCGCTGTGCCCCCAGACACCAGAACGTCAAAGAACAAGACCTGTAGAAGAAGCAGAGGGAGAGAACATTTGGTGACACAATGAAGCAAAAGTCCTTTTGAGATACTTGAGTGAGAAGAGAGCAGAACCAGTCCAAGTCCTCACCAAGGCCACACTTTTTAAGGACGGCAGTTTTGCGGATTTGTAAAATGACTTCCAGAAACTCTGCAGGAAGAGAAGGACACTGGGAGCGATGATGGAGCAGCCAATACACAACAGGCTGACGGGTTTCTGCTCATCAAGGAGGATGTTGGTGCCTTCATTGGACAGGGTGATGAGGAGGAGGAAGGATGTCTGGAGAACAGAACAAGACTAGAATTATATGACTGTATGTAGAGCAGCCAATGCAAGGCCGGCGGTTGTGTTACATTTGAAAACCCACCTTGCTACATAGTGCCAGTCCGAACACCAACAGGGCGATCGCACACTGAGAGATGGATTTGAGTAGTTTGATTAACTTCCAGGGCGTCTGTTGATCTTCAATTACTGGTAACTCTTGGCATGTGTCCCACAATCCCCTGAGAACACACCACAGACACACAACGTCACAAATTACTTTGAGATTTGGCCTTGAGATACTCAAATGATACTTGAGGTTTACACAAAGGTGCGTTTTAATTTTGATTTATTCAAAGTACAACTCCTCCTTCTGGATAGAAATTTCTGTAAAACAAAAAGAAATTCAGATACTCATTGTTTTAAAATATCTCTTCTACAAACAATCCTATAAACATATCTTGATATATACAATTCAGATGTGAAAGAAAAAATAGAAATACTGTATTTTCATGAGGCTTTATTCATGTTTTGTAATCATTCAAGCTGCGCAGATGTAAAAGCCAAAGCTTTCTTTCACTTTCAATTCTCCAAACTAATCCAGTCAGTCAATTTAAATACAAGTCCTTTGAAAAACAATGAAAACCAGACAATAAAATAAGAAATTAACCCTAATCTACATGTTATAAAACAGTGTTTGGTGACATGTTGTACATTGCCTAATTCTCACTGAGTCCTGAAATTATGATGTTAACAAGGTTACTCAGCAATTACTCAATACATGAGAAACTTATTTCAAGTACTTTATTACTCAAGCTTTAGTGGGGCATGCATTCTCTTCACCTTCACTTGAGTGATATTATGCTACAGTAACCTGAGTAAATCTTTTAATGTCTGTTTTCTCATGTTGTATAAACATTTGTGGACCTTATCAATATCATACAGCTGAACGTTTTAGACTTAAAACAGCCATTTCGTACCTGAACTATTGCAGGCACTCCTGAAGCGTCATTGAGGAAATATACACTGGATTACACAAATTATTGCATGAGTTTGAAAATCTTTAATCGTAAACAGAACATAATTGTCATTTGTTTCAATAGTCTGCCAGAACATAAAGAAAACTACCCCAAATGCCCGAAAGAGATGTCTTAACCAAAAGAAATTTATATGAATCAATATCAGGCAAACCACATTAAAATGCTTTTAATTGACTTGAATTTAAATAGAACCATAACTGAAACCGCATTATTCCTTTTCAATAGTCCTCACAGACTCAACCTTAACCACGATGTTGTATTGGCATTTAGAATGCTGTACAGATACAAAGCGCCTGACCCCAGCACCAATCCCAGACTGTGGGATGGTGTCCGACACTATCTACTCATAAAAGTGGCGACAAGTAAATTTGTAAAATAAAATATCTACTCACTCAGAGAGATCGCTGCCTTTATCCATGTTTCACATGGAAAGTTGCCCTGTGACTGGCTGCTCCTCTTTGGCATCAAGGCAGATAAGATTCATGACAACAAAAGGGAACTCACGAAACCTGTCATTAGAGAATTACACACCCTAAATACACCCTACATTGCGTGTCTTTGTTCACATAGTTGCTTTTCCTGACCACACGTATTTAATAATTTCACAAATAAGAATTTTTTAATTCATTGATCTGGTTCAAAACAATTCAAATATCATACAAAGCAAAGAATAACTTATTACTGGGTAATGTGAAAGTGAAAGAGTGAGTGGTTATGATTTCAGAATTAAGCTAAATTACAAGATGCATAAAGTGGGCACAACTGTGAAAGGTCTCTGTGTTACCATCTGTGGAGTAAAGCTGTGGAATAAATTAGAAATGGAGATAAAACAAATATCAAATGTAACTCAGTTTGAAAAAAGATACAAAGGACTAATTCTTGAGAGGTACAATAGTTCATCAAATGTACCAGAGTCTATAATAAGCATCTGTGCAACTGTTGGTGTTACATTCAACTGGAAGGGGCTTTTGTCTCTGGGTGGTGTTGAATAATTATTCATGTGTCTCGAGAAGCACTAACACATATTATGTATGAAAACTATACCAGAGCAATGTACTGAACTCATAAAGGTTTTTTTAAAAATTGGAACGCAAACGTGGGCGATTATAACCGTGTCAGCTAAAAGGTGCTGGACGAAGCCCAAAATAAACCAGACAGGGCCAAACGAAAACACCCTTAGTGTCAACAAGAGAATGAATTTATGACGGGAGGGGTCTCAAAACATGCCCGAGTGAAATACGGTTATTTCTGCACTAATGCTGAAATGGCAAAAAGAGATATGGGCGGCACCTGATGTGCACGGGGGACCCCCCCTTCGATGAAAATGGGAAGTACATGTTTGGAAGGAGGAACATCTGCAGTGTATATAAAGACCAAGCCCAAGCAAGTTATTTTTGTGTTCGATCGTGCCTAGCGAAGTGTCTGATCGTTGGCATCTGTCTGGGGACTGATCTGAGCACCGGGTTTTAGCAATAAAACTCTATTTTTGCATCCTGCTCCGCTCTCCCTGTCTGTTTTGTACGAGTAGACTAGCTGAGTACCAGTATAGTTACAACCATTAGTGTTACTGTGTTCGATTGGTCTTCCACCCACGCATCTGGCCCAGGACAGCGTTCCACCAAGAAGACCACGACAGTGGTTGACAGGGACAGGGGGGACAGGGACAGAGTGTCTGAGGGGTAGGAGTAAATACGTTTTTACTTCTTCCTACTCCTTTTCGTTCATACAAATGCAGATCAAGTGGATTATGTTATTTCTTTGTTTTTTTTTCCTTTGTTCCTTTTTCTATTTGTACGTTCGAAATAAAGAATCATTCATTCATTCGTTCATCCCTGTCGCAGCAGCAGGAGCACTCGAGGCCGATATTTGTATATATATATATATATATATATATATATAACTGTAAAATTACAATAATACACTTTGGCAAGTATAGTTGATTGTGGGTTTAAATTGGTGAGCATGATTTTTCTTTCGTATCTGGTTTGAGATTTGATTGTTCTTTAGGATCCATAAGATTTTATTTGTTTGTTTGTTTGTTTGTTTGTTTGTTTGTTTGTTTGTTTGTTTGTTTGTTTGTTTGTGTTGTAAACAGACCGAACAGAGACAAATATAGGTGGTCTTCAGACATTTTAAGTATTTAAATTAAAATGTGTAACATATCTTGTTGTCATAGCATTACTTTTGTTGTCCTAGGTTAGGTTTGGTTCGTACTTTGTTTATAAACCGCCACACTTTTCTTCTTCTTGCTGTTCTTGATTATTTTCTTCTGAATATCACTTCAGTACACAAAAAGAGTTTCAACATACTTTGGAATTTAAAATGCCACCTTAGTTTCAGTGACGTGTAAAATGTTACTGAAACTTACTCATCATTATAGTAATGGACTTTTTCGACTTGGTTTCCTGTTATAAGTGGAAAAACTGCTGCATCGTCATGACATCTGTATTTGCAATGAGGATGCATAAAAGCATTGTCATGCCAATCTGTGTTTGCCAAGACTGACTCAGCTATCATCTTCACGTAGATAAAATGTCTCTGAGTTCTTAGCGTGTCACGCCCTCGCTTGAAACGAGATAATCTTGATGAGTGACTGACAAATGACAATTATTACCTTTCACAGTAAAATAACAAAACGGCTGTTTAAATAATCAAAAGTCAGAGAATGTCCTCTCGGTCATTGAGGTTGTGAAACAATATTTGCGGAAAATTGTACAACTGATCACCATGTTATCCAGTTCCCTTAAAGAAGTCTATATATCCTAGTTTGAGTTTCTCATTTGTCATTATTTTCTACCTTCCAAAGTTTTCTTACATTTAAAAGACCTCACTCTAAAAACAATACGTGAAAATGCGAGAAGACACATTAAATAACTACTTTAACAACCTCAATTCAAAAAAGGTTGGGATGATATGTATGAAGCATATTTATCTTTTAACTTTGTGCCAGAAACTTATCTTTAAAAAGTTGGGTCAGGGGCAAGAAGACCTGCAACAATAAACTAACAGTGCAGATATCGGACGTCTCGACTAGCATTTATAACCAGTTGGTTAACAGCAAGTCAGAAATAGCGCCGTGATAAATAGTTCTTCTGCTCATGCGCGAGTAACAAACATGGCTGCCTCCACAGCGGCGTTCCTCCCAGTCCGTTTTCAAGTTTTGTCGTCCGTATCAGTAGTTATATCATTTAGACTCACCCCTGATAGCATCCGATCTGTCATCTCTCCATACGAATGTATGGGTTCTCTCGGTTTTGTTCACGTTTATAGCGTATTGTTCTTTGCACACATGTATGTGTGGTTACGTTCCAAAAACAAGCAACAGCGCCCACTTGTGGCCCGGCATACTGATTACGTCGTTATCGGTGTGTCTGCTTCTGCAGTGTAAACGCAACACTTTTTTATTCAACGTACAAGGTGTTGTCGCTTGGAACGTTGTCGTGTAAACGGGGCCTTCGGGTCACGGAGGCTGGAACCAATCCCACCTGCTGTGGGTGAAAGCAAGATCCAGCTTTTATAGCATTTCAAATATCTCTGCGTGAGGGTTCAACGTAGGAGGTCACAATTGGATTCAGTTTATCTTTTGGGCTCTAATGAATTCAGAACCTGTGGATGGCATCAGGAACACTTCAAGAATCAATTGGCTTTTATCACATGCACAGCAAAATCCACAAAGACAAGCATCAGCTTGTATCAACACACAAGTCCAGAAACACCATTGTATTCTCAGGACCGAAACCCATCAGAGCTGATCTCAGGAAAAGTTAAATCAACATTTAAAATCATTGTGAGCAACCACGGACTGGTTGTGTTGCAGATTATACGCTAGGGAGACGTTCCAGCTGGTTTTACACTCTGATTGTATGGGGTTGCGTTAAATACACTGAATACTAAAATATAGTGAGGGGTTATAGAACATGTTCTTTCATCCAGGAAAAGCCTTTATTTTTCAGCAAGACAGCACTTAAGATAATATTGTCTGTACTGCTCTATCAAGCTTGAAGTGGCGCCAGAGTGGATCGTAAGTGACTCTTCGCAAAGGTAGAGAACGCCTCGGACAGGTCAGCTGTGAAAACAACACAAATTCACTCCTGCTGTGAATTCATCTTTTTAAATCTTTTTAGATCTTTTTAAAGGGATCTTGGGTGACCTGAACGGCACCTCCAAATGAAGTGCATTATCATTACTATGATTAAATGGCAGAGACTTCAGGTTCAGACCAGACTGGCTGGTTATCCTGTCAGCACATACCTTTGTAAGCAGGGAATTTTAACTGTCCTCATGAGATTGTCCCAAAGGCTTTTTTGTCGTGGCGGCTTCAAAGCATCACATGTGATCTGACAACAGTTAATCTTGCTGATGGCCGCCCATGAAACACGCACGCTATTATTAAAAAGACAACGCTAAAGAAGTTCTTTCATCGCCTTCATGTCAGAGCCTCGTCAACATGGCAATGTTGATGAGCAGACTTAGAGCAAACAGAGGAGATCATCCCGGTATCTCAGTTTAGGCCAACTTAGTTCATTAACGCCATGAAACATGTTTTTGCATTTATCTTTTATTTTTTCATTTTAAAATATTGTAAAACTTACAGGTCCAAGTTTTCCTGGTTAGAATTGGATACCCTGTTTTATGTTATATTGTTTTAACGCAAATGTATTTGGATTTCCATCCACAAACAATAATGAACAAATTCCAACTTTGGTTAAAGTGATAGACTATGTACAGTCTCCTGTAATGTCACAAATACATTTTGACACTTTGAATGGATAAGGAGACAGAAAACACAAGTCTTCAGGGACAGCAGTTATTCTATTTTTTTTATAGTAACACCAGCAACAAAACAATTAGTATAACAGCATACTTCTTTATAAAGTGTACACCATCAGCGCTCAAACATGGTAAATTCTAGAATATCACGGAAAAAATAAAGTTGCCTCCCATCAAGCAGAAACTAATTGCATGCGAGGAAATTCACTCTCTTCATCCGGGGGAAACTCCTACCTTAAGAAAGCATGGCGAATAGATAATTGCTGAAAGCTAATTGAACATCGTTGTCCTGCGACAGCACCACTCCTTAAAGGTGAAATTCTGTCATGTCAATACCTACCACAAACATTGTTAAACACACACGCCTACACACTCATATATGCGGTCATATTTTGCTTTTGTCTGTCCAGAGATTAGTGCAACTGCAAAATTTTAAGTTGTGTTTTCGGTCAGGACAATTATGTTCCTTCTGTTTCCTTCATTTGTATTGTATGTGTTGCCACATATTTACGGTGATTATGGCACATTGTGCGGTAACAAGGACACCACTGATACATGTTATATACCTCGCAGGTTTTCAATGGCCAGCTCTACACAGTGACACTTGACCATAATGCCGGTACTTAGATATATGCACAAATTGTTATGTGAGCAACACACTTTGTGTGTAGTTTGATTTCCACATTCATTCTCTGATTTGTGAGTATGCAATGTACATGTCTACAAAATCCTATGAATGTTTCTGTCTTCACCTCCACCTCAGATAGAGTCTAAACTGGATTTTGTTGCTCTTCTGATACAAGATTCCTCAGTGACGCTGGTTTTCTTTACTCTCAACCAAAAGTGAAAGGCTCATATTGAGTTTTTTCTCCGAATTGTGACTTAAATCTCTGCTTCTCTTGGTCCTGAGATAGCCTTTTTGTAGGCCACTGTCAGTGGTCAACATCAAGCTTCCAGACAAGATTAACCGGAGGCTGGGCAAAAGGCTTTTTGAGTCATCACAAATGCAGTTGTTTCACATTCAGAAGAACAGAAGTTGGATTACTTATGTCAACGTTGGGCATCTTATTGTACTTGCTGCACCACAAATCAGAAGCAAATTCTTGTGTCGTGTGAGCGAGCTGAAACTGACAGTGGAAGCTTATGATGGCTTACACAGGCATTAACACTCGCCATAATTCTGAAATTTTAGGTTAAAATATCTTGAGGGAGAGTTGCACATCATTCATGCTTTGACATTTCTCTCTCGCTCTCTTTTTGTTTTTAGAATTCTTTGGTTTGGTGTTTGGTAAACTTATCTTTTTTTCCCCTCTTGATATCAATCTTTATTGCGTCCTGTATTGATATGTGTTCCTCCAAAGCAATTTGTGCTAATTTAAACTGAATGAAATATATTGGTTGTTTTTTTTATAATTAAAAAAAAACAACAACATGAAAATCCGATTGTGTCTGTGTAGTTTGCCTTATGGTTAAAAGAATATGGTTGTTTTAAACACTATATTGTAAGAGTGGTTGATTATTTGCTGCCACCATATCTTTTATCACCGTATATTTTCATATATTTTATATATTTTATTTTATTTTATATATTTTTTTATATATATCCATTTATTTTTATAAAATCTCTGCTTTTCTTGATCTAGAGATAGCCTTTTGTCCGTATATTTTCTTTCATTTGCAGACATTCTCATCTCTATTGAGCCCCAAGTCTGATCACACTCTTGCCTTAAAGAACAAAAACCACCACAGTTTCCCACAACTGAGCGCCGTGCTCCGACACCCTCTGCACCAGCTGAGACCCCACCATGCATGTTTAGGAAACAGAATGCTGCTGCCGCTTACATTTCTGAAATGCACCAAAGCTCTTTTTTAAATCATAATTTCCACAGAAAGAAAAGAAAAAAAAAACCCTATGTACTCATCATTGTTCACATTTTCTGTCTCGACTGATTTATTTTAAGGTTTCATGTCGTCTCTGGTGTCATTCGGCTTGACTTCCTCGCCTTGTCTCTGATTGCTGCTTCCTGCCCTGATGTGCCTGATTGGGTGATTGTCTTCACCCGGTCACAGCGGTATAAAATGGGCTTCTGTTTGGTGTGTTGTTGCCAGTTTGTCTGCATTCCCCCCTGTCCCAGTGTTCTAGTGTGTTCTAGTGTTCGCATGTTCTCTGCGTGTGGCCTGTTGAGTCTTCCTCTGTTCATCGATCATTGGCAGGACATCTTCAAAATATGATGATTCAGAACAATATCAAAGGGATGCAGCATTTTTTTGTTAAAAAAATAAAAAAATAAAAAGACATAAAAGAGGACAAATCCATCTTTACATTAAATCCAAAGTTCTTTATTAAGAAAAATACAAGGAAGAACAAAACTGACACAAAATGTAATCTACTGTATGTCGGTGCTGTAAATCCAGGTCATGTGGATCAGTGAATCGATTTCTCGCTCATTCTTCGCATACAGCTTGATTTCATACATGTAGAGTGGGTCGGAATCTGTATCCGTAGCCAGTCTTTGGGATGATCTGCCTGAGGCGATCAGGCTTCAGCAGAGCAGCAGTGGTGACGCTGCGTTCAGAGCTTCCATGTTGAACACAGACGGATCGTCAGTCAGTAGTTGGATGGGATGGTTCATTTCTTGAGTCCTTCATGAAGGAAACCTCAAGAAAACTGAGTCATTGTGCAAGCTGATATTGTGTAATGTCACCAGACCTCATGAAGAAGAACAAAACGCCAAGCCATCTTCAACATTTTTATTTGGCATATTTGAAGTACAAAAGGATGACGGACAACTTTCTCCATCAAAGCCAAAATATTATAATGGAATTGCTTGTGAGCCCCACAATAGTTGTCATCATCCTCCTGCACTTGTTGATAATTACATTTTTACATATTATTTTTTCACTTTTGCATTAAATGAAATACACATGATGATCATTTATTGCACAGATATGATTTTCAGGTAATGAGAGGTGAAAATGAGGTGTCTTAAAGAGTAAACTCACTTTAAAGAAAAACAGCATTCAAAAAATTATATCTTATGTCGGTTTCACTTCATCTAACCAGCTTATATAGAACAGAAACAAATTTATAAGAAAAGGATAAATATGATAAATTACTAAAATTCTAAAATAGCTCACAGTCAGTGTGTATATACATTAAGCAATATTAACATTGCATTTCAGATTAACAACATTTATGAACACACTAAGACATTTATTTTTTTCAAATAAACTGGAAAGTTGACTTCAATGATTCCTCTTTAACTGCTTAACCATGTGCAAGTGATAAACAATGCACGCAATCAAAGGAGTGGGTAAAAATGTCACATATAATGGATACTTCAAAGTGCAAGGACATTGTTGGTTTGTGTTTACACACTAGTTCCTCCGTCAGATCCTGTCGTGTACAGTTCGTCTTCGCTTTCGTCGAACTCACTGGAAAACTCGGAGCTGTAGCTCGAATCTGCGTTGGACGCCGAGTCATCCTAGGAGGAAATTACATTCATATTGACTGAGTACATGCTGTCAACACTAATGCAACCGCCCCTTGAGCAAACGGTGATTTAACTATTTCTCAGTGAAGGTGCAGCTGGTAGCAAACACAACATAACACAAGGAGTGAAACAAAGTAATTGTACATTGCAAAGACTCTAGAATAATTTAACTCCAGGATAGAGTCTGGAGTTAAAACTAACCAAGTCTAAGATGACTTTCTGTGGTGCGCTCTCCAAAAAGGGAAGAGGCACTTCTTCTCTAGCAGTTTGTTTTTGTTGTACTTTGTGTTTGTTTAAGGAAGTACTTTTTAAGAGCATTTATGGATTCTGTGAGTGTGTCCACTGATCAATGCAGACCAAAAGACTGAAGGGAGGAGCAAACACTTCATTCAAAAGCCAAAGAGAAAGTTAAAGTTAAAGTTAACAGGCACAATAGGGGATTATCGGTCATACCTTTTTGCCTGGCTTGTATTTTGGTTCTATCTTCATTTTCAGCTCCTTGGGTTCTGTGTCCAGGAAAGCCACATAATGGACGAGTGTGATGATTCTGGGTGAACACAAGAAAGATGTGTTAAAGTGTTTTTCAAACAAATATCAGGAGGATAAAATATTGTGAAGAAAAATAAGTGCTTACCTGTGGTATAACATGGCCAAAAACTGAATCACAACAGACAGCGCAAATCCCAAAATGAACAACAAGGCAATGGGATCGATCACGATGTTGCGACCAGTAAACTCCAGATTGTGGTCCACAATTGGAATCTGAATGGACAGATTGCTTTCGAAGGTTTGAAGGGTGAAAGCCGCGACCAGCCACAACAAATTCGCGAAGAAGAAGACAAAGGTGATCTGTGCATTTTCAGAAAGATAACATTAATTGACAGCAGCTGCAGCAAGGCACTAAAATACCTCAGGTCCTTCACACCGACCTTGTTCCTCAAGTCTTTCAGCTCATTTGCAGTCTTCTTCAGCCTCTTTTCGTCATAGGGCAGGGGCTTCAGGTACTTCTCCTGTAACTCTGTCCAGAAATGTTCCTCATCCTGAAGGCAGACACACGAGCACTTTCATTGACCAAAGCTATTTAAAACAAGAATTAATTTCCTGTCTTTATACTGGGACCAGCACCAGCACTTCTTGTGCTCTATTTGCAACACGGTGCTAACCTCATCAAGGTAGACCTCTTCAAGTTCCATGTCCCTGGACATGTTCTGTAAGTTAGTGACCCAGTCTGGAAAAAGACAGAACATTATTACACAGGAAAACATCAAAATAGTGTGCATTGAGATTTTTTTCTCTTTTCTCTCTTAACTTACTATGAGCCGAATCGTCAAAGCGTTGCCTGCAAAAGGGGGGGAAATAAACAGAAAAATGTAAGTGCCATGTCATTTTCACAGTATATGTTTGACATTGTTTCTCATTAATCAAAGCTTACACTTGTTCCGGCTCTGAGAACATTGCATCTTCCACAATAGTGTTTTGGGGTTCGGGTTCGGGTTCAGGTTCTGGCACTGCTGCTTCTGCTGGCTCTGAGATTTTGCTCCGACTGGCCTGCCCAGCTTTATAAGACTTACTCGAACCTTTGCAACATTTAGCCCACGAGAGGAACCGCTGGAAGGCATTTTTGGCTGTAGGGGTTAAATTCAGCACCAGTTAGGGAAGAACAATCAATAATACAAGTCATGTCCTGCTCTGTGAGTGGCGTGGCAGTGGAGTGTGCTTCCTACCTTTCTGGGATGTCGTTTGTGGCGTCACAGGTGCTTCAGTGGCAGCCTTTGTCTCTCTGGTGCCCCAGGAAACATTGTTCATGTTGACCATGGAGTATATGATGAGCAGGAGGTAGGCACTAGGGATGCTGATGATGTACATAAGGCTGTAGAACAGCAGCGAGAATTCCTGAGGGTGCATTGCAGCGGTGATTATGTAAATGATGGCCATCGAGACGATGAAAATGCTGCTGGGTGTGAGAATCGTTTGGTCCTGCACCATCGCACCTAATGGGAAAAAACAAGTTTAATGATGAAAGCAAAATAGAGAGGTATGCACAAAGGTATAACTGTTAGAACATAACCTACCGATAATGGACATGATCACCACCAACATAAGGAAGGCATAAATGACACTCATGACTGCTGCAACAGTGATTTGAGTGTCTGCCTTCAGCTTGAAGCAAAGACCCAGGTAGATAGCAGGCGGTATTACAGCTAAGACCAGAGCTCCGGAGCCATTGATGTCCAAGATGAATCTCAGGCTACCTGTGGAAGAAAACAGATGGTCATTTTTACATCTTTAAACAGAGAATGTCAGTTGTATTAAACTTTATTTGCAAGATTCCCGGGCGCATAGAGATTGCCCTCAAATGTAAAAAGAGCACTTGCTTGCAATCAGAAGGCAAATAGTGGCAGGTGACATGATGACTGAGATTAAGGTGAACAGCTGGTAGAACATGTAGGCTTTGGACATGGATGAGTTCTTCATGGAAACACTGGTGGAGGAGCCCAGCAGATCTGCAATGTTGGCCAGTGTGGACGGACCCCATCTTCTGCGCTGAAGCGGTGAAACAGAAAAACATGACACTGATGTAATTTATAGCTAGTGACATCTCATACTCATTTATTGATCGAACATTGGAAGCAAATAATTTGATTTCACTGGGATTATCTATGTGGCAACGGATGTTTCTCACCTGGTTGTAGAGTTCTTTGAAGTCCATTGGTGCATTGGTGTAAGCATCAGATGCTGCGTTGTACTCTACTCTCCACCCCTGCTTCAGTAATAGAGTACACAGCCAGCGGTCTTCACCTGCACGGAAAATAGTTTTGTTTTTTAATTTCCTGCTGACTGAGTAGTCAGACCAGAGCTGTCACACTGGGACTTTTCCTGCCATGACTGTAGACCAATGTAACATGACAGAAAATATAAAATAAGACAAAAGAAGGAGTTATCAGGAGGAACGGGAGTCGTACAATCACAGGTCAACCATTCGTGAGTGTGAATATGAGACATCGTAGTTTTTACCTTGGTCGTACTGGACGTAGTGGCTGGCCTGCACGGACGGGCTGGAATATGTCTTCATCACATTGTCGTCCATCAGTGCCTCAGCCCGAAAAAGACTGAAGCAACCGGGGCTGCAAAGCACGCACCCAAACACATGCTCAGCCGTCTTCTGAAGCCAATGACTGATTGCGTACTCAAACTTCTGGAACCAAACTGCAGGACCTACAAACAGATGCAGAGAGGAAAAATAACATCAGTAAAAACACTTTTTTCCCCCACCACAGAGATTACTTTTGCAACCCTAAAAGGTGACTACATGTGTGACATGAATCTCATAAAATTGGGCACATCACCTTTGATATGTGCACATTACAAAATGTCAACTGTCACTGAATAGGAAGGGATGACCAATGTGACATGCTGTATATCGGCACGTAAGAATAATGTAATGCTATTTCTGATCCAAGTGGCAGAAAGAAAGATCGAGAACCAAGTTGTTGTTCTTTGTTGTGCCTTTTACATCAAAAGAAAAGTGGTAAAAAAAATTCAAAAGGGTTATGGAGAATGTGGATGTGGTCTTTAATCCCATAGGAATTTCCAAACTATCATCTGTGCTTAGCATCAGTGTTGCACTGATTATCTAATTTACTGTATTTATGATCCTCTCTCACAATCCAAGGTTTACTCAAGTATTTACGCCATTCAACTCAATATTACTCAATTTATACATTTCCTAACATTTTTCATCATTAGTGCCAACCTGAACCAGTGGGGTGAATCCTTCCACAAGCTGCTCCAACCTTAGGATACATCCTTAAGCGGTCAATGAGCAGCATGACAGAGGCTGGCTGGAAGTCTGTGTCCCCGTCCGAAACAAGGATGTAGGTGTTGTGCTTCTCTTTCTGGAATGAGGGACAGGTTTGGTCAGTATTACCATGTCACAATACATAATGGCATGCATGCATGTCCAGTTGGTCATAACATTTATCTGTATGATCACCTGAATTTCAGCTTTGAGCGCCTTCTCGTCCTCTCCGTGATTCCACCGTACGTAATATTTGGACATGAGTTTCCATCCCAGAAGATAATAAAGATACATCACCTGTAGTATGAAACAAATAACAGTCCTGACTGCTGTGTTTTTCAATAGTATGATACCGAGAATGTCGACTGGACAGAAATTGTCCTGCAAACATAAATCTGTCTCTTGACTTCTGGAGTTTCTGACCTGTGACCATCTCTTCTTGTGACGGATGATGTTTTTATCCTTTAAGTGAACAATGAGGGAGTTTCCCTCCGGCATGGTGATGATAAGGCGGCCTCCATACGGTGTCCTGATAATCTTCTGATCAGGGATCTGATGTTTTTTTCTAAACAGCTTTTCATCCAGACTCATGAAGACACTGATGACAGAGAACGACAGAGCACACTGCTTGTAAATTGTACAACGTACACAGTGAAAACAAGGCAGACTTATGGTTTTGTGTCAGAAGTTACTGTTGTCTCTCGTGGCTGAGTGCAGGCTCACAAAAAGCTAGTGGACGTCCAGACACCATAAGACACCTTAAGATAATCTGACAGTACTCCATGGCTGCCACTGATTTCTAATGCGTTACTCACCCATAAACGTCTTTGATGATTTCCACAAGCGTCTCTGCATATTGGTTGAGGTGACGTTCCTGACTCCCCTCAACATCTTCGAATGCATCATCGAAGTAAATGTGGCCCTCAAAGACGAAGTCATTGACTTTGGGATGGTTCTTTGATCTGTACTTATCCAGTCTGCAACAGTCAGTCAAACATAACAATGTGAAGTGGTGATTCCCAATGTGAGAATATAAGAATGGGGTATTTGGAAGGGTAATCAACCTGGCTGAAATTTGTTTTACTAGCATTTCTTCAACTGAATATCAGAGTTCATAAACTGTTAATCGCTGAATATAAAAGTAACTGAAATAAAGCTCTCTAGAGTTAAAGGTACATTCAGAGCCAGTCACTTGCACTAAAAAATACATAAATTAAGAATAAGAATTACAGATTAAACACGTGTAACTTACCGAAAAATGGAGATAATGATATTCATCATTTCCTCTGGGGTCTCATGCCACATGGTCGAACACAGGTATACCATCAAGGTTTCAAATTTTCTAGCCCTAAAAAAAGACAACATTGACACATTTATACCAGAGCCTACAATAAACCCTATATTTAAATTAATTTCTAAATGAACCTTGAAGCACCTAATTAACAAAAATACACATGCATTGCAGCGCACATCTCTCCCTTGCTTACTTCCTGAGTCTGAGTCCGGTCTGGATGTCAAATCGTGTGTTGAAGAGCAACGACTGTTCAATCAAAGCTCCTTCGTACAGCCTCCTGATGAACAAGTCCTGGGTCCTCTGAATGCGATACAGATTGAGGTACCAGAGATGAAGGGTGCCCAACAAAAGGCCCAGCCACCAGGACACCGCCATGCCTGAGGGAAGAGAAACACCTGTTCTGAGTATGCTGCAGTGTATTTACTTGTATTTAGTCTCCAGACGTAAGGTTGAGACTGGCAGCCTGTCCAGGGTGTTGCCTGTCTCCATCACTGAGAGCTGGGATTGGCCCCGAGATAATAAAAGCTCTCTTCTTCCTATAATTGCCACTCATATGTCTGAAAAGGTAGGTATGGTTTCCCCTCCTTTGCAATGCACAAGACTCTGTGATATGAATGATGCATTTAAGGTTCAAACCTAACGAATTAGTTCTTTGGTTTTGTTTGTTAACATCATACCTTTATACTATTTGTACACAAATTATTGGTGTTAGTGCTGCTAAGTTGCACCAAAACATTATTACCTGTGAGCATGCCGATGTCAAATAGCCTGGACATGTCGAGGAAGCACAGTGTGTGCGTGACATCCAGGACCAGATCAGGGAACACGTTGCCAGCCAGGCTCACGTTCCTTCCATCAACAACTGTATTGCAGTAGCCTGTGAAATTGACGCTCGCGGTCCCATTCAGTCTTATTCTGTACTCTTGATAGGAAACGATGACGGGGATGACGAACAGAGCCATGACAGCCAGAGAGGCGAGGTACAAGGGCAGGATGAAGCAGCGACGCATGGCGTGCATCTTGCAAGCTATTACGGAGAACCAGTGGCAGAGAGCCGAGGAGATCAGCTGCACACCCACAGTGATGGCTATGATTCTGGTCTCACGCCTTGGGATGTTGGTCACTATTTCCCAGTCCATTTGGTCCAGTGGCACGTACGCTCCGAGGACACCGGCAGTCACTCCAATCCTGAGCAGGCTGGAGAGGATGTGCAGTGTGTTCCCGCAATGTTTCATGTCTCGGCACACATTCTTCAGGAAGATGGAGTCGCTGCTCTCGCAAATCAGTCTGAAGTAATTTTCCCACCAGTTCAGTGACAACAAAAATGAGCCTCCAACAGCCAGCCCCACCCAAATAGCCATCTTGGTATTGGTGGGATCCTTTATGATGTATAAGGCAGCAAACAGAATGTAGCCAAGAAGAATGAACACAAAGGCAGTGATGGATGGCACCAAGAAGCGGTTCCTTTCTTTGGCGTAGCACTGAGCGACCACCTGCAGAAGCACGGAAAAGATACCCACACCGTTCAGTATCGTGATGTTAGTCACGATATCAAAGTGAGGCATGGCAACGATGGTGAGGATCGCTGCACCGGCCGAAGCCAGAAACTCCATGAACAAAATCTAAAAAGAAAAAGAAAAAACAAGCAGAACAGAACAAGTCAGTAACCTGCTGATAGAACCTGAGATAAAGAGAAAGAGATGAAGTGTTGCTCCTTGTCTTACCAGTGCAGCGGTGCTTTTCCTGGGGAATTTGGAACTTTTGTAACATAATTTCCAGAAGCTTTTTAGCAATAACAGCACACTGGATGTAATGAGAGTGCAGCCAATGCACAGCAGTGCCACAGGCCTTTGCTCATCTGGAAGGATTTTTGTGCCTTCATTGGCAAAAGTGATCAGCAGGAGAAAAGACGTCTGGAAATGAGGAAAAAAAAACAAGATTATTCAGGTGAGTCCAGCAGTTGTTCTACAGACAGCGAGAACAATGTTTATCTCGCGTATAATTATTACATCTAATATGTGTTTTGCTGTGGTTCCTGGGAAGTAATGATTATACGTGAGAAAGATGTCTAAGTCACGTATAATTATTAGGTCTAAAATATGTTTCGCTGTGGTTCCTGGTAAGTTCACAGTCATGTCTTGAGTCATAAAAAGACCAAACCTTGCTGCACAAAGCCAATCCAAACACGAAGATAGCCACTACGATCAAAGAGATGAACTTGAGCAGTTTGAGCATCTTCCATGGCGTCTGTTCATCGTCAATAACGGGGATTTCTCGACAGGTGTCCCAAGGCCTCCTGAAAGAAAGTAGAAAATCGAGGGGGTCTCAAACAGTGGTATCTTCTTTTTTTAAGTATTAAATATTCCTCCTCAATGGAGGTACCACAGAACTTCAGAGTACAGACAGCAGCAGGAAAATCTGGTGGTCAGGTGCCATTTTCAAACACAATTTATTTTTTTTATTCAAATAAAACATAGGAAAAATAAATAATCAGGGAATACATTTTTTTTTTATATATATATATATACCTGTAATTAAAATACTGTTTTTTGAATTTAATCTGAGATGTATTGAGTGTTGGAGACACATAGATATAAGATAAGGTTTGCTGTACATTGATCAAAATTGACCAAACAATTCAGGCAGGAATGAAAATGTTCAGTTTTGTCATCTGTCCCATTTCTTCTCATTTTGTGTTGTGATATTAGGTGTTCACGTCTATTTCTGTACATCACGTTGTTCCTGCGGTGGTTGTTTTTGAAGTTCTCTTTAAATAAAGTTGAGTTGAGATTATTTCACAGGGACAAAATAACAGATTTTTTGTTTTTGATCAAAATATCAATCTCACTTGTGTAGATTTTCCTTTAAGACCAAGATTATTCGTATATCACTGGTAGATTGGAAGATATTCTCTGTTAATTTGGGGTGTCATATTTCAGATTGGTGGACGGAGAACAGGCCTCGACATGAGGTGGTTTAAAAAATGTCCCAATCCAGCCCTCTTGAAAAGTCTATAATTTTTTATTGGTATTTATTTAGCTTTGGTGAAACATTTTAATCAGTTCTATGAGCCTGCACTTATTTATTAACAAATTGGGTACGGTGTACAACGTAAGAGAGCTAGAAATTCTCTCCCTGTGCTATAGTGCCCTCGTTTGATGAACACTTAAAATGACAGCTGTATTCCGAGTCATCAATAATTTGAACACTTGTATTTCCAGTGTAGGTTTGGTGCGTCAGTGCGCTGCTGACCTGGCTCCACAGTGGCGCAGTGTGTTGAGGGTGCGCTCGGACATGCGCACCGAACGCACCCCTTTCCAATCTGCGCATTGTTCAAGTTCCTTTAATTAACCTGCGTCATTGGAACATTCTAAAGGCTCTTTTTCTTGCCATGCCAGTGTTTGCCCAAAGCACAAAAACGTGATTTTTTTTTAAGTTATCTGGTGAAATCTAAACTTCTGTGGCTGAGCTCGTGTGGTTGTTTGTCTCTCCGTTATGTTTGACCTGATCGGTTCTTTAAAGATAACAACCTTGTCAATTTGCATAGTTTTTGCAGGATGATGAGAAATGTTCTGTTTAAAAAGTTTGGGCCATTAATTTCGAATTTCACCACCAAGCACGTTATCCTTTACTGAGTTTTTTCCCGAAGAGCAGATGTCCCATTTTACACTGTCCGGTTAACCGCTAAATCCAAATAGAAAACTAATTTCTCCTTCCTATCCCCGGTGTTCTCGGCGGTGGAATTTTTAAGTTCGTATACACATCATTTAAAATGAAAAAAAATGACAAAAAAAATAAATTAATAAATTGATAAGTCAAAATACAAATACAAATGAAAAGAATAAAGAATTTGAACAACTTTTCAATAATTGAAATACACAATACATGTATACAACAAATAAAATTCAGTTCAACAAATCATCTATTTTTATATCAGAGTTTTTATATTATTTTAAGGCTAATTCATTACGGATATACAGTAGATCAATCGGTCCTAATAAAACATAACTGCATTTCTTTAGTATATGCATGTATATCTAAAATAAATATTCTGTTAAAGTCACACTTACTTGGGCATGTCCTTGTCCTCCTCCTCCATGGTGATTGTGGCAAACAAATGTGCTGTGGTTGAATGAAATACTTTAAAAGAGCTGCACCTGACTCACAGGGCATGTCCTAATGTCCTTGAAACTCCACACCCAACCAGATGTTTATTACAGCGTGTAGGATGTGCCAAAAATAATGCCGCACCAAAGTGAAAGAAGCAAAACCAGTGGCTATAAAAAGAAATAAAAATATATATATAACTGAGGACTGCGGGGGGGTTCTCTCTCTTTTTGTAAATAGTTTTCAGAAAGTAAAGTTTATCTCACGTAAATCTGTAAAGACAGACCTCACAATAAAAACTCCCTGTTTACTGGGGACAAGTGTGTTTAGTAGATTTGGTTTTATTAGGACAAATGCCGAGTTTTTCCGCAGTGAGACTGGTTGTCCTGTCTAACTTGCTGATATTGTTCTATTTTTATTTAATTTTTTTCATTTGAAATCAATGTTTGGAACTTTGTCTGTCCATTCCAGCCGGTCCATTACAAGAGCCAAAACATTCTAACACTGACCTGGAAAAGGTTTTTCACATGAGACTGACTATCTCTTCCAGGCCAGCAGCACTTTATTTTTTTCTTCTGTTTAGATGTTGAAGCACCTTCACCTGTTTCTCTCACAGTTCAAGAACAAGCATTTGAGGTCTGTTGGTGACTTGAAATGAGAGACTGTGTGTGTGTGTGTGTGTGTGTGTGTGTGTGTGTGTGTGTGTGTGTGTGTGTGTGTGTGTGTGTGTGTGTGTGTGTGTGTGTGTGTGTGTGTGTGTGTGTGTGTGTGTGTGTGTGTGTGTGTGTGTGTGTGTGTGTGTGTGTGTGTGTGTGTGTGACTGCTTTCTGTGTTTGCCCCTTGATGGATTGATAGTCCATTGACAGCCTATTTAAATCAGATAAAACGGGAATAAAAGATCAGATGATCTTTTAAGTTGTTTTTGGTTCCCTTATTCGTATCATTTTTTTTTTCTTCTCAATCTAACAAGATGCTGTTTTTTTGTTTTTTTTCTTAAATCACGTTTGAAAATCGTCATATTTTTAAATGTTTTAATTACGTAATCTTCTTTTGTTACTTCTGTACGTGGTCATTGACTTTTCTCGGTTTGGATTAATAATTATTTCACGCTGATTCAAGAATTCAAGACTCAAATCCCACTGTTTGAGGCAAAATAACTTAATCTTTCTTAAGTTATTTCCAAATTTCTTTTTTTATCTATATAGAATTGCAGAGTCATTCCTAAAAGTCGTTCCCATGGCTTGTACATGTTTTTTTTTACAGGTTCTCTTACAAATACTTGAGGAAGGAGGGGAGCAATTAGTGCACCAGTCACTCGCCCTCTTCTTTCAATTGACATTAAAAGTTAATGATGGGCTTCATCAATGGGCGTTACTTCAAACCTATTATGAGATTACTAATGCCATTAAAACATGACTGTGAATCTGATGGCATATCAATGTCGAGCTCGGAGTAGACGCACGCCTAGGAAGTTTATGGCCTTGAAATCTGAGAACCGTCACACACATCTGAGCTGAGAATGGAATGCAGAAATGGTCCCTAAAGCTTTGTGTGGGCATCGAGCTTTCAACGTCAGTATATTTTCAAACACTGCAATTAGGCTTACATAATAACTTAATAATGACGAATAATCACGATTTTTGTTTTCTTCTTTTTTTTTTGAGGGGGGTTGGCCTTACAACTCAGATTACTGGAAACGAATGAATCTTTATTTCAAACATACAAACGTGAAAAAAGAAGCATTCAGATGAATAAAACAAATGTTTCTTTTTTTTTCTTTCTTTTATGTTTGTAGGTTCGAAATAAAGATTCATTCGTTTCCATTATGAGGTCCCGTTTACACGACAACGTTTCACGTGACACCACGTAACACGTAAAAAACAAAAAGGAGTGCTTTTAACACACTGACAACAATGTAGTTAATATACCCTGCCACTGGAGGGCGCTGTTGCTTGATTTTGAAATGAAACCGCACAGACATGTGCAGAGAATAAAAAGCTATAAACAAAATGGGAGAGAACCCGACATTCATATGGACTGATGACGCATCGGATGCTATCAGGGGTGAGTCTCAACTATAAGACTACTGATATGGACGATAAAACTAGAATACGGACCGCGAGTCATACCACTACGGTCCACCATGTTTGTTTACAAGTGGATGAGCAGAAGGAAGAGTTGGGAGGGGGAGGTGTACGCATGCGCAGTAACAGGCTCCATTGCCTCCGGGGAATAACGACCTTGAAAGACTCGTTCCACCTTGGGAGCCGGTGTAAAAACTTTGCGGCTACAGAGAATCCGCACGCCGGTGTCGTGTAAACTGACCATTTCAAAAGTGAAAAAAGTTTTGCGGAACTCGTATTCGTTGTCGTGTAAACGGGCCCCCCTAACAAAACAAACAAACTAAAAAACTACACTAAACTAACAAAAAAATTGTACTGAATGGTTGTCGGACTCCTGATAATCCCGCTAAGCGAGTAATGAGCTCGCTCATGTGTCGTCTGCCAGTCTGTATGATTAGCAGATTAATAACAGGTTCAATGGTCAGTGTGACTGAGGTGTTGATCGTCTCTGGTCACTTTATTAAGCTGCAGAGAGCTGAAGCATCTCCGAGATCACCTGTAACACACAAACACACACATACATATACACACAGGTCATTCCAGCAACGTTGGAGGCGTTTCAAATCTGTTAACCAACTTTTCATAGACCTATAGCACCCTCTTGTGGTTCTAACCGATAAAAGCACTTTTTCCTTTAGATGAAATGGACAGTAAAAGCGTCTTATTAGTCCAAATTAAGCTTTTTAATCATTGTAAAAATAGACAAGAGGCCTCTCAAAAAAACATCTAAGATAATATTAATGCTTCAATGAAGCCTTGAAATTTTCCAAAAAGGTTCATAGACTGATGTGTATCACATTCCAGGTTTGATAGTAGCCTGGAACGCTCTCTCACGCCAACGCTTATAATCTCTTTTTGGCACTGTAATATCAAGAGCCTGCATTATGCAACATTGGATGTGCAAAACAGGTCATATTTGGAGAGAAAAACTATTTCAAACATTTGCATTACTTGCATACAACTGCAGGTTGATCCAATTTTAACATCTTTACTTAGAGTAAGTAGCCATCAATTTGAAAATAGTTCAGTTTTATTTTGGATGTTCAACACAACTGCAAGTGTTTATTTCTTTTTCATTCATCAGTGGGAGAAAAAAAAATACAGTTTGAGTAGAAACGTTAAAACATTCGTTTTCAAAAAACAATGACCAGACACATTTCATAATTTGAGACAAAATATTTCACTTTGAACATGTGTAGAAGCCACATTTATGCTTGAGGAATGTAAGAATATTAACATTCAACATCTTTAGACTTAAACACACGTCTGAACCAGACCCTCAGCTTCTCTCCTCTTCCACTGACCCATCTCTGAAATGTAGATCTAAAGGAACTGTCAGTTAAATAGTGGGCAATTTGGTGAAACTTCTGGAGAAAGATTTGATGAGAGTCACTTCTGGAAGAAGCAAACTGCCGGTGGACGGCCTGTGTAGTGCTCAAGCGGTGCATGAATATTGGAATCAGGTTGCAGAAGGATCCCATCTCCTGTTGGACAGAGGTCTCCTTCTCCACCCACTTCTCTGCATTGCGCTCCTCACAAAAACAAATAGTAACACGATGTGCACATAAAATGCTAAAAAAAAACAAAAAAAAAACAACCTAACAAAATTCATCCATCTTCAAGCAATCAGTGGCGTTTGTCCAAAAGACAACTCATAAAAACAAGAAAAACACCACGCATGTTGAAACCGCCGTTCTAAACCTTATGACCGTCCCCGTCTCTGTCCTCTCCGTCCGCCGAGCGTCGCAACAAGCGTCTGTCCGTTCTGCAGCGTCTCACTCGTACTCGGCGATCAGCACCATCATGCCCACACCGAACAGCAAGGCCAGGATCTCCATTAACGACTGGCCGAAGCTGGAGCGGCCCGCCAGCAGCTCGGGGAGCACCGTCACGGTGGCGATGTAGACAAAACCCCCCGCCGTGAAGGGCAAGATCCAGGCGGTGGCAGCGGCGCCGACGCCTTCGGCCAGCAGCGAGCAAGCGGTCCCGGCCAGGGCGCCCAGAGCAGTGAGCAGCTGGAGACACATGGCCTGAAGCACAACCAGCAACATGTTACACAGGCATGAAGGAGAGTTTTATTTTTTATTTTTGGACGGGGGATATTCAATCAACAGGTTTACAAACGTGCAGCTCAACCCAACAACTTTAGCATTACAAAGTACTGATTTGTTTTAACCTTTTAATCCTAAATCTTCCCTTCAGGACTTAAATTTCTGCCATCATTTACCTTCTTCTTGGTGCAGCCGGACTGGACGAGGATGGCAAAGTCTCCAATCTCATGTGGGACCTCATGCAGCAGGATGGTGAGGGTTGTGACGGCGCCAACTGCTGGGCCGACCAGGAACGACGCTCCGATCGCCAGGCCGTCGGTGAAATTATGAGTGAAGTCAGCTGCCAGGTTCAGGTAACCGGACACCTTGATGTCTGAGTTTGTGGACAGAGCAGACAAATTGTTTTTCTAAAATCTTCAAGTGTGAACACTAAAAATCACTCTTGAAGTTACAGCCACAGGTGAGGAGTTATTTTTCTTGGAACCACAACAACACATTGCTGTATTTTCAAGGTAGAGGATTAAGTATCGCAGTAGAAAGTAGGTATAATTTTTCTGATGAGACTTCCATTTGTGACCAATCCCAACAACATGTATCGAAGTTTAATCCGCAATTAATGTGAAAATGATTGACATGGCAATCTAAGATGGCGTGCTCCAAAATCTCGAGTTGAACCTAAGCCAGAGCCTCTCCCTTCTTTGCTGATTCACATGGTTAAGATGATGATCACTACATATGTACGTCAGGTTTTCAAAATGAAGTCAGTTCAAATTAGGTCTCAGATTGTTGTAGGGTTACAAAGAGCATAACATTTCCGTGGTCAAACAATCCGCTATGCCCAAAGGTTCCAGCATTTGAAAATATCCAAATTGTATTTACGTCACCAAAATGCCTGAACACCATGAACTTGAATTTGACAGCAGCACTACTGATTCCCAGTAAAAACATAAAGGTTCTTTATGTTATATATATAATTCGTCACAATATTACCCTTGACAGATTACATGTGCAACATTTAAAAGTAAAGATTAATTTCAATAAGCCTTTCCAAATATCTTTAAGTGGAGTCGAGCGGAACTCTTTGCTTCCGGTTGAGGTCGAGCAGGAAACTTAATTGTGTCATTCAAAGCTAAAGAAGAGCTGGAGGTTTAGTTTGCAGCGTTCCGTTTACCTGTGCTCTTTTTCTCCTCTTTCTTTGACACTTTTCCATCTTTTCCTCCTTTCTTCTTTTCCTTCTCTTCCTCTCCGTCACTGTCCTTTTCCTTTGCAGCGGCTGAAAATGTTCATCACAAAGTTCACACCACTCGTCTGATCAGATTCAAAGCACAATCGTTTTGTTACAGGAGTGATGCAACTCCTGCACTTTGAGTTATTTACCGAAAAACACAGGTTGCTGGAAAACGTTCTAAATTCAGAAAGGAAAACAAACACACGCGTCTGTCCTCGTACCGTGCGAGTGTCCATGGCCGTGTCCTCCTTTCAGAAGACGCACAAATTTTTCGACAACCAGGAAGGCGATGATCCCGCCGAGGACCCAGAGACCCACCGACATCATGTGGCCGTGAGCAGCTCCTGCGCAAGGGATCGTAATCAATGTGACACCGTCTGATCGCAGCACCAGCCTTTCATCACAAAGCTGACAGGCGTCACATTTCAGGAAGTAGAAGCACAAGTGCGACAATTAGGATTTTTTTTGTATGTTTTCTTTTTCTAATCCAATAATCTCAAATAAGCTTTTGTGTGATATTGGGACTTTCCTCTACCGCTTTGCTGAGCCACAGCAGGAAGTAAAGCACAAGTGTTCACCTCTACCAAACAGCCGCCAAACTGAAAAAAGCCGTCGGTTGAACCATCAAGTTTGAGGGCATCAAATTGTGGCGGGGAAATAAAAGAATCTTTACAAGCTGAAGTCACGTTTCCAAAGTTGGACTCACCTGCTGCAACGTTGAAAACGTGTTTTATAATTTGGTTTAAAATACATTAAAGGTCTGTTTGACACCAAAGATGTGCCATCTTCCACCATTTATCACAAACTTTACTTAAAAAAATGTCAGGTGTTCTTTAGCTTTCAGATTATTTTAAGAAAGCAATTCTTTTTTCACATTTCCTTATTTTGACACTTTTGAAGGAACAAAACTTTAACTTTTTAAAATTCAAACATCTACATTTAATTACAAATCAAAACAAAAACCTAAACATTATTGTGTCAACTCGCCATGGTCAGATTACAAAATGCTTAAATATAAACATTGAGAATACAAATAAATCCATACCGTGAGAATGACCGTGGTCATGTGTGTCCTCACTTGCATGCGAGTGTCCGTGATCCTCATCGTCGTGGTGAGCGTGGGGCTCTGTGCCCAAAAAATATAATACAAGATTAAATATGAAGAAGAAAAACTCAACATCCTACAACTTTGCTGTTTAGCTGTTCTTAACGCCTCTAGATTTAAGAAAAATATAGGCAGAACTAAACAACACTATGTTCATATTTATGAAGGGTTGTTGAAATAAAAACCCCAGCTGTGATTGTTATGAACAATAAGAACAAAAATGTATAAAAAGCAGCCTTAGTCTGGTTATAACACTGATGTTTTTTTTGACATGAATAAAAAAAAAAAACGATCCCCGCCTGAAATAAAGACTTCTAAACCAACTAAACACACAACATGATGGCCTTCAGAAGCACTGCACTAAATTATAACTGATTTAGTGGGAAACAATGCTGCAGTTTGACTTATTTTGTTGAAGAATTAACTGTCACAGTTAACTGACACCACCTACAACCTACCCAGAGCATGTGGGATAAGGTGCAGGAAAGCATCTCCCAGCAGTCCACCCGAGGCGAAGCTCAGCAGCACCTTGAGCAGGTTCTGGTGCTGGTCACTGTTGGACTGAACTGGGATCAGGAACAGGATGAGGAACGGAGCGGCGCTGATCAGCAGGGTGGCTCCAATAGCCTGCGGACGACGATGGAAGCAAATTTGTTTTTCACTAGGGTAAAATCTTTCATAGGGGACGTCATAGCAAGATTGTCACCCATGCTAAAGGGCAGAATGTTAAAGCCAATAACTCATCATTACAATAGGAAATGATTTTGGAGAAGGAATAACTGCTGCCAGGTAAGAATAAGAAAATCATTTGAAAACAAAGCTGGTAATCATGAACCTGTTGATGTCAAGCACACCTGAGTCGACTACAGCTTGATTATGGTGGCAAATCAGCGTCAAGCCCCCGAAGTTCATTAAGTAGAAAGAAGAGCCACAGAAGTAAAATATCTGTCCATTGCGTCACACACAAAGCCAAAACCAAATCAAGTACAAAAATTCAAATGGAATCTATTAAATGCATCTGGATTTGGTGAATCAAAATTAAAGAAAAATGGAACTATTGTAACTTGTAAGGCTCAAAACGTAATTCACACAAAAACCCCAAAACACAACTTTGAGGTTGTATAAAAAAAACCAAAAAAAAATCAAAGCTTATGTTGTGGGCACATTTTCTTATGTGTTGGACAAACTTGGTATTTTTTTGCTAAAATGTGAACACAAATGTCAATTACACTTTATTTCATCCAATTAATTGGCAACACAAAACTGTACTTTTAAAATTAGGAGACTTTATGTGTAATGACGAGTGTCACTACAGTGTAAACCCAAGCAGCACAATGAGCAGCTGGTTACACTGCACCTCCTTCCCGTCTCGCCCACAACTATTATGAAAAACCCTTTAAACATGCTTCCACCATTGCTCTCATGACCTCACCTGCGTCCACAGCTCCACCGTGTCTCTCTTCTCCTTCTCCGTCTCCCGCTTCACTCTCTCTCCCCCATGTGAGTGTCCATGTTCACTTTCCTGCTTGTGCACCCGGGCAATATCCTCTTGATGAGCGTGTCCGTGCCCGTGGTCGTGCCCGTGGTCGTGCCCGTGGTCGTGCCCGTGGTCGTGCCCGTGGTCGTGCCCGTGGTCGTGCCCGTGGTCGTGCCCGTGCCCGTGGTCGTGCCCGTGGTCGTGCGAGTGGGCGTGCCCGTGGTCGTGCTGGTCCTCCTCTTCCTGAGGCAGGTTGGCCTCGGCGCTCCACTTGCTCGCCCCGTGGAACATCTTCACCTGACCATGGTCATCATCTTCGCCGTGGGAGTGGCCGTGGTGATGGTGGCCATGGTGATGGTGGCCATGTCCATGGTCGCCATGGGAATGGCTGTGGGCGGAGGCTGATTGAGAGGCAAAGAGCAGTACTGTGGATGTGGCCAGTGTCAGCACCAACAGACGTAAACAGCCCATATTATCTGCTGAGAAAGAGGAAAGTGAAGAAGACACAATAAATAAAAAAGACTCCAAGCCTCTCTTGGCCTCACACAAATGAATCTATAAAATTGTTTACATGTTCACTCTCAGCCATTTCATACATTTCGACATGTCTTGTTGGATCATAAACAGTATATATACAGTCTTCAATTTATCATCATTGACTATTCATGTATAAGTGAAAAGTCTGCAAACAATCTCAGTAATATGGTGATTTGCAGTAAATCCAATGGATACTCAATTTGAATATGGTTAATATGACCATTATGATCACCTGAAAAAATGAAAATACATTTTTAAAAACTAATTGGCAGGACAGAATGTATGGGGACAGGGACTGGAAGTGGCCTGTGTCTCGCCAGGCGCTCATGACTGAACTTTATAAAGGGAGGGCCTTCACAGTGCATTTGGCAGACGCAATGAGGTAAAATAATCATCACAAATGTGTACGCAAATATCAGAACTCGGATTTGTTTTATAGTCATGAACTATTTGATCTCCGTCATGGTGTCTCAATAAAATAGACGTTTGAAAGCTACAAACATACAAATTAACAGCTTTGTGAAGACATTTGTTAGTAGCTTTACTGAATACAGAATTCACACAAGCTGCACAGTTGAGGAAATGTTTTATTAAGGAATGATACTGCAGACAGTATTGAGCATGTATGGATTAGTTAAGAAAATAGCAGGAATTGTCTTTATTTTCAAATGGAAGTTCAACCACCAGATGGTCCTTAGTTTCACAAATTGTAATTATACTGGAAATTGCTGCCAGAGTATTCTCCTGAGTTATGATCATAGAAATGGCTACTCCAGATGCTGCTACCCCAGTTTGAGTGAACTTTAATCAATCTGTTGTATATTGAATGTGTACTTTTTTGGTACGTATGCAAATGGGAATCTAAAGCGTCTATGTCTCCTATTATATTACATAAGAAGCTGTAGAGACTGTACAGGATTGCTGTGGGGAACAGGGAGCTGAGCACACAATCAAAGCCCGATGATCACATATTTATTAAATGTATTTAGTGAAAGAACTGAAAGTAAAAGTCAAAGAAAGCTGCTGAAACACGTGTTCTTGTCAGGGTAAAATGGTTCTCGGTAGGCTGTGGCGATGGGACCTACAGAAGGAAGTCAAAGTGAAGCCACTGGTCCTCTGCATTGAAGGAAGGCCATCGAGGTTGTTTGGGTTTGTGATTAACGATGCCTGCTGTTGGAAGTGTACCAAGCAAAACCCAGGACCCACAGGGGAGACTCCACCTGCCAGCTGGTCTGGAAACAAATTGAAGTCCACAAGGTGGGACTGAAGACAACTTGCTGGGGCCAGTGACTTCTTATTTAGGATAATTTGGTATCAGCAAATGAACCCTAACGATGGAATATTGTGACAGACTGATTTGAAATGGGGACGAGGTGCTCGATGCTTCTGGTCAATACATTTACAGGAAATCTACATCATTTTCGGGGCATTAGCCAATCAAACTGAGAAGAAAGTTGATCACTCATATATCGATATATAAACTGCAAGTCATTGCCGTGCAGTACTTTCTACTTTTGTTGCATTAATGTGATTTTTACCTCGATGAAATGTGTTTAAAGCAGCTGCTACATGCTGAAGTGTGTGGAACTTACATAGCATTGTAAGCAATTTATAACAGTGAGTCTGCGTCAGCTCACTGCTCCTCATCTCGTATCGCTTTTTGGTGCAACTGTTTGCCATTGGCTGCACGTAAAGCGGATAATCTGATCGACTCTCTTGTTAAAGCGTCAGATTTAATCTTACAGCAAACCTTAAAAGCTGGTCATCAAACAATACAAGTCCAGACAACCTGCTAGCTTTGTAGCTACTAGCTAATACCCAGTCCTGCCATCACCTTCACGCAGCACAACAAACACCGCCTGAGCCGGAGGTAAGGGGGGCAAACAATGATTTGAGCCTCACCGGACAGCGTCGAGGATCGCCGACTCTTGGGCAGCTGGAAAACTCTTGAGAGAGAAACTGTTATTAGTGACTACGTTGATGCTGCTGCTCTCTGTGAATAAGACGTGGCATTTACTCAACTGGACGCGCTGCGCGAAGTCTCGCGAGAACTCGCTCCATTCAAAGTTTCACCTCCGCTGTGTTCCCCCTGTCAGCTCTTCTTGTGTCGAATTTTATCACATTGCAATCGTTGTGGCGTTTTACGCTGTAATAATTCCGAATCAGTTTAATGGGAAAAGCGGACAAAAGACTTGTCAGGGTGTGCAAGGAGGGGGAGCGTCACTCGAATTATCGCGAGATCAGAGTCGGCGTTTAAACTGTACAGATGCAGGATGTGAAGCCGGATAAAGCTGCAGAGTCACCTTTAGTAAACTTTTGTCATATGACTTTATTATTTTCAACCCTATTTTATTTTTGCATTGTGTAAGACAATATAAGCGTATCATGCTTTGCTACAACTGCACAAGCAAAATAATATAAAACCTTTCAAAACTATACTATGCAGTGAAATTGTTTAAATTTGCTATAAAGATAAGAGTTGTATGAAAATCCCATTCCCAGATGATTGGAGGAAGTATGTAATATCTTCATAGAAACAATGCAATATTTTCCAACATTTAGTAACCTGTCTGGCCCTGGGGTGGTTTAAGAATGAAACACCAAACAAATAATTCCCCCCAAAAAGCTTGTCATCATTTTAATCATTTACATGCACACACCCAAACACACACAACACATTTCTGTTTTGTACGGACACCGTATGAGCCCTGGCTTCACCTGTTGGATATGACTGCTTCCACCAACTAGATCAAGCTTTATAGAAGATAATGTGGTCGATGTTTGAAGATAGATAGTGGGGATTCAACTTCAATTCAATTCAACTTTATTTATCTAATACCACATACAACACAGTTATTTCTAGGCACTTTTAACAGAGAGAAACCCAACAAATGCACAAGAGCAAGCGTGAGCGACGGTGGAAAGAAAAAAACTCCCTCTAACAGGAAAAAACCTTTGCAGAACCAGACTTTGATAACGGCTGTCTGCTATTACGGTTGCGGTGAGGATAGAGGAGAGAAAAGAATAGGACAAACAGGCAGATTGGGGTAGGAATACAGACCGTGGTTTGGGTTGGGGGTAAGAAAACAGACCCCAGCCCGGGCAGGGGTAGGGGTAGAGGTCTAAAAGGCCTAAACTTTAGGTTTACCATTTTTTTCCCCCAAAGGAGTATTTACGCTCCATCAAGTGCTCATTTGGGAATGTGATTTCCTTGCTACAGTGCCATGAAATGGCTTTTGTGCATAGTTGGTTCCAAATAAATTAACTAAATTTTAATGTGTTAGTTTGTTTGTCTGCCTTCTGCAATTTTGACTGTAATTGTCATACAGCAGGGCAGTTCTGTAACCACTCAGGGAAAGGTGAGGAAATAATGTTGAACACGCTGGTTGTTGTTTTGTTTTACCGGACAGAGATAGAAAGTGAACACACACTGACAGAGATAGGAAACTGTCACTACAATTCACCGGCAGGCTGCCCCACTCTGACTCGTAATAATGCGTTGAAATGTGTATAATATTACCACATAGACTCTTGTTTATAAGAGCCTCTATGCAAGTCAGATGGAAAACCCTGTGTGGAGTTTGAGTTTAGGATTTTTTATTTTCCCAAAAGCAAAGCATGAGGTTTATAAATGTTCACAGTAGGGGGCGCTACTTACGTTCCCAACATGTTTGACATTTTCTTTGATCAGTTTATTTCTTGCACTAAGTTGGTGAAGCAAGTGAAAGGCCCTCGGAATAAAGGAGAATTCTTTAAATGTTTGTTGTTGTTGTTTTTTTACAACATATCATGATTTATACAAGCAACTTGTATTTGTGTGACTTGTGTATTAATAAGTTAGAGCTTGTTTGTTAAATGACATTAATTAACTTCACTACATTTTTTTTATCAGTTCCAATCCCAAGCACATAACATGTAAACAACAAATAGCATCAACGTGCTGTAGATGTATGTGGACGGAAGCAACATATTATGATAATTTTCCTCCACAGCCAGATATCCACACAGGAAGGTAAAGAGAGAGGAGAGAGACTCACAGAGTCAGTGGCATTTTGAAATACTGCTGCTTAACCCAAATAAATAGTCTGCAGTGACCTGAGTCAGCAAACTATGTGCTTTATTGATTAGTTAAGTTTTAGTCTGATCTTGAAAGCAGCAACTGTGTAAAGATCCTGAAATAACACTTGAAAGTGCCGCCTTTACTTTGGATCATTTTAGGAACGTCCTACCGCCCACTGAGTTTGGGACTTTAAAAGATAGTGCAGGCATATCGGAGAAACTTTCAAAGGAGCGTCACAAGATCTGATAACAAATCTTTTGAAAAGATTCATCTTGGGGTGAAAAACAATCACAAAGATTTGGAGTAAATTCCAATTTTTGAAAGAGAAAGTATCATTATACTCTTGATTTAATTATTAGTCAGATAAAGAGAGTGTTGCATACATATTTCTGTGGCTCAGAGGACTGTCAACGTACGACCATCCAGTCACAGATTCACCAGCGTGTGACAGATTTGTAATGTGAACTTCTCAATGCAGCCAAAAACAACAGAAGCACTTAGTCATTGCACAGTTTAAAACAATTCAAACACCCTAAAATCAAAAGAAAATACTTAATCTTGAGGTAAAAAGGTTAAACAAAAGGCTTTTAACACTTCTGCTTGGAGTTTTCAACATTTCATGAACCCATTTTTGATATCTTTGTCTTCTTTTCCTGATAAAATTGTTCAAATCCTGAAGCTGTCCTCAATCCAAATGTTGCTCTGGATTGCTTTGCTTATGTTACCTCTGTGTTTCAGCTGATTGGCAGTTAAAATATATAATATATGAAGTAGAAATACATTCAAAACAGAATTATTTTTCTCGTCTGAAGATTTCTTTGTTCTTAGATAAGTTGTTTAATCACCTTTACACTTTTATGAGTTCAGTTATTGAGAGTAAAATTGGATAACTTCTGACTTTTGTTTTGATTCAACCACCGTATCTTCAGGAAATCTATATATTAGAGACGTGAATAATAACCTTTCAATTCTCAGAAGCTTGTGAGAGGGATATCTTTCTCGTCCTGTGTCCTCTCAACACTAATCTCCATATGCCTGCAGGAGTTGATCCAGGAGGAGTTTGAATCAATATTGATTGTACATTTTTGCATTTTACCACAACTGTTTTTCACATTGATTTTTGTGCAGCATTAGTACTTGAAGCAATGTGTTTGCTCTTTAGCTGTAGGTGATGTATTAAATTGTTTTTATATGAAGACCCTGTTGAGGTAATTTGATCACAATCTGACTATTCACTGATCTGTGTGACCAGTAGCGCTTTAGTCTGAGTCAAACTGCAGTCCAAAATACCATAAAAACAATAAATGATATTTCTGATTCGTACTTAGAGAAACAACGTCCTCACAGGAAAGACAGATGTCAGACGCACTCCCAGACAGACAGACATTTGAAGCAATCAATATCCTTGTCATTGAGTAAAGTCTACTTCAAGTTCACACGTTCTTAGGGGCGTCTGCAGCCGGCTGCTCATTTTGTCCAGGGGAACTCCACTGACCCCTAAGCCACGGCTCGGGATTGTCCTGATGCAAATCAGGAGAGAGAACCAATTCATTGTCGCACAATTCGATTAGACATCTGCATATTGAGCATCTGCACCCCAGGAAAATCTGCCAATACCTCGGCCACCATCCCCCCCTCTGGCCCCCCACCGGGGTAGCGCCCCATGACCCCAGGGGCAGCCTGTGTCTCTGCTCCCCACCCAGCACCTCTTGTCTCCCTCTTTCGTCCCCCCCTGACCCTGTCAGGCCCAGCCACAATGCGTGACCCCGCCCCAGAGACGGTACGATTGGAGTTCAAGGTAAATGTCCCTTTCTCTGCGTCCGTCTGCAGGCTGCCCTGCATGGCCTCTGTCCGGCCCTTGTCCAATAATCATATGCACCGCTCTTTTTTTGTATTGCTTTCTCACACAGTGACAGACAGACTCACAGACTCTGTTTTCTCACAACAATCTTTTTTTTTTTTTTTTGACATGGCTCGAAAATGAAGCCTTTCTTTTCTCTGCAGCATTTCCATTGCAACCAATTGTGACTGCTGGCTCGTATTCACACATCTTTGCCACTCAGAGGATTTCCCCCCTTTTTTTTTCTTTTCTGCTCTTATTGATTCATCAGGCTCCATTTCAGTGCTGTGAAAAGAAACTGAACATGTCAAGAAGTTTAAAGCAACATGTGTTGAGTCTTAACACTCACAATGCAAAGTTGAGACGTGTTGATAACACCATAAAATCAACCAGACTTCATGTTTGAAGCTTGATATTTCCCCCTTTAAACGGCCAAATAAGTACTTTTAAAAGATTATCAAATGACAAAGATTAAAACTATACATCAGCATTAATTGCTTTTTAAAAAAGGATGTCTGTGTTTTGAAAGATAGTTGTAAAAATATAGTGTGAATATGTTGTTAAAGTCTCACACACAGGCAGAAATACAGGTATAGCATATTTGAAAATAATAAATATATGTGTTTATTACCTGCTTGTAATCTATCTTTGTTTGACACAGTTTCGCCATTTGAGATTTTTGGTGTCTTTTTGGTGTGGCAGGTTTAATCTCACTCCTCAGTTCTTTCACCCTCTTGCACATTGAGTCAGCGTTTTAAGCGGACCCCCTACCGAACTTCATGTCAAAATGTTATCTGTCACTTTTTGCAGCTATTCTACAGATATGAGGAAAGCGAAATACTAGAGATTAGTGGTGTGTATGACAGAGGACAGCTGCACAGACAGTAGCAAGTAGCCTTTTATGGCGTCACATTGTAGATTTTGATTTGTTATTGTTGCATGTAGCTCCTCTGTTAGATTATCTAGAACTGGTAGTTCTACAACATCATGTCAAGCATTTGAAATCTAATAACCATTTCTTCTCGAAAAGTAACTGTAAAATGCTGCTTTTCCAAACAATCCCTTGTTTCTTTCTATTTTGATTCATAATTCTTCCTGAAGTAACTTGTACACATCTTAGATCCATAACAGTAGATCCTCTCAGCAAGAATATCTTGAATGATGACCAAGTATTCTTGAAACACATTTGACTGATCTGGATTGTGTTGAAATGAAGCCCAAGCTAAAGTCAAACATTGGCTGCAATGAAATCAATGCAAAAGAAGAAGATGAAGGCTGAAGATGATCAATGTATCAGGACAGTGCGTGAGAACGCAGCGAGGAACCGGAGCATCTCCAACTCGGCTCACTACTATGTAGTCTGTAAAGCAACTTAATATTCAGGTTAGTTACTCTGCAGTCACCACACGCTAACAGCTCAAGATGTGTAAAGAAAGATACCACCTGCAAACAAACAAAAAAACATTTGAATTCAAAAGAATGACATTTTCGAAAATGTTTTCAATATGATTTTATTTTAGCTGCTAGACTATTTCGTAGATGTTTTAGTCAAAGAAGTAAATAGAATATCACAGTCCACACGTCTGTATATGCTGGGTCTGTCTGACGGAGAAGCTGGAACCTATAGAGTGACATGACCAGTGAGAATCTTATGTAACCCCCCCGAGGCTGTCAAGTTGTTGCAGGTGTTTCATGAATCTCCCAGCAACCACAGCAGTCTGCCTGTTCATAAATGAACTTCTCCATAGGTTACGTCAAAAACCATCCTCAACACAGAGATGTCCGACTGGATTCCTCGTCACACAAGAGGAGCAATATAAATGTAATTATAAAACAAACATACACTGAAGTAAGCCGTGTTTGTTGTATCCTACATTTATATGTTTGGTCGTGTCTTCACAAAATTACATTTTTCAATTTCAGCTTTCTGTCATCGTTCCACAAAAGGTCTCTGATTTGGTCCCCTTCCGCCAAATGAAAGACTAAAAACAAAGGAACGTTCCCTCAAATTGTCACTTAATTCAGCCCAGAAATCTTTCATTCTATTTAATTTAAAGAGGTGAGCTGACAATATAACTCTGCATCAACTACTAAAAGCCACTAATTCTGTTAGTGGCATGAATGAATGTTATGAGATAGGCTAAGTTGACACATACCAATCAACTAAACTTATATCACACAGAAAAAAAATGAGAAAGAAGATTGGCGAAAATATAAAGTATATCTCAACAACACAGTCAGTGAAAAACAAATCAATACCAAATAGATCAATAAATCACAAATGAATTTAGTTCAACTAAAAGAGGACATCAGGATCATGTGTAGACTTGTTAGATCCACCAGCTGCTGCCTTTACCTCAGGAACATTGCTCCCACCAGCGTTATATTTTTGAAGTATGAAAGAAGAAATGCAGTCGATCAGGTTTAAACATGAAATCTGATGATGTGAACACATCAAACGCTGAAGCCCCAAACACGTGTGCGGGGTTTGTATGTGCTCCTCGTTTCTTGTGCGTTGGCATGTGAGTCTCTGACGACTTTGAACCCCATCTCTCTGATTCTTGGCAGGAAGTGAGCGTCAGCAGCTCCTGCTCGTAAAACTGCTTTTGGTCTCTTTCCCATAGTGCTCTGACGGGGGAGAGGACAGAGAATCTCTGTGTCAACTCGCTGTGGCACGGGATGTGAGGAAATCGCCGGGAATGTCAATAATCGCTCCGACTGAGGATGAGCTGCTACCTAGTGCCCACTGCAGCAGAATCACCTGAGACACTGAAGCTAAAACTCACCTCATGACTTCAGTCAAGTTGTCACTGCACTTGACTTGAATGAGGATCAGTGTATAATTTGACTTATACCGAAGAGTTGAATTTCACCTGTGCCTGTCTCCACACATGGATGGCCTTCACAAGAGTAACCGTGTGAATTGGTAGCTGCGTAAATTTCTTTAGTCACTAGTTGTCATATTTTGAACCCTGATGGCCAGACTGATGACAACAGAGCTGCATTTTACCCAAAGTATTTTTCTGCAGGTCGTAAGTTATTGTTTTTTATCTTTAGTGTTGTGCAGATGATGAAAATTAGGACTCGATTACAATCAGCCACTTCTTCCAAAAGTAGTGGAGTTAAATTGCTCTTTCAGCTATGCCGGTCATATGAACTTGGACCTGGCTGTCTCTGATTCTGATGCTTTTAGAATTTTCTTGGTCAGCATTATAACCGAGTCATACATGGGTTTAAGTCCAAGTGACAGCATTTAGCAAGGAGAAGATCTATAACTTTTGTACTTCTTGTGAGAAAAAGCAGCAAAATGAACAGTCGAGATGAACTATGAACGTGCAGACAGCAGCAGGCTGCTGTTTGAAGTGGAGATAATATTCATGGCTGTATATATTACAGACACAGTGAATACAGACTAATGCTATTATTACTTATAGTCAGACTTTTTTGTGTTGCTGTCAGGAACAGTGAGTTATTTGAGAATCAATTAGACATGCCTCCTCCAGTAAACAGGAGTTTAGTAACAGAGCTGCTCCTCGTGGAGACACTGAGCCGGAAAAAAAGGCAGTTATATTGTACTGTGATAAACTGAAAGTTAAAATATATAAAAAAAATGTCATAAGATTTCAAGAGAGTATGTTTCAATTCTCTAATAAAAACTTATAAACGTATGCATTATAATGAAATCCTTGTTAAATGAAGCACATTGTTCCAACAAAACAATCAGCAAAACCATGTATGTACAAACCTCAGATCTAAGAACCTTTGATTACATTTGTTTATAAAAACGTACATGAAAATATAAAATATGTTTGGAGGTATTCTAATGAATTGGAAAGATTAAAAAAGGTTTTTTTCCTCGACTTTATTCATCTTTTATAAAGGATTGAGTTGTCAGAATCGCTGTCTGTTCATTTTATCTGCTGTGTAAGTTGAGGCTCAGCGTTCTCCCATCGGGATATATTTGTAGCTACAACACAATGTTCAAAAGCCTTTGTCCCTCATCCTATTGCTGCGATCTGCATCTCAGGGCTCGTGGACAAAAGGTGTCAAACGGAGCGTTGGACTTGGCCGGCCACGTCCTCCCAAGGCTGCTCCTAATCCTATTAATGTGAGCTGTGGAGGAGTATGGATCCTGCAGTCCCTTCATCCCTGTAACTATTAAAGTCCAAGGGGGCCCTATGTGTTTACTCTGTGTATATGTGTGTGTTCTGGTGTGTGTAATTGCATTGTAAGCGTCTTCTTATCCACATTGTCATAATGTGTTATCCACTGATGCGGCTCAAGGTTTGCCGTCTTTTTTACTTTGCTACGGTGCAGGTGGACATTTCAATCCAGCGGAATAAAGAGAGGACACGTTTTGACACAACTTTAGTCACTTCATCTGTCTGGAAAAAGCTATTATGTGTTTAATTAGATTATTTTAGTTCGAAAAAATCTGCAAACTCATACATTTAAAATGTCAACTGTACAAGTGAACAATTGTTTTGCCATTGTTAACCACTTCTGAACCTTTTCAGTAAGTCATGCACATCTCTCACACCTGATAACACTGCTCTTCACATCTTGTGCTTTTTACAAATGTTGTTGTTTTTTGTTGTCTCAAGAGCCAAAAAACAAAAAAAGCATCCTTGGTGTGGTGTTTTCTTTGTTTCTTCTTCACTAACTCTCACTGGTTGAACTAAAGCCACACATAAACCTCAGCTCTCAATATGCCGGTTCTTAGACATGCATAAAATTGAATGTGGCTCAATATGGCCCTTTGGCACAAGTGCACTTCTTAACTGTTCGTCTTGAAATTGACTAAACATTCATAACGGTGTAGAATATGAGGTAAAGTCTTAAACATTGAGACTTTTTATAACTCTGCATCTAAATTGAGATTAAAGGTTTAAGTTTTTTTTTTTTAATGCTACCATTCTAAATACTATGTGTGCAATTTCAGACAAAGTTGTGGGTGAAAGCAAATCTGTGGAAGAAAATTTATTTTTGACATTCCCAATCGTGGTGTTAAGGCTATAAAGGATCCTTTTGAGGCAAATATGTTTCTCCAGTCTGAGCAACAACAGTATGTTCATCTTCCCCAAAATTTGATGAAAAACTCCCACTTTGACACATATTTTGCCAATGAAGCAGAACTTCTGCAGCATGTCTGGGCTGTGCAAAACAGAAGTCAGAAGGTTTGGAAATCAGTGGAAAGAAGCACCTTAATGTGATATTGATCAACTTCAATCCATTTTTCAAACTTTTAAAATTGCTGATGGTGGCTTTCAAGTCTCAAATCAATGCATCGTGATACATCAGTGTCTAACTGTGCAGAAAAGTAATGAAAGGTGACACAGTTCAAATCCACTGTGCTATCGATAGAACTAAACAGGATACGATATTTTTTTTTGAGTTCTAAATAAACATATAAGATGCAAAAAGATTTACAGACAGTTTATCCCATAAAATTTAGATTCATTACTCCCCTTCATTTGGCCTCATTGTTTGTGACTGGCTTTGAGCTTAAAATGACTGGAATGAAAAGTTGTGGAAGGGCCTTTTGTTTTCTTCGGGTTTCACTTATCTGGGTAAAGTGCAGAATGTGGCCACACAGACAGACACACGCACATGCAGCCGTCCTCCTCCCCTCAGTGGTTGCATTTGCGTGTACATTGACTAGAGTCAATTGCCTGTCAAACGCACTGTGCGATTAGACACCAGTAGGTATCGGCGCTAATGCAGGGGAGCCTCCCAAAGCCTGGACATTGTGGGGGCCCCCTCTCCGCAAACCTCTAGGCCCTTTTTAGTCCCTTCACCCTTCACAACCCCCCCCCCCCCCCTATCTTTTTCATCTTACCGCTGCAGTTCAATGTTAATGTCCAGTGGTGTCCACTCTTCGGACTTTTCCCTCCAAAGTAAAAAGAAGAAAAAAAAAACTCTCATAGAAGAAAGGGTGAAAAACAGAAAGAAAATCAAACCTTCCCTCCTTCTTTTCTCACCCTGGCCTCCTCTTGTGTGCTGTCCAGCTGGCTGTGACCCTTGACCTCCTGACCCTCACTCCTGACCCCTGGACCCGTTCCCACGCCACGCCTTTTTGTGTCCACCTCGCCATGGCAACACCTTGGCCACCGCTGCTGCCACGGTAACAGATGGACAGGGGCCTGGAAATAACTTCATTCAGCCCCACACGGAGGGGTGAGTACCATGGACAATCTGCCCTAACCCCCCCCCTGCATCCTCACCCCAGTCTCCACCACATACACAAACTTGGACATACACACCGCACCCCCACCTCAACTTTGACTCCTCCTGTGCCACATTCTAACACCCCGATCCTTCTTGGATCCATTCCCTCAGCAGGGGCCTCTTTATATCAGAGGCTGATAGAGTCATTAACACAGAGATCTCAGATTCGCAGTGGCATTTACACAGAACATACATAGCAAAAAGGCCTTATCGGTGCAGAAAGGCATGTAAAAAGACCCCCAAAGTCACCCACATATCCCTTTTTACACTGTGGGTATTTATGGTTTGGGGCGTAGGAGCGCTAACTTCTATGTCGTGCTGTAATTATCTCTCTGCTTCTTTTATTAGCCCTATTGTTTTCTCACATCCTTCGATGAGAAAGGGGCTTGGGGGAGAGTTGTAAAGACACAGAACTGAGCAGCGGGGGATCTGTTTGCCAACTCCAAGACAAACGATGAACTGAATAGAATTGCTGAGGAGCTCAATAAGGTGCAGCAGGAAAATGAACTGCAACAGTTTTGGTGCTAATCAGTAACTAACCTCTAAACAAGGTTGTGTGTGTTTTGTCTCTTTATTTTGTGGAACATCTCTTGGATAGAGACAGTGAATAGATTTAAGGGGAATAGCTTAATTGCTTGTGCTGAATGGGGTCTGCGCCGCGCAGAGGAAGAGAGGGTTTATACTGTTGAAACACATTTGTCTTTGTAAAGAGAGCAGAGGTCCTATGGGTCACGTCTTGTACTCCCTATGGAGAGCAAACAAACAAGTAAACAAACAAAATGGCGACCACCGACACTGAGGTTTCCTACTTGATAGTTGCTCAAATATTTCTTCGATGCTGACAATGAAAAATAACGCGGAGTGTATAAAATGTGTTATTTCAGATACTTTCTGATCCTAATAAGGTAAATTTGTCAAGACTTCATGGAAACATTTCCTTGAAATGCCTTGAAACATGTTTTAGATAGACCAACGGGCCTGACTGGCGAGCAGGTGGGGGGGCACTGCAGGCAACCGCCAAAAGACTGACCATTGAGGCAAAATCACACAAGCGAAGCCACTTATTCAATTTTTCGGATTTCGTATCCCCCTTCCATCCCGGTTTGCATCTGCATCCCACTATCTCACCCTCCGCCGCCCCCTCTCTCCCCCATAGCCTCTCCTTCTCCTTCTGTGTCCAACACCCCCTCATTCTACTCTCCCCCCCCCCTTCTTTTTCTCTACCCCCTCCCCTCTGCCTCTCGCCCAGTTCATTGTACCAAAGGAGATTTTCTCCATTGAGGCCCAGTCTCTTAGGTAACCCCAGCGCTGCATGAAATGAGGAGAGGGAGAGAGAGAGAGAGAGAGAGAGAGAGAGAGAGAGAGAGAGAGAGAGAGAGAGAGAGAGAGAGAGAGAGAGAGAGAGAGAGAGAGAGAGAGAAGGCGGGGAAATTGAGAGAGAGCGAGAAAGAGAGAGGGAGAGGGTAAAGGAAATGTAAAGGCAGAGGGAGGGCCCTACAGAAAGGGTTGAAGAAGGAGAGGGAGAAGGACACAGGATCAGAGGAGGCTGAGGCGGAGAAAGATGGAGAAGTAGGACAAGTGCGGTCAGATGTCGACAGAGATGCGGCTAAAACTCGACCCAGAACTGAAGGAGGAAGAACAAGAGGCAGGATGTCTGACGCACATGTAAGGATGAATGCTCTGAGGCTCATGGGGACTTTATTACCTGCTTTATGCAGTTTTTCCTCAATCCAGATCCGAATACTGGACACCACTCTGCTCTTGGTTTATTTCTTTTTTTCTTGAATTTACGCTTTGAGCTTGTCACATTAGAAATGATACTCTTTTTATTTTTGTTTGTTTTAAGTAGTGTAATAGTTGTGTTTTCTTTTATGTAACTTAGCAGCATGTGTGCAAGTAGGATCTCCTGAGAAGTGTAAACCCGAAACGCTGAGGCCTTCAGGCCTGTTTTAATGTCTGCATGGTCACAGTCTGTCATGATAACTAATTTGATCATTTGTTGAGTTTTTTTGCTGTGAATCTACAAAATATAGAGAACAAATGTTTTTGGGTGGTTTCATTAAGTGCTGCAATGACTTCCTTTAAAACTTCCCAGAAAAGTTTGAATCATTTGGCCTGATTCACATTCATGACAGGAAGTTTAGATTCTAGCATAGTTATCATATATAAATAGTTAGTTTGAACATTTTATAGTTTACTCACTATTACTACACATACCAAAGAGGTTTATATGACTGCTTTTGTCTTTAATGTTCTAAATGATGTGGTGGATTTTCTGGCTGTGTGATTTAACTGTAAACTTTTTTTTTCCTGAACAGAGACTTAAACTGTAAGGAAAGGACTCTCTGAAACGCTGCCATCCTTTGTGGCCATGCTACTCTGCACCTCAATGGTGGGCACACAGCACATGGGGTTCCCATGAATAGGCCAGGCCTCACCAAAGACCACATCATTTGGATAAAGACGGGGTCCCACAGAAAGAGAAAATGCCTCACGGAGCGAATCAGATAAAGAGAAAATGTTGCGTACGGCAAATCAGATTAGGGCGAGTCAGAGCTTTACTTTTTGGTTTTCAGGCCCCCGCCCTCCCTCCTCTACCACCACCACCACCACCCCCCCAGCACCACCCTCCTACTTCCAAGTCAGTGAAATTTACTACCGCTGGTGCTCATGTGTCTAATAATAATGCGCTCCACTGCTGTGCTGAGTTATCATCTCAAGCTTTTGTCTTCTTTGATCCGTGTGACCGTTAGGGGACCCACTTTTCCTTTTGTACAAGGTCACATCTTTGGCTCCTTTTGGATGGGCCTGCCCCCGGGTGGTGACCCCTTCGTTCATCATGGTGTCACCAGCACAGAAGACAAGCATGAGTTAGAGCTTTCTCCCTCTCTCTTTTCTCTCCTCTCTTTCTTCTTGCCTTCCCGCTCATTCCTCTGTTCTGATCTGAGCATCCTTTAGGTTTTCTTTTGGGTTTTTTGTATGAGCAGGTTTGCTGACGTACAGCTCGTGATCAGATTTATTCAAGAAACTGAACCTCGACATGCATGGTGATGTTTGGATGAAAACTGAATTCTCAGTTTTATCTTAATTCATTTCAGCATTATTAGGTCATTTTCCAGCAAACCAGGGCATGCACCTGAGAGTCCGAGCAAGCCAACCCACCAGAGAAAGACGGAGGTTCGGAGCTGATTGTCCAAACGCAATTCTTGCGTCTGCCTTTGTGAAACCAGGAGTTGTGGATGGACATCACGCCCCTGATCTCTGAAAATCAGCAAGGGACAGGCCACCATGGACGGGATAAAACTCAATGGCTTTGTCGGCGGATGAGCGAGAGACACTGAAAGACAAACAGAGCACGGGAAAGAGGGTGAATGAGAGACAGAGAGAGACAGAGAGAGAGAGAGAGAGAGAGAGAGAGAGAGAGAGAGAGAGTGTGTGTGTGTTTATGTAAATGTACAGCTTAAGAAGGTTTCTTCACATATTTGGAAAAAAGCTTTGCAAACTAAAACCACAATGTTTTTTGTTGTTTTTAAAAAAAACAGGATATGATGATATATTACTAAATAGTTCGGTCACTGCAGGTATCATGAAAACAGTTAATTTTATCTTCACAACTCGTGGTTTGTAATACAAGCTATACATGATTCATATCTTAAAGCAGTGACATCAAACAGAGACAGCAGGTGGAAAGTAGCCAACTGGGAAGTGGGGCGAAAGTGATGACGTTTGAAAATTCAGACCACACATACTGGTCAGTGCTGAAATCAGTGACAACCCAGCCTTTAGGGCAAATTATTTATTCATCTATTTCTAAATCAAAGCAATACCGTAAACTTTCCATTTCACACTGACGTGAACATTTTTAAGGGTTGAGGGTTGTAATCAACTTGATGCTTGCGAAGTCCGCAGATGATATTTCAGTCTTTTTCCACACAGGTGCAAAGTCTAAACGCCTGTCCACGTCTGGCTCTGCAGATCAGGAGTGTCCCACTTTGGAAAGGGGGTTAGAGTCTGTCTGTGGAGGAGAAAAGGCTGAATAGCTCTCACCGTGTTAAGTACAGTTGAATGTGTCCGGTTCGCACTTCAGCACCACAGTCTAGAGAGGGTCTTGCTAAATTTTGCTCTGGGTGAGACTGACAGAAAAAGAGAATGAATGAGGCGAGAGCGTGTGTGTGCTGTGTGAGGTGTGCGTGCGTGCGTGCGTGCATGCGTGCACACTCTAGTGTGTCCTCTCTGTTTGCCCCTGTGAATTTGCTTCTGTGTGTGTTTTCCTGTGTTTGACAAAGTTCAGGGGGCCAGGCTTGAAGAAAGAAAAGGGAAAATGAGAAAAAGTAAAGGATTTGAAAGAGGCTGGGGGAAAGAGGAGAAAGACAGTATGCTGGATGAAAAAGAAGGCAAAGATCTGACAGGGAGGAGGAGGAGGAGGAGGAGGAGGAGGGTGAGAGCGAGGAGAACGAGGAGAACAAGGGGAACAAGAGGACATTTTTTTGGAGGGAAAAGAAGACCTGGCATCTGAAATTTTGAGCTGAGATTGTCCTTTGCTTCACAGCACGAGTTGCGTAAATTGGTGAGATTTATAGATTGACGCTGCAGGAAGCTACAACTTAGACTGGGAAATATGTATAGGGAGAGAGGGAGAGAGAGAGAGAGAGAGAGAGAGAGAGAGAGAGAGAGAGAGAGAGAGAGAGAGAGAGAGAGAGAGAGAGAGAGTGAGAGAGAGAGAGGCTGCATTAATATGCTAATGGATTGAGTGAATGCACAACAGGCCCACTGACCAGGCTAATCACTGGTGGACACACACTGAGGCTAATCCCTCATGCTGTCCTCACACACACACACACACACACACACACACACACACACACACACACACACACACACACACACACACACATGCAAGCACACATGCACATTCAATGCAGGTTAAATATTTGGACAGTGACATATTTTGCATTGAATCCTTTTTGTTTCCTTGCACAGATTTGAATTGCAACACCGAGGATGAGGTTAAAGTTCTGACTTTCAGACCTAAATGGACAGTGCTTGAAATATCGATATCTGATTGGTGTAGAAATCTTATAATTTATATTGTGGAATTCTGATTTTATGTTGATAAAAATCCGTTTTCAGGATGAAATTATAAAACCGACAGTCAAGTGATCACAGTAAAATGAAATGTGTTTTTCTTTTTCTTTTTGCAGATCAGAGTTGCCTCCAAACAAGACTAAAAGTGTAGAGGACTGTGACTTCAGGCAAATCTCCTGAGGATTTGTACCTGCAAGAGTGAGTCTGATAATTCAATTCAAGTTCACTATGTAGTTTAACACAAAAGCAAATACATCTTCATTTGTATGAAATTCTGAGTGCAGGAGTTTAGAGCCCAGCCAATAAAACAAACAAATCCTTGTGTAAGTAATGTTGTGCAAAGAGAAACTGGAAATTTAGAAATAACCTCAACCACTAATGCAATTTAATGTACGTTTCCTGCTGTTCTCTGGGTTTATTAATCACATTATGTTATGTAATCTTATGTGCAATCTTTAATGTTGTGGTCATGCTATTAAAGTGAAATAAAAGTTATATTTCAACAATCACTTGTTGTCTCGCTGTGTTTGTCTGTGGAAGAAGAATTTACAGTCTGTTGTATTTTTAGGAAACTATTGAGTTAACAGTTTTCTTTCTTCACTTGTTTAAGCAATATTCTTTTTTTTAACAGATGTATATCATAGAATATGATCAGCGTCAAGAAACTACATCCTATCTCCAATATGTTCACATATATGTTCTTTTACTCATTTATGTGACACGAAAATTCCCAATATGGGAACGTTTAACCACTAAAATTAATTCACCAGCTATTCTTTAACTTTTATTATTTATTTTCTGTCTCTGAATGGATTGTTTTATTCCTTTTCTTTAAAAAAAAAATAAACGGCGGATAGGTCACTAATGATGATGTTTTTAAGCCAACCAAACAAATAAGCCACTTCGACAAAATAAAAGTCGATTAATCATATTGACATTACATTTTCCCCATATTGGGGAAATGTTGTGACATGTAATGTCAATATGATAATGTCAATCATATTGACATTACATTTTTATCAAACCCTGCAGTTGGACAAAATAACGACAAAGGTCACTTGTAATGAAATGACAATATGGACATTAGCACATTAGCACTGTGATATTGAAACTAAACGGTGGAACATGGAACATGGAAGCATCCATCACAAAAACACCTGAAATCATTGCTGAAATAAACATGACTATTTATGCAATGATAAATCAAAAGCATTCTTGTCCTACATCCCTGCACAGGATAAAGAGGTATAGAAGATGGATGGATGGATGAATGGTGTAGTCTAGTGGCGTGAGAGTTGTGAGCGTTTTGTAGTTCCATTTTAGACCCCTTGAGGGCGCTAAGACATCAAGTGACAGGCAAGAACTCAACGCTTCCTTAAAGGAAACGCACACTGACTGGGGGCAGCCAGATACTGATCGTTAAAGAAACATTGTCAATTTGTCATGGACCACAGAGGTAAAAGACAAGAGGAAAACTACACGGTGACAACACTATAAACATTTCATTATGATCAATTGTTGGCTTTAAGTTGCATGTTGGTGTGAGCGTTCATGAGTGGATAGACTGGTGATCTGTTCAGGGTGTGACCTGCCTTCACCCTTGATCAGCTGCAATCTGCTCCAGCAGCCCGTTGCTCTGTGTCGGATACGGAGGTAAAAAAAGATTAATGGACACTCTATCAGCACCTGATGAGAAAAATGTTATCTTGTAAAAGGAGTTGTTACATAGACAACAACAGGATAAGAAATCCAACTGTCATAGATTACAAAGAAAAGTTACATGCCGGTGTGTGAATATGAGGTGAGACACTAATACCATCTAGGAAATTGGCAACTAAAAAATATAAATGCAGAACTGCAAAAAAAATAAAAATTAAAAACCAGATAGATTTTTATTTTTTTGGAGATGTGAATATAGTGGTGGTCAAACATGTTATTATAATCATTATTGTTTGTCTTTATTTCTATTATATATTAATTTGTAATTATTCTGATAATTGGAATAATTACAAATGAATATATAATTATAATCACTAAATCAATCAATTTTAGCAATCACAATCTGATTCAGGCTAAGTGTTAAAGACTGGTGACACGTGCACAAAAGTGTGAGCAACATGTATAATCTGTGTTCTTGCTTTTCAAATAAAGGTTCAATGACAAATAAAAAAACTAATTAAGCTGAGGTACAATAAAAATTAATATCAGTAGATCAATAAAAAAGGCCATGAACAAATACTACATAAAATGAAGACATTAAAAGGAAAATCAAAGTAAAATGGAAGAAAATAAATAAATAAATAAATACTTAATGATGTCCGAGTGAGCTGACATTAGGTGAAAGTCAGAGTACACCTCAGACAGATTACCAGACCATCACAGAGTGACGCAGTCGCAGACCATCAGGAAGGGTTATAATTTTATCTCTGGACAATTTAAAGTCAACAATTATGCCTTCATGCATATTTTTAAACAGTGAGAAGGGTAAACAGAAAAATGGAGAGAGAAAAACTCCTGGTCCAGATTTGATCTCTTCAAAGCCACAGTGCGAACCAGCCTCTTTCCCTCCAGGGTGTCATTCTAGGACGGCCTTCCTGACAGTGGGAGGGGTGTCACATCAGCACAGTGAGCTTATTTGTAAATAGAAGGTGAATTGACGTTCTGTAGCACTGTACCTTATTTCTAAAGACTTGTACAGTCTAATTTAATCCAGCACTGCAGCTCTGCTACAAAGCATATTTGCAAAAAATAAAAAGTAAAAAATCATTATGTTGGCAATAAGAGAGATTTTAATTTAGCTAGAGGAGAAACTGTAGTTTACAGAGTAAGACTGCATTATATCTGTGAGTCTAATACTTTGGCCTTCCCATCATTAAGGTGCATCTCAAAACATTTAATACTTCTGAAAGTTAATTGTTCTGCAAGTTAATTCTCTACATGTGACAAATGATAAATAAAAACTTAAGGCATTTTTATTTTAATATAATTATGGCTTTTGAAGTGGTATAGATGGATGAATGGATTGATAGATGGATGGATTAATGTTCATTTTGATCAAATGATACATTCATTTAATATTAAAACCAAATATTCTGGGATATCCTGAGTTTATGCGCATAAATCATTAATGAATGAATGAATAACATTTAGGGATTATCCCAAGCATCTTGAAATCACCACAAATCACACACACACAAAAAAAGAAAAGACAAACTAACCATATAATCTTTATACAGGCACATTTAATGGATCACACTAACTTGTGTCAGTGAGCCTGATGGGGAGGCAGGTGAAAGCAAGACACACACACAGGACATTTCACCCTGAAGTGTTCTCCAGAGCTGCAGGCCCACCGACGCTCCAGTGTCCGCCAGTAACCTTTTTCCCATCCTGAGCTGAACTTATCTTGACCTCCTGACCTCCTCCTGCTCTGGCTGCGTCTCTCCCACTCTGCCACATGTGAGGCGCGACATGACCGCAAGGCCCTCCCGCTGCCTCCGGAAGCCGGCATGCAGCTCTGTGGTGACTGGGGCCCGGCATGCCACTGTAAGAGAGCACTAAGCCAAATCCTCCACCACCATCATCATCATCATCATCATCATCATCATCATCATGTTTTCATCCGTTCAGGGGGAGGGAGGGTTGACGACGAGGCAAAGTGGGGGGGGGGGGGGAGAGGCAGACACACACATACACACACATTCGGGGCCTAGTCGCCACATCTTTTCATGCGAAGAAGCTGCGCCGCTAAACCGTCAGTGAAGTGTTATTTATCTGCACGGAGAGTGTGTTGTTGTCATGTGGACAGTGTGTGAGCGGTGCGATGGAGGATGATCTGCGGTGTCCCGGCTCCTCCAGCTCGCGCCCCCCGCCTCCCTCCCCGGAGCGCCGATAGCACGCCGGCTAACTTAGCTGGCTAAGTGGTGCTAGCTTTGGCGCTTTGCTCGTTCTGCCAGCGTTTTGCGCTTTTCGCGTCGTTTTCGCAAAGTCTGTGAGCGGAATCGTGAGCCGTACGTGCAGCGGCAGTTTTAATTTGCATTTTTATAGCAAGCTTCCGAGCGGCGCAGACATGAGTTAGCCTGGAGCGTTAGCTCTTAGCTCGGGTACTTAACGTTATCGCCTGTCGTCACTGCTCGCTTGAGCTCAACATTTGTTGACTTCGTTGCGCAAAGACGGTACAAGTCATATTTTGTATTTATTTATTTATTTTTGGGCGTCTGTGAATTGGTGAAAGTTTGATAATCTTGCGTCAACGCCTCGTCCTGTGTCAGGACAGTGTTGGCATCAGCTGAGCAGCTGGCTGCCGTGCAGCGCAGGAGTGCAACGTTACTTGAAAAAACCCCAAAATATTCACGAAATACACAAATTATCTGATAATTTTTCGGGACGGGGAGACGGGTGCGTCGCGTCTGTGTTATTCATATGCTCGGTGTTGGCTTTGTTCTGCATGTTGTGATCAGATGCGCAATCTGTGGGCACAGCATTATTTTTTACAAGGTGCTCTCCCTTGTGCTGGAATTTCAGACCCATTTTTGGTTTCCCAAAACGGCTCCGGCCCGGGCCTCAGTCCGCGGTCTAGAGTTTAGCAGCGGGCTGTCGGAGACGGAAGCACGTCGGCTTGCAGCTGCCTGCCAGTCCCGGTGTCCAAACCACCATCATGGGAGACAGTAGAGGTGAGCCAAAACATCACACAGATTTATCTGCCCGCCTCGGTTGAGAAGAAAACATTAGGAACTAGTGTTTGACTTCAACTTGTAAATTAGAATTGGTTAAATAATTGGGTGTGATCAAAACTCTAAACCTTATAACAGTTAAATAAAACAGCAATTAATGTTTAGTATTTACTACCTTTTTTTTTTAAGGGTCATCATTTCACTGACATTCCTCTAAAGCAAAATTAATTTTAATATAATTTCTATGATTGCATAGAGTGGATGTATCACATATTAACCTGTTCAGCTCTTAGATAATACCATGTATGCTCATATTTATCCCACCTAACTGCTGAAATCATCATGGAGAATGGACTCTATTTTTATGCCTGCTTTTATCATAATTGTCCTTTGTAGAGGTTGGATGCACAAAATACAAATGTTTTCACCAGGCAAAGTAAAAAATCTAAATCAAAAAGAAAGGATTATGTTAATCAGGCTTGGGTGATATTCTCTGAATATAGTACTGACATATCTAGACCAGATCAATGCATATTTCTCTTAGTAGAAACCAGTTATTCCAGAAAATTTTGAATTCGTGACCACAGTTAAAAATAGGTTTAACATGACAGCAGCAATTAAGGGGAAAATCATAAATAAAGAACATTATAAAAAGCTGGTCATGTAGTAACCCAAATGAGTCCATTGAGGTGTAATTACATAATTTTAGATGGAGTTATAATGTGTATGCAATTTTTCAGTTCAACACTTATTTGAGGCCAGGTGTTGAAATAAAGATGAATAGAGCAAGAAATAAGTGGTGTTGTGTACTATTACATTCCTAGCAGAATTAAAAGACCAACAGAATTTTGGTTATTTTTAACACCTTGGTGTTTCTACCTTTGTCTGAATTCATGATACTGTCATGCAGAGATTTGTGTATCTGTTAATAGCTCTTAACTTAAAATGCATTATGGTATCGGCAGTTTGAGCCTCCATTTCCACAAATGGACTGTAATGGCAAACCATGACAGTGTTTTTGGCACGGTCAACTCGTGATTTGCCAAAAACTAATGAAATAACATGAGAGTGAAATGCTTATCTGAATATTAGTTTTAATGATTTCCCCCTTTTACTTTGAAAGTTTGTTTTGCGCTATTGCCTTTAGGAGATGATTTATGGAACCGGAACCACGTCACTGATGGTTTTGTTTCTGAGCAAAATACTGTCGATGAGATCAGAAATCTGTGGTGCACTGCAGGCTTCAACCTTTAAGATGAAAAACGGTTATTCATACCATTTATATATACTGTCATTCGTGCTGTTTTATGCCCCAAAAAAATAGCTCCACGTGTTCGTTTTATTGTAAGAACTCAGCTCTTTGTCCTCTATGCCACACACATCTCACATATAACATCACCTATAAAACTATTTTTTTACGTGATATTAACAATTCTGAAAATCTCCCTCTGGCCGTCTCCTGGCAGATTCTCGCAGCCCGGACAGCTCGTCTGTGTCCTCCCCACCATCAGGCCAACGCTCGCCTCCTCTCGTTCCCTCAGCTGCAGCTTCCATGACCTCCCTCCCTCCCATCACCACCACCGGAGTCAACAGCCCCATCAGTAGCATCGGTTCCCCCTTCTCCGTCATCAGCTCTTCGTTAGGGTCACCCTGCCTACCTGGCACACCGTCAGTGGGTTATGGCCCGATTAGCAGCCCCCAGGTAAGATCCCACTGTTGAACATGGGTCCCATCTGCTTTGTTTTCCAAGTTTTTAAGTAAACTTTTTAATTTGCTGGTACTGGTGTTTGAAAAATTCGTAGTGTGAGCTGCTTGATACAACAAAATGATAGTCAATGATCTCATAGATCACTTTTAATACATTGTGTTTTCATAGCTACGTCGTCTTTAATCAGGTGGTTTTTGTTTTACTAGTTTATCTATGTAATGATTGTTGGGAACAGTTTACATATATTTAAAGATTTGTTTAACGCTCCTTCCCATGTTGTGTTCTAATATTAATCTACATACGCTAAACTTAAATTTTTTTTTGTTTAAAACCTAATTTTTTTTTTGTTCTCACCAGTTTGTCAGAGACTAGAAAACATTGAGCTCAGACCAGACTCCCACTGTGACCTTATGTTTACTGCGTGCGCTCAGTGATGATCTTAACTATTTACTTTATTCTTGTGGAAGTGAAGAAGAAACTATGAGACAGTGTCTTTCAAATGTCATTGTCTTCACTGTCTTCTGTCATTGTTTCAGATCAACTCCACGGTGTCCATGTCGGGGCTCCATGCAGTGAGTAGCTCAGATGATGTGAAGCCTCCGCTGGGCTTAAAGCAGCTGTCGGCCCACAGCCCAGGACCGATGCTCTCCCAGAAACGCCTTTGTGCCATCTGTGGGGATAGATCCTCTGGTCAGTGTTGCTTTTGATGTACCAACTATTAGGATGTTGGTTAGAGGGCCGCATGTACAATAGCAATTCTAGAATGAAACAATAAATACTTCAGTTGTATTTTTCCCAAATGTTTATCCGTTTCCCTTTCATTTCCTCATTGTGCAGGTAAGCACTATGGTGTCTACAGCTGTGAAGGCTGTAAAGGGTTCTTCAAGAGAACAGTGAGAAAAGACCTGACCTACACCTGTCGGGACAGTAAAGACTGTATGGTGGATAAGAGACAGAGGAACCGCTGCCAGTACTGCCGCTATCAGAAGTGCCTGGCTATGGGCATGAAGAGAGAAGGTGAGCTCTCAGAAGACAAATTCTGTAAATTCCTTATTTCTGTCCCTTTGTGAACTTAACTCCCCTAAACTTAGCCACATATAACGCCTCTACTGACAGTTTTATGCACAAAGTAGCACATTTTTAAACCGGTTGAACAGTTGTTTTATTTGTTTGGAGAAGCTCTTTTTAAACTACATTACTTCACTTCTACAACTCCACCAATGGTTTTCCAGCCGCTTTACAGTCACCATTTCATTGTTTTATTACTAGTCATGAGAGATGTATTTTTTCCAAGGTCCTTTTCTGATCCACTTTAGAAGTGGTGGCCTTATTTAACTGAAGTTTGGACAACAGAATTGGTCTTTTGCAGCACATAACAGGAGGACCTGTAGTACACCTGTCACAGTTTAACTTGTGTGTCTTTACCCTTATAATAATCTGAACAGAATGTAGAGATTTCTCATAGTCACAATATTGTAAGTGGGAGTCAGAAAAGCACATTTTGCTCTTCAGCCTTCTGTGCAAATTACAATTACTGTCTTCCATTCGAGGAAGGTTGAGCCAGCTGTACAGAGTCCACTGCACTTTAGACACAATCAAATCGACATTTGCAGTCTAAGTGAACAAACAGACAAATGTACAGTGTGTTGCTATATAAACTAGTGGAGCATGCCTGGTGTCTCCAGTTGATGCAGGAACCTTTGCAAATACTTTCAAAAACTCCAAGTAGCTGAAAATACTACTGACTTAAATTGAATTGCTGTGATCATAGATCTAAAAAACACAGATGAGAGGGACATTCCTGGCACCTGCTTTAGCTGCTTTCTGTGTATTTTGAAAACCCTCAAGCTAAATCTTTAACACCACTGATTTCTTTTAAAAGTAATACTTAACATAATTTGACAATTGTTTTGTCATCTTTGTAAATTTTTATGTTCATCTTAAAGAGCTAGATCCTCCAGTCTTATATTATGACATTGTGATATTTCAGTGTCACTTTGAACCCAGTTCAAAACAAATCACACGCACACTAGATGCTATCGTTTCCCTCTTGTTTATGACTCAAAGAGGCTGTTCTTTTAAAAAAAAAAAAAAAGAAGAAGAAATCTGTGATTTGAACCATTTGTCTGTCTGAAGCAGCAGTGTATGAATATATTTCAGAAAAGACTGGCATATGGTCTGATTCTAATAATTAACCTCTGGTAAATTACTTAGGATTTTAATGCTCCTATACAAATGATGTAACAATCGTATCTCCTGCAAGCATGTTAGATTTTAAATATACAATGCACGTTCCTTCCACAAAAGATTGATGTCTGAATAAAGTTGTGAAGTCTTCCATGTCTGGATAGAACATAGCTGTACTGTTGCATTTTCCATGTCTGAAAACGGCTTCTGATCTGTAGCTTAGAGGATAGAAAGAATGAGTAAGGAGTCGTAGAGAGGGAGATGGGGGTGGGTGAGCCTTGTAAACACTAACCCCTTTCCCCCTCTCTTCCTCTTTTTGTTTCCTCTCGTTCTCTCTCTCCCCCTCCCTCCTTCTGTAGTGGCCAAGATGAACGACAGATGTAAGGAGAAGAGGGAAGGAGGGGTGTGTGTCTGTATGAGTGAGCAAGAGGCAGAGAGATATTGCATTGCCTATCAATTAGACGGAGCTAGTTTAAAATATTTTTCCATTCCCTCTTGCCAGTGCTCAGAGGTGGACCAGTGCCGGTCTTAAATTACTTCCCCATGTGTTGTTACCCTTTATGGTTAAAAGGAAATATCGCTGACTACGCACACTTCTTTTAATCATCACCTTACTTTATTTAAAAGTTACTTATTGTTTACTGCCATCTGCAGGGCTAGTGAAGCCACAGTTTCAGCCAGAGAGAAGTTGCATTGAATCATTGAAGTAGTTGCTAAAGGATACTTAGAGCTTTGTTGAAGAGGAATTTAAATTTCATACAGATTTTTTTTATGTTAGTGTTAGGGTGGTAGTCTCCCATTAGACCTTTATACATTTTTAGCCACAGTTACACACAGAAAAGAAACAGCACATTGTTGGTACTATTAGTCTAGAATAGAAACACCTCTTGCTTTGTTTGCTTGGTGTTGAGTGCTCATACTCCAGTTTTATACTTCGGACTGTAACCTGTCTGCGTTGCACCCTACCTTTCACCCAGTGTTGACTGGAAGACGCTCACCAGAACACTAGTCTAGGTAAAGTGGGTATAGAAGATGGAATTTGGATAGAGGCCTAAATTCATTGTTGACCTATTTGAGATCAACTTAATTAAGAAAGCACAGACAATCAGTTTACAAACACTTCTGGAATCAGTTTTTGATCAAGCTCTTGGTGCTCAAAATAATCTTCCGATTATATTGTGAATAAATTGTACTATTGAGACCCTCATACTGCAATTGAATGAGATGTCCTTCAAGTAACACTTCTTTTTAATCTAAACAACTCTTGCTTATTACCGCTACAAACCACAATCTCAGAAATAAACACATGATGAAATGAATGCTTCCCTGGTAACCTCAAACAAATCCGAAAGTGATAGTTAGGTTTCTCGGGTCTGATTAGTTTGCTAATATATCTGTGTACATATTATGTGATTATAAGTTTTTAAATGTAACGTGGCTACATAGAAAAATATACTTCAGTACAATATCAGTCTTTCTATGAGCCTATCTGTCATACTGACTGACAACAAAACACTCTTGGACAAGCTCTGGGCACACTGCATGATTGTTTGTGAATCATCTGAAGCAGCAGTGCTCATCACAAAAGCAACAGTCTGTTTTCAAAGTAATTCTGCTGTGGTTCACATAAAATGGGAACCAACTGCTTGTAACAGTTAGGATTAGTTGTCTTAGAGTTTTATCTGACATTCATTCTTTAAAGATAAAAAATAGGGTATTAAAATGACCCCACTCAAACAACTTATAGAAGTTAGACACTAGTTGAGTGTCAGACCTCACAGGTTTATTACCTGTTTGTGTCTAATGTAAGAAATGCTTGTGTGTGTGTACAAGGCCAATTGAATGTCAATAGAAATTTATTTTCTGAATCAATATCTTGGTTCAAACCAGGTAATTCAATTCAATTCAACTTTATTTATATAGCACCAAATACAACGCAGTCACTTCTAGGTGCTTTTAGCAGGTAACTGGAGACTAAATTCTATCCAAGATGATGGAATTTAGTCTGAAGAAATGGTCTTAATGTTTGACTGCAAGTGATTTGCAATATACACAATACCAACTTAGTGAATTTACCTTTGTTTTCCCAGAACTGGAAACACAAAAAAACAAATCAAAAATGATCATATTTTTGATTGGGTACTAGTTTCCTCTTTTGCTTACATTTGTTTTTAATGTCAAGAAAATAGAAACTTCAATTAGGAGCAATATTAACTTTGGATGGTTTCATCTTCCATAATATGATTATCATTTAGAAATGGAAAAACTAACTGACAAATTCTTTTCGGACAAATGTGTGATAATTCAGTCACCCAGATCACTGGTATTTTATTTCATTGTAATTTATGTTGAAATTGTTTTCAAATAGTTATGAAATGGTTATTTTGTATATGATGTCACTCTGTTTATGCACTTACTGTGTATAGAAACAGTCGGGACATATTGTGAGGTATTAGTTTGAAATGAATTGTACATGCTTGTGTCTCTTCTCTCCCGCTACTTGTTTTTGAGCTTTTCTTTTCTTTGTTGTGGTTCCATTTTTATCCACTTTTCTTTTTCTGCAACACTTCTTTTCACTATCCACATGTTCCTCAATCGTTTGTGCTGTTTTCACTTCATCCACTGTCTGTTTGCACATTTGTTTCTGTTAATTGTTCTATCCGTCTCTATTATCTGTCCATACAAACTGTTAACTCATACATTCCTTTACTTTTGCTGCATTTCTTGTAAATTTACATCCTATTACCCATCTTAAACACCAACACAATTTTTTTGATTTCTGCACTCTTTCTCTCTCTTCCTTCCTTTCTTGTCCTTTATTGTTCCCTCCGGTTTTCCTCTCTGCCCACCCGTATTCTCCACCCTGCAGCTGTTCAAGAGGAGCGACAGAGGAATAAAGATCGAGATGGCGAGGTTGAATCGACCAGTGCAGTAAATGAGGAAATGCCGGTGGAGAAGATTTTAGAAGCAGAGATGGCCGTGGAGCAGAAGACTGAGCTCCATGCTGATGGAAGTTCAGGTGGTAGTTCGGTGAGTAGTCCAGGTGTCTTTGAAAGTGCCTTGTTCACGATGAAATTTCATCACAACCTTGCTTTTGAAATGCATTGAGAACAAATGATGGCATTGCATGATTGTGCTTCTTGTTTGTTTTCAGGTTTTTGTTCATAGTCCAACTTGATGCATGTTGACAGATCTTTGCCTTTACAGCTTTCATAGAACCCTTACCTATAATACTGTGAATCTCCTTGTTTCAGCCCAACGATCCTGTCACCAACATCTGTCAGGCAGCAGACAAGCAGCTCTTCACTCTGGTAGAGTGGGCCAAGAGGATCCCTCACTTCTCTGAACTGCCCCTGGACGATCAGGTCATCTTGCTACGTGCAGGTAAAGAGTCCTACAGACAAGAGGACGGGAATTTTGCTTATAAATTCATCACCTGCTAAAACTTGAGCCATGTTGATTTCAAAAATGCATGTATATGAGAGACGACTTTGAATATGACTAACTCTTATTGAAGCAAATGCCAATTTTTGTGCCTTTTTATGCTTATCTAAGACATCAACATCAATAAATAGTCAAGTTTCTGAATTATTCATTTATTTATTAATTTATTTCAAATGAACCTTTAAAAAAAAAAAAAAAAGAAATCTACCCCTACTCATTCAGGTTACACATCATGATTTTATCATCATCGCAATATCAACATGTACAATATAGCCATCTCAAAAGACTTACTCAACAATATGGGTCAAGTCAGTAAAGACATTTCCACAAGGGAAACGGTACAATATGATAAACATCATAAGACTTATTTTGATGTCACTTTGCAATTGCAGTAGTTGACAATATCTAATGTTGCACTGCCCTTTTACATTGCTTTAACTACAGCTTCCTAGTATATGGTGTATGACTACGATATAATCACAATTTAATGTAATAATAGTTATTTGTTAATAGCAGATTGTCAATTAACCAGGGTGGACCACTAGCAAAAATTTGTAATGTGAATGTGCAAACAATCTGATCTCCTGATTCTAACGCCAACGTTTCAACAGGTTGGAATGAACTCCTGATTGCATCGTTCTCCCATCGTTCCATCTCAGTGAAGGATGGCATCCTCCTGGCCACGGGCCTGCATGTCCACAGGAACAGTGCCCACAGTGCAGGTGTGGGAGCCATCTTTGACAGGTAATACTCGTGTTGACACAAGCAGCTTTGGCTGACACGCTTCACTGAAGGCTTTTTGTGGGTCGGAAAGGACTTGCAACTCATAATGGAAGGGTTCAGCACATTATTTTTCAGAATTCTTTTCACCTCAAAATCCCATATAATCCCATTTGACACTAGTAGGATCATCTACTGTTAATCCAGCAAAAAACTGCTACTGAAATATCAGATCAAATCTGAAATGCTCTCTTGAATTCCACATCAGTTGTGAAACCTTTATCAAGAATGTAAAACTATGCATTTCTTTTTTGTATTTACTTTCACACTCACTGTGTTTTAAACCACACCTAATCAGGTTGATTGACTTTGTTGATAATCATTTACTGTACTGCTCTCTGGTTGGCTGCAGCTGCTGTGTTTTGCATTGGCTGAGAGACTTTGCTTCTTTATCGCTGCCTATAGGACGAGGGTGCATGCCAGGGAGGCTGGTGATTAATGCTTATCTATAGAAATAAATGCATGTGCACCAACACAGTCAATGGCAAAGCAACCAAAGAATCATTTCATAGTGACTGGCAATCGTATTATACTAACGTGTCAGTAAAACGTAGGAATTTTCCTTTACAAGTGTCGATGTAAATGTGTAAAATTTTGCAGAGGGACATAAAAGCCTTGGGCCATGTGTATGTACAAGAGTTTAATGTTCTTTTTTTATGCCCTAATGTGAGGAGATCTTTAGTGAAGCTCATGAAATATTCACTTTTTTTAGCAGATTTTGTCGAGTACATACAATTTGAAAAAACGTCTGTAATTTGCAAGCAGAAGGCAGATCACAATAATGATTAACATTATTAATATTTGTTTTACTATTATGATTCTTATCACAGATTCACTATCTTGGTTAGTTGTAGATCTCAAACTACGTAATTCACCTTCAGTGGAAAATGAAGGGGATGGGACTCATGGCCTCACCTTCTTTTTTCATTGTACTCACCATCAAAGTTCCATGTTTTGTTTATTATTACTAGCTGTAATAATGCTAGCGTATGCAATGGGATGTTTTATACAGTGAGGTGCTTCACTTTTATATTTTAATACATATGCTTTTGTTCATCACACACAAAAAACCCCACTTGGTCTGATTTTAAAAGTATGAAACGCCAGTTAAATCACAACGTGTTAATTCAATGTTAATTGCACAGTAATCACATTGCTTTAAGGGTTAAATTTGTTTACTAGTGAGGGTTGAAGCTGGGCTTATAGCAAATGGTTCAATGATTTTCCTCTGCATTTCTCGCAGCACCGCCGCTCTCTTTTAGCAGCAAGCTTCCACTTCAGCTTGGCATCAGCATCTGTTTGAAGCTACCGAGCCTCATTTTATCAGGGAGGATTTAAGTAATATAACACAGCATTAGCATTTCTTTGAAACATAGTACCAGAGGTAGCACTTTCTTTGGTAGGCATTGAAGTGCAAAACACAACCTCAAATCAGCTTAAGAAAGCTAACTTCCTCCTTTTGTTTTCACACTTTCCTCGTCATCGTCAATAACAACACCAGTTATTAGGCACCATTGTTCCCTGATTGTTTGTGTTTTCCTAACTGCTTTTCTATTATTATTGGTTTGTCTTATGTGTTGTGAGTTTGTTTTTGATTGTTGTACTTTGCACTTCAAGCCTCTGATTTATACACAATGGAAAATAACAGTTAAGTTAACTTTGTTAGTGTATTTAGTTTTTGTGTTTTAATGTTTGACTATAACATTTTGAGGGTTTTTTCACCCACCGAACAGATTCTTAATCACTATTTTCTGAATGTTTTCAGTAATTTACTTTCCACTAATTTTATTTCATACTAATATTACAGTTTGTAAAAGCATATTAATTTGATCTCATGTTAACCAGAGGTTTCCTTTATACGGTCATAAAGATCCGAGCTAAACCTAACGGTTTATGATGAGTACTGTTTCACATCACCTTCCAGATACAGAATTAATTTGTCGTACTGCATATATCCATCATGTAAAATCACGTGCAAGCTTGGACTAACGAAACATCTGAGGGGCTCAGAAAAACAACTCGGCACTTTGTCATGACAATTGAACTGTGTAATGACGTTGTAATAACACATTGTGATTGAATACACAGGGCGCACAATGCCGAGGTTGGGGCCATATTTGACAGGTAATCACGCCACTACACAAACATTGTTCTTGAACCCCTCCTCTTTGAGCAGAAACAAAGGGTAAAAATGAATCTCATAGGTTGATGATTTTCGTCAGCCGGTTTCTCGCTTCAGAACACAGATGTCAAAGGCATCCATGAGTCAGTGACCTGCATTCATAATATGTTTATAGAACTCATATAAAAGCCTGAAGAGTCTCTTTCCCCATGACTACGCCTCTTTATTACCAAATACTGTTATGCCTTCAAATGGTAAAAGTGCGGACTGCCATTGTCAAGTCAGTGTTCCTCAGGACTTCATGGTCTCGTGTGGTTGTATGAGGAAACATGTTACTCGAGTTGAATTAGCTTTCAGATTTATCTTTGGGGCTTTTTGAAGGTATAAATTGTCCCTCATCATTAATACACTCAATCATCAAAGATCAACACGCAGAATATGAACAAAAAATCACATTTCTTTTTTTCCTCTTCATATAAACACAGCTTTTATCCTTGGTGCTAATGTGTATAAAACATTGATATGGTGCTGATCTGCAGGTTTATATCTCGTCAGAATCCACATCATTAAGAACAGATAGTCATTTCTGATGATGGAGTATTTGTGAAGCAGTCCCTAATGGTCATCACTTCTCTGCCTCTGCTATTTTTCCCTCTTTCACTCGAAGCATTTTCTTGGCAGGGAAACATTTAATGGCTGAAAATAAACCTCTTTGTGTCTCATGGCAACCCATCTCAGACAAAATGATGGTATATTGTATAAAAATGTATTTAACTGTTGGTAAAAACAAGTCTGTATTCTGGTATTAATCCCAGTTTAACATGCCTTGCTATTTGTTTTAGATGGTTGCGTGAGGTGTTGGTGTGATATTTTCCTGCCGGATGAAAAGCAGCCCTTTCAGAAATTTGCTGATTCATATCTGTCAAAACTCAAAACTTTGTGAGAGTTTTCGATTGTCTTATTTAAAATCAATTCCGTTTTTTTTTGTTTTTTGTTTTTTGTTTTTGTTTACGTTGCACAATATGCCTATAGACATTGTGCATGCTCTCTTCAATAAAACATCATTGCATCAGATGATATTAGAGTGTGGAGAAACACTAATCTGCTGCCAGGAATAACTTGACCATGTGCAAACATGCATCAAAGCCGCAGCTCGGAAAGCATTAAGCTAAATATAAACAAATGACAAAAAAAATATTAGCTTGTTTAAAAACAAGAGGTAGTTTTCTTTATTACGTGACTATTTTGTATCTTGCTTGTCATCACAAAGAACAATCACAAGCTCATGGATCAGCAGAAAAGAGTTGGCATGTGAAGTTCAGAGCGGACGTGCTTTATGTTGGTCCTTTCAGATTCATACACTTAAATAAAATGTTATAAAATCTGCCACCGAAACTGAAATGGTTTTGAATCCTGGAGTCGTGTTAGTTGGTGTCAATAAGAACACGTTTTGTTGCTATGATGCATTTCTAATTGTGAAAACATTTGTTTTGATATTGTGAGTTTGTAATTAAATGTTAAATGCAACTCTGGCTCATGAAATTAAATTACTTAGTGCTCAAATCTAAAATCATCAGTTCAGAAGCAGGACAAAGTAAAATCCCCAAAAATTAAACAATTGGACTTTTCCTTCTCCAGCCGTTGAAGACCTTCTGCATGCTTTTCATTACGTTTACCTTAAGATTGATGATTAAGATACAAAAAAACAAGAATCATTTCACTGTCAGAAGGTAAAAAGCTGAACCAGCCACAGCCAGACACAGCAGTTTGACACCCAGGTTAACAGTACAAGTTGTTTTTTCTTTTGTGAGTTCGTGTTTGCTCTTGTTACTGCTTTAGATCTACCATTCCAGCTGCACCACAAGAGAATAAACTCATTTGGGGCACAAAGTTGTTGTGAAGTGGCCATAATCAGTAGTCTGGTGTTTCTCTCTTGGTCTTACTTTGTTCTTCCGACCCTTTTTTATTTTTTTCCTTCTATTATTTTCACTGGTTTCCTACTGCAGATTGTCTTCTCACCTTTTCCTATGCTTCTTCTCCTCATAACACCGTCTCCAAATGGGACTCCCTTCTGCATATCTCTCCTCTCTTTTCAGGGTTTTGACAGAGCTTGTAAGTAAGATGCGAGACATGCAGATGGACAAGACAGAGCTGGGCTGCCTGCGAGCGATCATCCTCTTCAATCCAGGTCTGCTGATGTGTTGGATGTGAAGTACACAGTGTCTGGAAAACTGGAGTATGTTTTTAATTTTTTTATTGTTATGCTGAGAATAATCATGACGTTTGTTTCCTTTGTCACTCAAAGACGCCAAGGGTCTGTCCAACCCCAGCGAGGTGGAGCTCCTTCGAGAGAGGGTGTATGCATCACTCGAGGCTTACTGCAAACACAAATACCCCGATCAACAGGGAAGGTAGGCTACATCAACAAAATGTCAGGTCCTTTGTTAAGACTGACTGCTGCAGCTCAGATATTCAAAAAGTAATATTCTGCTCGTTCAGTTTCACACACAGTGCATGTGATGCAACAGCTGTCGTTAGAAGCTTTTGCAGTGGATTCCTGCTGTTGCATGTCTGAAGACTGTGATCTCACGAGCCAGTATTTTTTAATTTTAAAGTAGGGTGACATGTAGTTATGTAGAAAGTAAAAACGTTGGTTCAAGTTTGTATTTTCAGAAATAGTTGCAGTTAACGCTGGTTAAAAAAGCCATCCAAAGGTTTGTTTTTATCCATCACTTTATTTTGTTTCTGGAGCCAGTGATGTATAATATTGGACACAAGGATATTAAATGTATGGCTTTATTTTGTTCAGATGTCTGGAGTCAATTTAGAAAATGCAAAAATGTAAACTCCCCTGAAAACCATAATAAAGTATTTATACTTTGATTTGTTCCAATCTCTCTGCTTATAATTTAAGGAATTTGTGCATTTTATTCATGAATTTGAGATGTTTACACAAACCACAGATGACGTCTGACTCCAATAACTTCCTCACCTCTTCCCCTGTCTTATCCAGGTTTGCAAAGCTCCTCCTCCGGCTGCCAGCGCTGCGCTCCATCGGTCTGAAGTGTCTGGAGCACCTTTTCTTCTTTAAACTGATTGGTGACACGCCCATTGACACCTTCCTGATGGAAATGCTTGAGGCACCTCATCAGCTCACCTAGAAGATCCAGTTCTCGGTCCGGTCAGGACGCGACACACACCAGGATCACTCACACAGCTCCCACTGTGTCAGATCGCTGGCTCTTCTTCTCCGGGCTCATTTAACTGCAGCACCTGCTGGTTTTTACACACCAGCTTTTTCACAAACACACACACACACACACACACACACACACACACACACACACACACACACACACACACACACACACACACACACACACACACACACACACACACACACACACACACACACACACACACACACACACACACACACACACAGTATAACTAACACAGATAGTATGGCTTGGAACAAACGGTATAGCTGTAATTCAAACATCCATACACAAACATTTACAACCTATTTTCCCAACAGTCGGTTTTTCACCATAGGGAATATTTCTGCAGGAATATTTCCCTTTTTTTTTATATCACACAGATTCAGATAATGTCTTAATTTTGATTACAGTTTTCACATCTTCATCGCGCAGTGGGTTATTGCTTCTGTGTAACTGATGTACTTCCCCTGTTTTCACTTGGGTTACTTAGTTACTGCTCGCTGCACCTTAGTATATTTTATTCATCACTAGCCGGTTAGATGTTCATGTATGATTTATTTTTTTTAGCTTCAAATCATAGCATTTCAATCAACTATCTAAGATCAGTCTGTTCTTATTGTCAGGAAATATCCTGTGACAGACGGGCAAACACGCCCACCCAACGAGCTCATTCAATCTCATCAACATTGAAATATTTTATGCTTTTTGAATATTCATGCTGAAACTTGTTTGAGTTTCTATTTTGAAGTACTGTACTCATGAAATGAGAGCTTTTTCCAAGGCATTGAAATCCAGGAAAAGAGGGTTGGGAGCGCTTTGTGTTGAGCAGATAGACTAAGTCCCTCCCACCCTGATGCGCACAGCGGGCTTTGTAAGACAAGAAGAATGACTTGAATTTTTTTTTTGTTTCGTTTTTTAGTTCTTATTTGATCCTTTTCTCTACTTTGGCAGATGGTTGGTATTTTGAGCAGCTTGAGGCTCGCAGAAAGTACAGCTGTAGGCAAGAAAAAAAGTATTTGTTTCACAAATCCTCCCTTTGCTGGTGGTCATTTATGCACTTTTGTGAGTTGTAACTGTGTAAATGTTGCCATTTCCTTGAAATGACCATCTGCTCTCAAACACCTAAGATAAACTTGAAGGTACTATGTGTAGGGTTTTTTTCTTCCATTATTGTCCTAACAGATTTGATGATTTGTTATTGAAGTTGCTAAAGAAAAAAAAAAAAAAGTCTATTGACTTCTTGAACAGAAGATAACAAAATCAAAACAAAACTTTAACCTCTACTTCTATAGCTGCCAACAGTATAGTGAGTTTGGTTGAACATAAATCACAGGAAAATATCTTTGATTCTTGACAGGTTGTTTTATTGTTCCAAAAATCTATGGCTTTTGGCCATGAAATAAAATGTTTAGTTGTTTTTTTTTATATAAACTCTCTCAACATCTTCTAATAGAATACTTTGATTTTGAGTGGTAGGGTATTGTTCAGAGAGGTTGAGTAAAT